>NC_045439.1:28473896-28566541 GCF_002776525.5 Piliocolobus tephrosceles
CAGGAAACAACAGGTGCTGGAGAGGATGTGGAGAAATAGGAATGCGTCTACACTGTTGGTGAGATTGTAAACTGGTTCAACCATTATGGAGAACAGTATGGCGATTCCTCAAGGATCTAGAACTAGAAGTACCATATGACCCAGCCATCCTATTACTGGGTATATACCCAAAGGATTATAAATTATTCTACTACAAAGACACATGCACACGTATGTTTATTGCAGCACTATTCACAATAGCAAAGACTTGGAATCAACCCAAATGTCCATCAGTGACAGACTGGATTAAGAAAATGTGGCACATATACACCATGGAATACTATGCAGCCATAAAAAAGGATGAGTTTGTGTCCTTTGTAGGGACATGGATGCAGCTGGAAACCATCATTCTTAGCAAACTATCACAAGAAGAGAAAACCAAACACCGCATGTTCTCACTCATAGGTGGGAACTGAACAATGAGCTCACTTGGACTCGGGAAGGGGAACATCACACAATGGGGCCTATCATGGGGAGGGGGGAGGGGGGAGGGATTGCATTGGGGAGTTATACCCGATATAAATGATGAATTGATGGGTGCTGATGAGTTGATGGGTGCAGCACACCAACATGGCACATATATACATATGTAACAAACCTGCACGTTATGCACATGTACCCTAGAACTTAAAGTATAATAAAAAAAAAAAAAGAAAGAACACAGGATGTGAGATCAATATTTTAATAATTTCTATATGACAGAAGCAAAGAATTGGAAATTACAACTTAAAAGATATTAATTATTAAAATATTGTATTAGTTCTTTAATATTGCATAATAAATTACCTTAAAATTTGACAGCTTAAAACAATAAACGTTGTATTTTTTATCTCACATAGCTTCTGAGAGTCAGGAATGTGGGAGCAGCTTCACTGGATGGCCTGGCTCAGGGTCTCTCAAGGTTGTAGTCCAGATGTCAGGAAGAGTTGCTGACATCTGAAGGTCTGACCAGGGCTGAAGGATCCACTTCCAAGAAGACTCCTGCACAATGTTGATGGAGACCTCAGTTCCTCGTTGAGGAAAGTTCCAGTTCCTCACCACATAGACCTTCCAATAGAGCTGCTCCCAGTGTCCTCTAGAACAGGCAATTCAAACAAGAGCAAAGAAGACATGATGTCTTTTAGTACCACCTAGTCTCAGAAGTAGCATTTTATCACTTCTGCCATATTATCCTGGTCACACAGACCAACCCTGGTACCATGTGGGGGATAGGAGGGACTATACAAGGGTATGAATACCATGAGGGAAGGATCACTGGGGGACAATCTGGAGGCTGGTTGCCACACATACCATTTACAATAGCATCAAAAAATATAAAACACTGGTGGATAAACTTAACAAAATATACAGTAGTCCCTCCTTATCCACAAGGGATATATATAGTTCAAGACCCCCAGGGGATGCCTGAAACTGTGGATAGTACTGAACTCTATAGACACTATGTTTTTTCCATACATATATATGATAAAGTTTAATTTATAAAATAGGCACAGTAAGAGATTAGCAACAACGACTAATACTAAAATAGGGTAACTATAGCAATATAATAAAAGTTACATGAATGTGGTCGGTTTCTCTCTCTTTCCATCTCTCTCTCTCTCAAAATATCTTTTATTATACCATGGGTAACTGAGACCTTGGAAAGTGAAACCATGGATAAGGAAGAGCTATTGTGCGCTAAACATCTACACTGAAAACAACAAAATAGTCACTGAAAAAAATTAAAGAAGACCTAAATAATTGATGACATATATGTTTACAGATTGGAAAACTCAGTATTAGGGTATCAGTACTTCCTAAACTATTGGGATTCAGTGTAATCTCAATCATAATGCTACCAGGTTTTTCCTGATCAGAAATTGACAGAGTGATAATAAAATTTATATGTAAATGCTCAGAACTTAAAATAGCCAAAACAACTTTGAAAAAGAAGAACGAAGTTGGAGGATTGAGACTACCTCCTACACTACATGCTAAAATAGTGTAAGAACTACACTATTTTAAGATTTACCATAAAGCTACAATAATAAAGATAATGTGCTATTAACATAGGATAGACATATAGATCAATGAAACCGAATAAAAAGTCCAGAAATAGATTCACTTAGATATGGTCAATTGATTTTTGACAAAAATGCCAAGGTAATCCGATGGAAAAAGATTTTCAGCAAATGTTGCTAGGACAATTGAATATCCACAAGCGAAAAACACATCTTGAAACTTGCTTCACACTATGAATGAAAATTTACTTAAAATTGATCATAGGCCTAAATGTAAAAGCTAAATTAAAAACTAGAAGGAAACGTAAGAGAAAAATTTTGTGAACTTAGTAAAGGCAAAAATTCTTAGCACATAAAAACATGTACACTAGAAGAAAAAAAATTTTGATAAATCAGACTAGCTCAAAATAAAATCCTCCTATTCTTTGAAAGACAGAATTTTTTAAAGAGGCAAACCATAAACAGAAAAAGTATATGTGCAATACGAACATCTATAAAAAGGCTTATATCTGGTATATACGAAGAACTCTTGTAGCTCAATAATAAGATATTAACTCAATTAAACACAAGCAAAAGATTTGAATAGACACTTCACAAAGGAAATACAAATGGCAAATATGCAAATGAAAATATGCTCAACATCACTGTCATTAGGAAAATGCAAATTAAAACCACACGATACTGTTACCACCACTAGAATAGCTGAAATTAAAAAGAGAGCAGTACCAAGAGTTAGCAACTATGGGGAGCAACTGGAGATCTCATACTTTGCTGGTAGGAATGCAAAACAGGGCTAGGCATAGTGGTTCATGCCTATAGTCCCAGCACTTCGGGAGGCCAAGGCAGGTGGATCACTTGAGGTCAGGAGTTCAAGACCAGCCTGGCCAATATGGCAAAACCCCGTCTCTACTGAAAATACAAAAATTAGCCGGGTGTGGTTACACATATCTGTAATCCCAGCTACTCGGGAGGCTGAAGTGGAGAATCACTTGAGCCCAGGCTGTGCAGTGAGCCAAGATCACACCAATGCACCCCAGCCTGGGTGACAGAGTGAGACTTCCCTCAAAAAGAAAAAAAAGGAATGCAAAATCATATAGCACTTTAGGAAAGCCTGGCAGTTTCCTGTATAGTTAAATATTCACTTAATATATGACCCAGCAATCCCCTGAGTATTTATAAGCGAGGAAACTGAGGCAAAAGAAGAACAAGCTTATCCAAGTGCTACAGTTTGAATGTTTGTCCCCTCAGAAACTCACGTTAAACTTAATTCCTGACCAAGCGGGGTGGTTCACACCTGTAATCCCAGCACTTCGGGAAGCCAAGTCAGGCAGCTGACTTGAGGCCAAGAGTTAGAGACCAGCCTAGATAACATAGTGAAACCCTGTCTCTACCAAAAAAATACAAAAAAAAACCCAGGTATGTTTGTGTGCACCTGTCATCCCAGCTACTCAGGAGGCTGAGGCAGGAGGTTCGCTTGAACCCAGGAGGTGGAGGTTGCAGTGAGCTGAGATCACACCCCTGCACTCCAGCCTGGGTGATCCTGTCTCAAAAAAGAAAAAAAAAAAAAAACTTAATCCCCATTGTAATGGCATTAAAAGGTGGGGCCTTTTAGGGTGGGTAGAATATTAGTTTGCTAGGGTTGCCACAATAAACTACTACAGACTAGGTGACTTAAATAACAAATTTATTTCTCACAGTTCTGGAGGCTGGAAGCCCAAGATCAGGGTGTCGGCAGTTTTGGTTTCACCTGCGGCCTTCCTCCTTGGCTTGTAGGCTGTCTTCTGGCTGTGTTCTCATCTGGCCTTTCCTCTGTGTGTGAGCATACCTGGTGCCTCTTCTTCTAAGGACACCAGTCCTATTGGGCTAGAGCCCCACCCTTACACGCTCACGTCATCTTAATCACCTCTTCAAAGATCCTATCCCCAAATACAGTCGCATTGGAGGTTAGGGTTTCAAAATATGAATTTGGGGGGAAAATATAATTCAATTCATTACAAGGGGCTAGGTAATAATCACACAAGACACAAGTGAACCCCAAATTCATCCAAAATGTATTTGCAGGGCATCTGGACACCAGGCTTTATCTGGGCACATTTTCTTTTCTTTTCTTTTTTTGTCTTTAAAATTTTTTTATTTTATTTCATTAGTTTTTTTCATTCTTTTTATTCTTATGGAACATCAAGTGGACACCAGTTTGTTGCATATCTTTTACCATCTCTTTACTTTTTTTTCTATCTCGATGATGCATTTTACGGATTTTTTTTTTTTTTTTATACTTTAAGTTCTAGGGTACATGTGCACAATGTGCAGGTTTGTTACATATGTATACTTGTGCCATGTTGGTGTGCTGCACCCATCAACTCGTCAGCACACATCAACTCGTCATTTACATCAGGTATAACTCCCAATGCAATCTCTCCCCCCTCCTCCTCCCCATAATAGGCCCCAGTGTGTGATGTTCTCCTTCCCGAGTCCAAGTGAGCTCATTGTTCAGTTCCCACCTATGAGTGAGAACATGCGGTGTTTGGTTTTCTGTTCTTGTGATAGTTTGCTGAGAATGATGGTTTCCAGCTGCATCCATGTCCCTACAAAGGACACGAACTCATCCTTTTTTATGGCTGCATAGTATTCCATGGTGTATATGTGCCACATTTCTTAATCCAGTCTGTCACAGATGGACATTTAGGTTGATTCCAAGTCTTTGTTATTGTGAATAGTGCCACAATAAACATGCATGTGAATGTGTCTTTATAGCAGCATTATTTATAATCCTTTGGGTACATACCCAGTAATGGGATGGCTGGGTCATATGGTACTTCTAGTTCTAGATCCTTGAGGAATCGCCCTACTGTTCGCCATGATGGTTGAACTAGTTTACAATCTCACCAACAGTGTAAAAGTGTTCCTATTTCTCCACATCCTCTCCAGCACCTGTTATTTCCTGACTTTTTAATGATTGCCATTCTAACTGGTGTGAGATGGTATCTCATTGTGGTTTTGATTTGCATTTCTCTGATGGCCAGTGACGATTGTTTGGACGAACGGAGGCAAGATGGTGCACATCCGGGTTCTTCATCCCCGCTCCCAACTTTTCCCGCGCGTGCAAAAATGCAGCCGGCGACCCGGGAAGGTGCAGACCAACTGGGCATGCGCCAGGTGACGTCAATCCGAAGAGACCAAGATTTACCTGGTCACACCTGCGGAACGCCCCTGACACGCCCATGCCCCACCTATTGCCCTCCCACTCCTAGAAAAGCCGCTCTCCGCCATTGAGCCACGCGGACTTCCCAGCTTCCCATTGCTGTCGGAACTGTTGGAACTCCGTCCGAGAGCTTGGGGGAGGGGAACTCTGCCGGTCTTCTTTGCCAGAGGCCGACAGACTTCTTCTCCACACCTTAGGTTACTAAAATAAACTTGCAGTTTTGCTCCTGACCTTTGCCTACTCGCTGGTTCTTTTGTGCTCGCTCTGGTGGTCTTAGAAAAATAAGACAATGATGAGCATTTTCTCATGTGTCTGTTGGCTGTTTGCACATCTTCTTTTGAGAAATGTCTGTTCATATCCTTTGCCCACTTTTGGATGGGGTTGCTTGTTTTTTTCTTGTAAATTTGTTTGAGTTCTTTGTAGGTTCTAGATATTAGCCCTTTGTCAGATGAGTAGATTGCAAAAATTTTCTCCCATTGTGTAGGTTGCCTGTTCACTCTGATGGTAGTTTCTTTTGCTGTGAAGAAGCTCTTTAGTTTAATTAGATCCCATTTGTCAATTTTGGCTTTTGTTGCTGTTGCTTTTGGTGTTTTAGACATGAAGTCCTTGTCCATGCCTATGTCCTGAATGGTATTACCTAGGTTTTCTTCTAGGGTTTTTATGGTATTAGGTCTAACATTTAAGTCTCTAATCCATCTTGAATTAAATTTCATATAAGGAGTAAGGAAAGGATCCAGTTTCAGCTTTCTACTTATGGCTAGCCAATTTTCCCAGCACCATTTATTAAATAGGGAATCCTTTCCCCATTTCTTGTTTTTGTCAGGTTTGTCAAAGATCAGATGGCTATAGATATGTGGTATTATTTCTGAGGACTGTGTTCTGTTCCATTGGTCTATATCTCTGTTTTGGTACCAGTACCATGCTGTTTTGGTTACTGTAGCCTTGTAGTATAGTTTGAAGTCAGATAGCGTGATGCCTCCAGCTTTGTTCTTTTGACTTAGGATTGTCTTGGCAATGCGGGCTCTTTTTTGGTTCCATATGAACTTTAAAGCAGTTTTTTCCAATTCTGTGAAGAAACTCATTGGTAGCTCGATGGGGATGGCATTGAATCTATAAATAACCTTGGGCAGTATGGCCATTTTCACGATATTGATTCTTCCTATCCATGAGCATGGTATGTTCTTCCATTTGTTTGTGTCCTCTTTTATTTCACTGAGCAGTGGTTTGTAGTTCTCCTTGAAGAGGTCCTTTACATCCCTTGTAAGTTGGATTCCTAGGTATTTTATTCTCTTTGAAGCAATTGTGAATGGAAGTTCATTCATGATTTGGCACTCTGTTTGTCTGCTACTAGTGTATAAGAATGCTTGTGATTTTTGCACATTAATTTTGTATCCTGAGACTTTGCTGAAGTTGCTTATCAGCTTAAGGAGATTTTGGGCTGAGACGATGGGGTTTTCTAAATATACAATCATGTCATCTGCAAATAGGGACAATTTGACTTCTTCTTTTCCTAACTGAATACCCTTGATTTCTTTCTCTTGCCTGATTGCCCTAGCCAGAACTTCCAACACTATGTTGAATAGGAGTGGTGAGAGAGGGCATCCCTGTCTTGTGCCAGTTTTCAAAGGGAATTTTTCCAGTTTTTGCCCATTCAGTATGATATTGGCTGTGGGTTTGTCATAAATGGCTCTTATTATTTTGAGATACGTTCCATCAATACCTAGTTTATTGAGAGTTTTTAGCATGAAGGGCTGTTGACTTTTGTCAAAGGCCTTTTCTGCATCTATTGAGATAATCATGTGGTTTTTGTCTTTGGTTCTGTTTATATGCTGGATTACATTTATTGATTTGCGTATGTTGAATCTGGGCACATTTTCATATCGCTTTCTAGAGTTTCTTCAAACAGGTGTGCCTCTTTTAATACAATGGATGGGATTTTGTCATGTAAATTGAATTCTTATGAAATGTGAGAAAAGAGACAAGAACTGAGGCTTAACTATTTCTATACCTTAGTCTACCACAGATCAAGATGAGAGAAAAACCCCTGAAGAAGAGTGAAAGGAGGGGCCTGAACCAACTGGAAGACAAAGGACCCCAAACTGAAAATAGAGCACCCATTTCCTCCAGTCATCAGAACATGAAAATACAGCCACCTGGGTGCAGTTTCAACATAATTTATTCAACTCGTCAACTATTTACCAAGCATCCTTTACAACCAGTAATAGCAAATCTGTCATTCCCTGAGGCAGAATTGAGAGGGGCTAAGAGGGCAGCCTCTACCTTTGAAAGAATGAGGTCAAGCTATATGGAACAATCTCTAAGATAATAAGTGACAAAAACAAGGTGCAAAACAGTATTGTAGCAAAGGGTATTTGTAGAAAGAACAGGAGATGTATATGCTTGTTTATGCAGAGAATGTTGTAACCATGGGACCAGCCCAAACTGAACCTATTCTGTTAACAAAATGTCTGGTTACCTTTTAGGTACAACAGAGCCAGAAACTGCAAGTGCATGCAACCAAAAAAGACTTTGCCTCTAAAAACACCTAAGATCAATAATTCCTCCCCCCCACCCCTTGAACCAAGGAAACTGGGACACAACCAGAACCTGAATGCCAGAACTCTTTCAGAAGCAAGGAGTCCATTGGCCTGGAAGATCCGGTGCTAAAATCTGCTTCAGCATCCCTTACCACAAACGGTCAAATTTGAAGCCCTTCAATCAGACCCTGCCAAGTTAACATTCCTAAATCCTGGCCAGGCGTGGTAGTTCACACCTGTAATCCCAGCACTTTGGGAGGCCAAGGCAGGCAGATCACAAGGTCAGGAATTCGAGACTAGCCTGACCAACACAATGAAACCCCATCTCTACTAAAAATACAAAACTTAGCCAGACATGGTGGTAGGCGCCTATAATCCCAGCTACTCGGGGGGCTGAGGCTGAAGAGAATCGCTTGAACCTGGGAGGCAGAGCTTGCAGTGAGCCAAGATCGCGCCATTGCACTCCAGCCTGGGCAACAAGGGCAAAAAGTCTGTCTCAAAAAATAAAATAAAATAATTCCTAAATCCTTTCTCTTTCCCTCTAATCTCTTAAAACTTATCTCAGACCCCAAATCACGGAGACAGATTTAAACCCATTCCCGTCTCCTTGCTGTTTTGTGATAAAGCCTTTCCTTTCCCAAAATCCAGTGCCATAGTTATTAGCTTCTGTGCACATTGGGCAGTGAGCCCATTTGCTCAATAAAAATATCTCTGGAAGGATTAAAAAAAAAAAAAAAAAACTAGTAAAAGTAACACTATTTTTGGCCACAATGGAGTAACAGAGAACAGATTTATCCTCTTGCTTTGCAAAACAACTTTAAAAAAAACAGACAAAATAAAATAATGGTTTTAAGACACTGAGCATCAGACAGTGCAGGACTGCTAAGAGAAGGTAAGAGAAGGGAAACAAGAGAGGAGATTCCTACAATAATCCCAGTTTACAGCCTGAAGGTTGCTTCCAGGCCACGATGCAGGGAGGAGGAACTGAGGCAGAGTTCAATGGTCTCCCCGAATTAAGAAGACAGAGATTGCAGTTCAGGGTGGCCAACGCAGCTAAATTTGCAGAGCCGAGAATCAGAGAAGAGAATTGGCACATGTGTAAGAAGAAGCTACCTGCAGCAGGGAAAGGACCACTGGAGAACAGGAAGCCAAGCAATTTGCAGATTCACATAGGGCTGGAAATAGGCTGTGTTCCCAACAGCCAGAGATGAAAGACCTCATAATACGCGGGGCATTGGGTAGAATACTCAGAAGTGGGGGCACGTTAGCCCTAGACTAAACACTATTCTGGATCAGCACAATGAAGCTTCAAAGTAGGACTTCAGGAGTGGATGATTAGGGGGCAGGAGGGGAAGGGAGTGCTCATGGCCAGGGCTTGAAGTATAACTACTTTGTCACTGTACATCTTTTTGCACTGTTAGAAATTTGTACTGTGTGCATTGCTTTTTAAAAACATTTTCAAGGAGGAAAACTCTAGAGTCAAACTGCCAGGGTGAGAATCTAGCTCCAGTCGTTGTGAGCTATGTAAACTCAGGCAAGTCACTCAACCACCCCAAGCCTCAGTTTTCTCATTGGTATAGTGGATTTTCTCTGGATTGTTGTGAAGATTAATTGAAATGTTCATAGAAGAACTAGTGGTGCCCGGCACTTCTATACAAATGCTGTTTTTGCTTCACTGTAATCCATTTCTCATGTTTCTGGCAAAAGTACCCTATTTTTATTTTGGGGAACACCCCTGCCCCATTTAGTCCACATGTTTCAGGAGGGCATGATTCCATCCCAGCTCCAGGGAGAGGCATGTTACCCAGAGTTGACCAATCACCACGTTTCATGCCCCAGCACAGGAAGTAAATTGGCCAAATGAACATGGTACTGAGACTCACTGAAAATGTTAAGAAAGAGATACCCTCTTTCCACTAGGGTTGCTACGTGAGCAGATTGAAGCTGTTGCTGGTCATTTTCAGGAAGCCACCTTAAGAATGAAACCAAGAGAGAGGAAAGCAGAGCCTAGAGATGGAGGAAGACGCCAGGTGTGTTGGCTCATGCCTATAATCCCAGCACTTTGGGAGGCCGAGGCGGGCGGATCATGAGGTCAGGAGTTCGAGACCAGCTTGCTGTCTCTACTAAAAATACAAAAATTAGCCAGGCGTGATGGTGCGTTCCTGTAATCCCAACTATTCAGAAGGCTGAGGCAGGAGAATCACTTGAACCTGGGAGGTGGAGGTTGCAGTGGCCCAGATTCCACCATTGCATTCCAGCCTGGGCAACAGAGAGAGACTCCATCTCAAAAAAAGAAGGGGGGGGCGGCGTCAGGCGCCGTGGCTCAAGCCTGTAATTCTAGCACTTTGGGAAGCTGAGGTGGGTAGATCACCTGAGGTCAGAAGTTAGAGACCAGCCTAGCCAACACAGTGAAACTCCTCCTACTAAAAGTACAAAAATTAGTTGGGCATGGTGGCACATGTCTGTAATCCCAACTACTTGGGAGGCTGGGGCAGGAGAATCGTTTGAACAGAGGCGGAGGTTACATTGAGCCGAGATCACGCCACTGCACTCCAGCCTGGGCAACAGAGCAAGACTCCAGCTCAAAACGAAACAAAACAAAACAAAAGAAGAAGAGATGAAGGGAGATACAGTCCTAATGATGTTGTTTGAGTATCTGGATCCAGCCATGCCTAAAGCCAGTTTCTGTCATTTGCAACCAGAAGAGGCCTGACAACTTTAGAAGCAGTTATCACTAATCAATTCATTCAACAAACACCAAGCCCAGACAAGACGCCAGAACTGTGCTAAGAGCTAGACATTCAAACATGAGGTCCTTTCCTTTAAGAGGTCTAGTGGAGGCAACAGACACTAATGCAAAGTGACAACTACTGAGATAGATAGTCCCTGGTGCTGTGGGTGAGGTGCCTAAACTGAAGCTCAGTGGATGCTGAAGAAGTGGTCAGGAGAAAAGAGGAAGTCAGAGCGTACTAGACAAGGAGGTGAGAGAAAGATGGGGAGACAAAGGGGCAGTGAAGAGACAGGGGCTAATGAAATGAGTAAGGAGAAAATCACGAAGCACTTCATATTTCATGCCCAAGAGTGTGGACTTCATATTCTGATCATTATGGGCTGCCGTTCAAAGATTTAAATCAGGGGAGAAATAAGATTGGATTTTTGTGTGGAGAATAGATTGGAAGGCAACACAGGTAAGGGAGGCCAATTAGGAGGAGGTGGGAGTAACCCATGCTTAAAACTATAAGGGACTGAATTAAGAAATTAGTAGGGATGAAGAGGTGTTTTAAAAAGTGAATTTGAGATGTTTTAAGGAGGAAAATTGACTGGACCTGGTGCTAAAGGATAATGTTTGGAATATTAAAACAGGAATAATAATTAACATTTTTATAGTACTTACTCCCCATCAAGTCCTGTGGTAATGCTTTACATAAATTACCTCATTCAATCCAGCCCCATGAAGTAACACTATTGTGATTTCTTACTTTACAGATGAAGAACTGGGCCACTAAGAGGTGAAATTAACCAGCTTAAGGTTATACTCTATCAAGTGATGTAATTGCATTCAGAATACTGACAACCCAGGACCCCGGCCAACGCTGTCAGCCACTACACTTACTGCCTTTCTCATGCCCATTGTTTAAAAGGTAGGCAAAAAATAAGAGGAGCTAGCAAAAGAGAACAAAAACAACAGAAGAGGCAGGGCGTAGCCTGGAGAAGGAAGAAAGAAAGAAGGAAGGAGAAAGCTTATTTCTTAACTCAGGTGTAATTAAATACCCAATCAAGTAATTGGAGAAAAACAGGCTGGGCTTGGCTGGGAAGAGTGGGAAGTATTTTCCCACATATTATCTCTTTTGTTTTACATTTCTATAAAATAGATGTTCGTATAGCCCCACCCTAGCAATGTGGAAACTGAGGCTCAGAGAGCTCAGGGCTAATAAGTGACCTGGATATGATCTGCGTGCCAAGCTCGGTTCACTGTAGTGCCATCCAGGGTCCCAGGGATGTATTGGGTAGAAGAGAGGCATATAAGGATGGTCACATCCTCTGCTCCCAGTGGGTCTGCAATCTTGTTGCTCTGATGAGACTAGGGCAGATGAAAACATTAGAATGGCACTAAGGCAACATAGAGGTGTGCACCTGGCTGAGTGGTGCAGACTCTGGGTGCCTAGAGCAGGTGAGAAGGCGGTGCTCTGGTGATAGCAGGTCAGGTAGACATGGGTGGAGCATTGAAGGAAATACAGGGATTGCCTGGACTGGGCCATCCCCGGGTGCCCTGAGTTGGTAGTGGGCATCTGCTATTTCTGCTTTTGCAGCATCCCTGCTGTGTCCTGCCCAACTGGGAAACCACACAGTTTGGATAGGGCTGACCTCATTCATCTCTCAGGGTGCAGGGGCAGCCACTGGATGCCGGCCTGGCCAGTCATTGGGTTTCATTCCCTTCAACCCAGTGACTGGCTCTGGACTCAATCCAACCCAACAAGACTCAGTCTCAGGTGGGTGCTGGGAACATGGAGAGGGGGAAACTCTCTCTCCTGGATGACTGGCTCTAGAAGAAATGGTAGCCTGGAGGTGCTGGGCCTGTGTTGCGGAAAGGCCTCTCTGAGAGTAAGGCCCGTACTGAGGAAAGGGGAGAGGAAGGGGAGAGATCTAATGTTTGAGCCTCTGGATCCAGTTACACCTGACGGCAAACATCCCTGGAAGTTATTTGAATCAATAAATTCCCTTCGTTGTTGATGTCAGTATAAGTCAGGGTTTCTGTCATTGGCAAGGGAAAGGGGTTTCGTTGCCACAGAACCCCAAAAATGGTAGTTATGCTCCAGGAAACTAAAGCCAGCATCAGTCCACCCTCCTGAAAGGATAGGAGTTGGGGGAGGGCATATAGTGAAGTAAAAGCTATCAGAAAAAGGAAAATGCAAAAGGAAATTTTAACAATGACCCATGATGGTGTAGTCGGGCACATGGGTAATAAAACCTAGGTCTGTAAACTCAAGCTGACCTCTTGCCTGTGTAACTGGAGTTTGTTATATATTTCATTGACTGGTACTGATTATAAACCTGTTTATCAATTGTAGAACAAAAAGTAGAATTAGTCACCCTCCATCAGACCCTAAGATGCCTAACCTTTCTTTCTCTCTACCCACTGAACCTCATAGTCCCCCTGTCTTAGGTACAGCCTCACGGAGTAGCAATGAGAATTTTTTTTTTTTTTAGAGGAAGTCTCTCTCTGTTGCCCAGGCTAGAGTGCAGTGGCCCAATCTCAGCTCACTGCAGCCTCTGCCTCCCGGGTTCAAGTGATTCTCCTGCCTCAGCCTCCTGGGTAGCTGGGATTACAGGAACGCACCACCATGTCCAGCTAATTTTCGTGTTTTTAGTAGAGACGAGTTTCACCATGTTGGCCAGGCTGGTCTCAAACTCCTGACCTCAAGTGATCCACTGCTTTGACCTCCCAAATTGCTGGGATCACAGGTGTGAGCCACTGCATTCGTCCAGCAATGAAAACGTAACTCTTGCTCCACGGCCTGCTTCTCCCACCTTCCGTGCCACACATGCCCCGCGTTAGAAAACGTGCATGCTGTGCACCATGGAACCAACTTCAGGACACATTCTCAGTCTGTACTGAGTCAGTGTTCCCGGGCTTCAGTCCTCAACAATAAATCTAACCATGATTTCTCCAAGTTTGATTGACAGAGCCATGAAAGAGAAAAAGCTTCTGTGGAGGGTGAGACTACTTTGGACTTCACAGAAGGGGTTGTAGTTTCAAATGTATCTCAAAACATTTCACCAAATGGCACTGGGGAAGGTGTAATGCAGGAGGAAACAGGCAGCTCCGCATGTGAAGGCAGAGAAATAGAAAAGTGCAGAGTATATTCAGGGTGCCACATGCAGTGGGATTTGGTTAGAGGACAAGGTGATGGGAGGCTATCATGAAACGTAAGATTGCAAAGGTGCATTGGAAGGCCTCAAATGTCAGGGATGTTTGGGGACACAGATATGACAATGTCATGGGATCAGAGACATGTTCCTCCTCTATGGCCTCTAGACTCTTAAAAAGTAATTTTAACTTTTTTTTTTTTTGAGACAGAGTCTCGCTCTGTCGCCCAGGCTGGAATACAGTGGCACAATCTCAGCTCACTGCAACCTCTGCCTCTGCCTCCCAGGTTCAAGTGATTCTCCTGCCTCAGCCTTCCAAGTAGCTGAGACTACAGGCATCCGCCACCGCACCCGGCTAATTTTTGTATTTTTAATAGAGACGGGGTTTCACCATATTGGCCAGGCTGGTCTTGAACTCCTGACCTTATGATCTGCCCGCCTCAGCCTCCCAAACTGCTGGGATTACAGGCATGAGGCACCGCACCTGGCCAAATTTTAACTTTTATTTAGGTATGGGGGTACATGTACAAGTTTGTTACATGGGTATATTGCACCCAAGTAGTGGGCATAGTACCCAATAGGTAGTTTTTCAATCCCCTCCCTCCTCTCCACTCTGGTACTCAGCAGTGTCTATTGTTCTCATGTTTATGCCCATTTGTGCTCAGTGTTTATCTCCTCCTGATAAGCAAGAACATGTAGTATTTGGTTTTCTGTTGCTGAATTAATTTGCTTAGGGGTGTGGCCTCCAGCTCCATCCATGTTGCTGTAAAGGACACGATTTCACTCTTTTTTACGGCTACATAGTATGCCATGGTGTATATGTACCACATTTTCTTTATCCAATCCACCACTGGTGAGCATCTAGGTTGATTCCATTTCATTGCTTTTGTGAATAGCACAGCAATAAACATATGAATACATTTTTGGCAGAATGATCTATTTTCTTTTGGGTCTATACCCAGTAATGGGATTTGCATCTTAGGGAAACCAGGGTAGGCTCCTAAGATGTCACGAAGGAAGTAAAGAGCTAAGTGTCCAATTAAGAAATGACGGAGGTTCTGTTCTCTGGCTCCACTCCGCAGGGCAAGACACTACATCCTATCTCTGAGCCTGGGTCCTCTCCCTGCTCCTGCTGAGCCCGGGACAGAAGATGAAATGGATCCTCGCACAGGCGAGGTCCAAGAGGAGCTTCCCCACCGGGGTCCCTCACCGGGACACCCCAGCCCTGGGGAGGGGGTGCTGTCTGAGTTTCCTGGCGCCTGGCACTCCTCAGTCTCCCTTACAGTGCCTCTCAGCACCTCACAGCAGCCACAGCCAAGGGGATTTGTCCCTGCTGCTTGAGTTAATTACAGTAATTATACCTGCTCCCTCTTCGGCTCTGGTTCCCTTTGTTCCCAGTTTCCTGCCCGCTCATTTGCAAATCTAATAGCTCTGGGGATTGAATTTTTTTTTTTTTTAAGAGAGAAGGGGGACGGAGAAACAAAGAGAGGGAGCAGAAAATGTGGGAGAGAAAAGATGGGGGTGGGGAGGGGCCCGCCGGAGATACAGTGGTGGAAAAAATGGATGGGAGCATCAGAGAAGGGACAGGACTTGGGAGCAGCAGAGCACCTCTCCTTTACAGCAGGGGGAACACCAGAGTCACCAGTGGAGGCTGGGAAGGTAGCACTGCGGAGACCACAGTCTCCATGGTCTTCTGGGCTTTCTCCTCAGTCCCCTGACTTCTCCCAGGCTAGTGATGGTAGTGATGGGGTTTAGGACATGCTCCCCCAAAATATGGCACCTTGGCATTTCAGGATACAGCAGAAGCAGGCCATCAAAACTAGAAATTCTTCTCATCCCTATACCCCTAAAGAGGCCATAAAACCCAGCTATGAGCCCCTCATTCCAGCAGACTCCTCCCTGCACCTGGAAGAAAAAAACGTTCTTATCCTCAGCCGAGCGTGGTGGCTAACACCTGTAATCCCGGCATTTTGGAAGGCTGGGGTGGGCGATCACTTAAGGTCAGGAGTTTGAGACCAGCCTGGCCAAGATGGTGAAAACTCATCTCCATTAAAAATACAAAAATTAGCCAGGTGTGGTGGCACCTGCCTGTGGCCCCAGCTACTGAGGAGGCTGAGGCAGGAGAATCACTTGAACCAGGGAGGCAAAGGTTGTGGTAAGCCAAGACTGTGCCACTGCACTGCAGCCTGGGTGACAGAGTGAGACTCCATCTCAAAAAAAAAAAAAAAGTTCTTATCCTCAAAGACACTTCTCCAAGAAGAATCTGACAAACAGGCCTTGCTAAGCTCCCTCCAGTTTCCCAACATCAGATCACACCCTTCTGTCCTCCAGCCATACTTCTGTACAGCCATCCATAAAAATGGAATTGTCCATTTGGGGAGGGTCTTCATTTCTGAATGCTCTCATGTCATGTAAAACTTACATTAAATAAATACGTATGCTTTTCTCCTGTTAGTCCATCTTTTATTATGGGTGCCTCAGCCAGGAATCTTGTAATGGGTGAGAAATCTTCCTCCCCTACACCAGCCTGGCACAGATGACAGGAAGCTGAGAAGAGGCTTGCATTCAGATACTACCAGAGGATGTCCCTGCTCCTTCAGTATTGCTCTCCTCAAGGATTGTGGAACTTTGGCTCATTCAGAACACCTGGCAGACACTTCATCATCAGATGGCTGAGAGGCCAAAGTGGGGAAGTCACACACAGAGCAGGATGGAAGCCGAAAATACTCTGGGGAGGAGAAATATGAGACAGGAGTGGTAGGTCTTTCCTCTCTCAGTCCCCGCTCCTGGAGACCCGTAGAAAACATCTGGGTCCTACAGGGTTCCGTGGCTCACGCCTGTAATCCCAGCACTTTGGGAGGCTGAGGTGGGTGGATCAGCTGAGGTCAGGAGTTTGAGACCAGCCTGGCCAACATGGTGAAACCCTGTCTCTACTAATAACACAAAAATTAGCCAGGTGTGGTGGTGGGCACCTGTAATCCCAGCTACTCAGGAGGCTGAGGCAGGAGAATCGCTTGAACCTGGGAAGCATAGGTTGCAGTGAGCCGAGATCACACCACTGTATTCAAGCCTGGGCCACAAGAGCAAAACTCTATCTAAGAGAAGAGAAAGAAAAAGAGAAAGAGAAAGAGAAAGGGAAAGAGAAAGAAAGAGAGGGAGAGGAAGAGAAAGAGAAAGAGAGAGAAACAGAAAGAGAAAGAGAAAAAGAGAAAGAGAAAGAGAGAGAAGATCCGGTCCAAGGATTTTCCAAACGTGCTCTAAGGAGCTCTAAGGCTTCATGAAGAATCCCCAAGGGGAAGGGAGAGGGAAGGATAAGTGGGTACCTATATCCTCCCAACACCTTGTCAACAACCTTTTTGTTTGAAAATAATACAAATTAAAAGAAAAAGAATTCCCTGCTGTCAATAGATTGGAAAACAACTGATCTAATGCAAGTATCTCATCTGTCAGGTAGAAGAAACTGAGGCTCACATGGGTCAAGTGGCCTGTCCCATATCACACAACAATCGGATCACAGTCCTCTTGACTCTGAGTCGAGGGGGATTTCCACCACCCCATGCTGTTTCTTGGATGCCAAGGGGATGCTGGGGATTTTCCCAAAGCCCCTGGCTCTTCTTGGGTCCCTCTGGAAAGAGAGGAATGTGGCTGATGGCCTCGTCCTGCCAGAGTCCTTCGTGAATCCGGGGGGTCTTGCTCTTCTTTCCTCTGAATGAGCTCGATAGGTGGTGTGCAAAGAGTGTGTTTTCCAAAACTGGCTGCAACTGTATTTCCCACATTCTCTATTTGGAACCTGGCCACCACCACCACTACCACCCATGAAGAGGTAGACTCTATTTTTTGAGACTGGAAAGGACTTTGTGACTGCCACAAAGAATAAAGTATGGCAGAAGTGATATTCCTGTTATATAGTTTCCAGATATTATTTGCATTAACGTGGCAGCATTTCCAATTGATTCACCAGGAAAGGTCAGAGTTCAGGACCATTTGGAGGTGGAAGTGGAAATGGGAGTGGGTGTCAAGAACATCCTACAGATCAACTCTTCCAGATGACAATTTCCCACCTGGGATTCAGCCAGTGTTTACTGAGTGCCTACCATGAGTCAGACACAGAACAGAGTCCCCGCCCTAAAGGAGCACTGTATAATTGGGGAAGCAGGCACATCCATACTCAGGAGTAATTATAATGCAGTAAGTTAAGTTGCTGTTAAAAATAAAAGTTTTGGGAGTACTTTGGGAACAGTCAGGAGCATCAATCTCAAATGTTTAGTCTGGGATGGTTCCCATCCATTCAGAGGTGTAAATGTCATCTCATGGATTTTAGCCCTTGGAATCTAAATCCCTAGTCCAATCCCTAGAATTAAAGGCTTGTGGTACACCCTTGCTTACAAACAGTCCAGGCTTAATAAATGTCTTTTTACATTTTCTATAACCCTGTGGAAGAGAGGGTTAGTTGTCCCCAAAAATCCACTGTCCCATTCTGCAGAATAACAGGACCCTTGTTTTTTTTTTTTTTTTTTTTTTTTGGCTGGGTTTCATGGCCACCTGAAATAGGGATTACATTTCTCAGCCTTCCCACCTTCAAGCTATATGTGGCCATATGACCAAGTTCTGGCCAATGAGATTATAGTAAGTGATATATAAAATTTTTGAGTTGTGTTCTTAAAGGGAGGGAACATGCCCTTCTTGACACCATTTCCTCCTCCTTCCTGCCTGTAATAAGGACATAGTATTGAGCTATTCTGGATGATGCAGATGAAAGAAATGCCTTAGAAATGGCCAAACCTGGGTTTCTTGTACCTTAGAGCTCTGTTCCAGCTCTGGCCTGCCTGGCAGCAGACTATTGCTATTCCATGAGAGAGAAATAAGCCCTTATCCTATTTAAGACACTATCATTTGAGGGGTTGTATTAGTCTTGGTTCTTCAGAGAAATAGAGCCAACAGGAGATACGTATGTATATTGTCTTACTCAGTTACGAAGGCTGAGAGGTCCCAAGATCTGCATCCGCAAACTGGAGACCCAAGAGAGCTGATGAGGTAGTTCTAGCACACGTCCAAAGGCCCAGGAACTAGGAGAGCCAAAGGTGGAAGTTTCAGTCCAAGCCTGAAGGCCTGAGAACTAGCAGAGATAATTGTCTAAGTTCCAGTCTAAATCTGAGCCCAATTCCAAAGGCAGGAGAAAACCCATGCCCCAGCTCCAAGACAGAGAGCAGATTTTCTCTTCCTCAGCCTGTCATTCTGTTCATCACTTCAATGGATTGGAGGATGCTTACCCACATTGAAGAGGGCCATCTGCTTTGTTCGATTTACCAATTCAGAGGTTCATCTCCTCCAGAAACGCCTTCACAGAGGGACTCACCCAGAATAATGTCTAACCAAACGTCTGAG
The DNA here is from genome assembly GCF_002776525.5 of Piliocolobus tephrosceles. NCBI lineage: Eukaryota > Metazoa > Chordata > Mammalia > Primates > Cercopithecidae > Piliocolobus > Piliocolobus tephrosceles. Next base: position 28,492,928 of record NC_045439.1, read on the forward strand.
TATTCCATGGCCCAGTCAAGCTGACACATAAGATTTACCATCACAGGGGTCTCTGTTACTAAATCAACCTAACAAAAATTATCCATTAACTTAAGCCATTAGCTTTTTATTTATTCCTGTGTGCATGCCTACCCCCTCCTCCCCCAATTCACACACACACGCGCACACACATGCACTGTGCCCTAGCTCCCAGTAGACACTCAAGAATGAACTGAAGAATTTGTTGTGTGATAAGATCACCAGCATCACTGCTTCCTACTCTCTGGGGTACCAGCTCCCAAGTGTGCAAGATTAAGCTTTCCCACAGGGTTCTGATGCCCCTGAGGGTACCTGCTGGCAGTGTGTTGTGTGATATACAAAGTGTCTCTTTTCTAGAGACCATTTTGCTCCAAAATTTGATGAAAATATGTTTGAATTCTTCATCTCTTAAAAGGGCTTTTTTTTTCTTTAATATGCACAAGACAAAAGCCACAGAATTCTACTTTCTTGTGTCAATCAATCTTGTGCTTTCCATGAATACCAGGAAAGCAGGAAGCATTTATGTGCAAGGAATGATTAAAAGCGTTGTTCTTTTTATGTTATCAGTGAAGTCTCAGCAATATCCCAGTGAACTGGGTCTATTGCTTTAGGGAGAGGAGATTAAGCCAGCCTTACCCTAAGCATGTTCTGTTGATGGATGTTACATGGGAAAAGAAAGGAAAGGTTTTGTGGTCAAATGAGTTTGGGAAAAACCTAATTAGAAACTATAAACAAGTTTCTTTGCTGTGGGATTTCTCAGAGCTTTCAATGCAGTGATGTGCATTATGAATCTCAGACAGACCTAGTTTGCAGAGCTGCCCATAGAACAGCTTCTCGTGCACAGTTTCATAGTGAAGCGTTTCCAAGGAACTCCCTTGTGAATTATGTGATGTGACTGTTCTCACTATCGGTCATGTCTGTAGAGGGGCAGGAACATATTTTCAATCTATGAAATTCTAAGAAGTAAATTGCCTGCCCACTCCTGGTATTTTGCCCTTTCCCTTTCTTACTCTCCCCTTCCCATCATGGTGGTTAGTTTTATGTATCAGCTCAGACAGGTAGGAGTACTCGGTTATCCAATCAAACACTAATCTAAATATTGCTGTGAAGGTATTTTGTAGATATATAATAGTTAACATCTCTGATCAGGCAACTTTAAGTAAAGAAGATTGGCCTTGATAACATGGGTGAGCTTCATCTAATCTGTTGAAAGTCCTGACAGCAAAACTGAAGTGTCCTCAAGGAAGAAGAAATTCCGCCTACAGTCTGCATCACACGTTCCACCTGAGAGCTTTCCAGCCTGCCCATCTGCCCTACACGTTTTGGGATTGTTCAGTCAGAACCTATTGATACAATTATGTAAGCCAATTCCTTGGAAACAGAAAGATACAGAGAAATCGATATGGATATGTGTGTGTGTATGAGCATGTGCACAAACGTGGAGGTGGGCAGCAGCAGGGAGCAGGGATGTCAGGAGGTATATGTATCCTCCTTCCTCTATTTCTCTAGTAGAACCTGATTGATCCACCATTGAAACAGATCAGAGGCCAGGCACGGTGGCTTGTGCCTGTAATCCCAGCATCTGGGAGGCCAAGGCAGGTGGATCGTCTGAGGTCAGGAGTTCAAGACCAGCTGGCCAACATGGTGAAACCTTCTCTCTTCTAAAAAATTAGCCGGGCATGGTAGTGCATGCCTGTAATCCCAGCTACTCGGGAGGCTGAGGTAAGAGAATCGCTTGAACCCAGGAGGCAGACATTGCCATGAGCCAAGATTGTGCCACTGCACTCTAGCCCAGGTGACAGAGTGAGACCCTGTCTCAAAAAAACAACAACAGATCAGGAGGCAGCCTCCTGCTCAGTACATGGGAAAGTGAGGGACGTGGGTAGCACAGCAGTTAGGATGAGGGACTTGGCAACAGATGGCCTTGGTTTTCATCTTCTCTACCACTTCTTGTGTGACCTTAGGCAATTTCCTTTTCTCTCTCTTTGCTTTAGTTTCCACATCTGTAAAATGAAGCTATTAATAGTACCTAGTTCATTATGAGGATTAAATGTTAATCCACAAAGTGCACTTAGGAAGGCACCTAGCACATAGTAAGCTTAATAAAATGTTAGTTGTAACTGTTATTTCTTGAAGAGAGTAATCTAGAAGCACCTCTACCCACTCACCTCCACTACTACCCAGGGCAGGGGAGGCCTCTCTTTCCAGGATCTGGAGGCAAGGAAACTTTCCCTCTTAAAAAGTCCTCTGAGAAAATGGGATTGTGGTGCAGAAGACAGCGGTCTTCTCCCTGGATTACTGAGGGCACTTATGCCCCACCTCTAGGGTTCAGCATGGGCCAGGACACATCCTCTCTCTTCAAGTCTGGTTGATATCAGGTAACATCATTTAACTAGAACTTGATCACTTACAAAACATCTCTTCCATATGGTCCATTTGGTCCGCATCACAGTGATGTGAATGAAGTGTAATTATTCCCATTTTCATACGGGGACACTGAGGATCAGAACAGTCACATGACTTTTCCAACTTTACAGAGCTTGTTGCAGATGAGCTGAAAAGCAAACCCAGTCTTCTTCCCCCAAATCAATGGCCCTCTCGTGTGTGTCTCATTTGGTCTCCCATATCTCTTTCTGTCTTTCTCTGTGTCTCTCTCTGTCCCTTTTTCTTTTTGATGACTGTTTGGCTGTCTTTTTCTCCCACATTTTCTTCTCTAATTTTCATTTCTCTTCCGCCTTTTCTTCTCTGAGAGACACAGTCTTACTCTATTACCCAGGCTGGAGTGCAATGGTGCAATCTCAGCTCACTACAACCTCAGCCTCCTGGGTTCAAGAGATTCTCCCACCTCTGCCCCCGAGTAGCTGGGATTATAGGTGTGTATGACTATGCCCAGCTAATTTTTGTATTTTTTGTAAAGATGAGAATCTCGCTATTTTGCCCAGGCTGGTCTCAAACACGTGAGCTCAAGTGATCTGCCTGCCCTGGCCTCCCAAAGTGCTCGGAATACAAGCATGAGCCACTGCACCCAGCCATTTTTCTTTCTCCTTTCCCTTTCTCTTTCTTCTTAGTTCAGACCTCAGATTCCCCCACAATCCATCTAAAACAAAAGGGGCTTAGGGTAAGTAGCAGCCCAGGGCGATTCCAACTCCCAGTGCCATTGTCTGGGGATTGAGCTCTGTGTGTGGAAATACAGGACAACTTTGTTACTCCAGGAATAAGGGCACAAGAGCTGCTCATAACAGGGAGAGAGAGAAGCAAGCACTGGCCGAAGCAGCCCCCTCAGCCATCCTGTCCTCTTTTATCATTTCTATTCTACCCTCATTATAATCCTGTTACGATTATTCTCCTGGAACCCACGGCTTATCCTAAGGGGAGAGAAACTCAAAGAAATAGAGGTGGTAGCAGCACCTGTTAAGGGAAGAGAGAAGCAAGCCTAACCCTGGGCAGAGAAGCGGCTCTGACAGCTGAAGAAGTGAATTTCCCTCATTAGGGGAATTGTGTATCTGTTTAGAAGAAAGAAACACAGTTCACTGCGTCTGAGAGCCTCTGAAATGGCTGCCCAAGCTTCAGGAAGCGCATCATTTTCCCTCCCCACAGTAATGAAGAGCCACAACCAACTGGGCAGAGAAAGGGCGCCACCTCCTGGCAAGACACGAGTTTAGGACCAACAGTTCATGACCCAAGTCACACCTACTGCAGGGCAATTTTGTACAACCTTCACTGCCCTATGCTACTGTCACCCATGGCCCCTTCTAGGCCTTGGAAATTAGCAGACTCAGTTGAGCCACGACAAGATGACCCTGCCTCCACTTGACAATTAAATTCAACAAGATCACTATCCTTGTCGGCACTGCCATGTTTAGTTGAGCAACTGTCTCAACATTGCATTGAATTTGCTGTATTTTTTTTTTTTTAATAACTGGGAAAAGAAAGAGGAAAGTGAGAAGGTAAAAAGTCTTATAAATTTAAGACAACAGAATCAAAGATGAATATCATCAGGCTTGTCCAAAGTGTTGAATCATTAGTCTTGACTGGCCACCCAGCTCCTCCAGCCAGCCAGACACTCTGTGTTCAACTGAAAAGGCAAAAAGAGAAATTAAAGACATTCTGGGGTGCTAGAAATACAGCAATAGATGTGGTGTCTGAAAGGCAAGATGTAACTAGGGCTTATATAATTTGATGAATCCCTTTGATAACATGTAAGTGTATTGTTTGGTTTTCAGATATTCTGTGTGTGTGTGTGTGTGTGTGTGTGTGTGAAACGGAGTCTCACTCTGTTGCCCAGGCTGGAGTGCAGTGGCATGATCCCAGCTCACTGCAAACTCCACCTCCCAGGTTCGAGTGATTCTCCTGCCTCAACCTCCCCAGTAGCTGGGACTACAGGCACCCACCAACACGCCCAGCTAATTTTTGTATTTTTAGTAGAGACGGGTTTCAGTATGTTGGCCCAGCTGGTCTCCAACTCCTGACCTCAGGTGATCCGCCCACCGCAGCCTCCCAAAGTGCTGGGATTATAGGTGTGAGCTACCAAGCCTGGCCAGCTTTCAGATATTCTGTTTCTATATGTTTTATCTGAAAGTATATTATGACCAAAGCAAAGGTAGCAGTATCCTCCTGGCTTCAAGGTGCAGGCCAAGCAGCAAGTGTTTAGACTCTGTTTCCCTAGCAGTGACACCCTCTGACACCATCAGAAAGGAGCTAGGAACAACATAGTGTGAGGAGACCACATGGGACCAAAGACCTGAATTCAAATCCTAACTCTCCTATTTGAAAGCTCTATGATTTTCAGGAAGTGAGAATAAATCTCTCTGGTCTCAGTTTTTTAATCTGTAAAATGGGAATGATAACAATACCTGCCAAACCTATCTTCCAGAGTTGTATAAGGCTCAAATGAGATCAGGTCAAGGAAAGGCGGAAGAAGCCTAATGGCCAAATGTGTCTGTGCTGGCAGTGAGCTAAGCACTTTATGTGCACCAGCTCATTTAATCCCATAAGGAATATATTATTACCTACATCCCACAAATGAGAACATTTGCAGAAGTAAATTTTCTAAAGATCCCACAGGCCATTAGTAGGTGGAATTTAAGTTTAAGAGTGCCTGACTTTTTATGCAATATTTAATAAAATACCATAAAAATGTAAGGGGAGTTTTTATCTAGGAAATATATATGTGAAATTTCTGGGCCCTTCTTCCCACTTCCCTTGCTCTTTGCCCTAGACCTCAGATTCTCTCTCCAACAAAAGCCCCCAAATCTGGGTCCTGGAAAGTTCCAGTATGAGCTATCTAGATATCTCTGTAACCTGAAGTGAAGGGGCCTTCTCATGGGAGTGCCTGTGTTCCTAACTTCTCTCTAGAGACCAAGTGAATCACTTTCCCTTCTAAGGGAATTCCCAACACCAAGGAGCTGAAGAACCTGTGGTTTCTGGGAGCAGAGATGTTCTCATAGTTGCCCAAGCCACATCACCTACAGGCTCCATTTAGGATGGATCTTACTGTTCCTCTTATGGACCACTATAATCATTCTTCCTACAGTGCCCCTGAATGCCCATCAGAGATGGACTCCCAGGATGGATAGACCAGTAGTCAGTTCTAGTGTAGAATTCTATTATGTTCTACTATGCGTTCCCATCTCATACGGTTTGACTGTGTCCCCACCAAAATCTCATCTTGAATTCTCATGTGTTATGGGAGGAACCTGGTGGGAGGTAATTGAATCATGGGGGCAAGTCTTTCCCATGCTGTTCTCATGATAGTGAATAAGTCTCACTAGATCTGATGGTTTTGAAAAAAGGAGTTTCCCTACACAAGCTCTCTCTTCCTTTGCCTGCTGCCATCCATGTAAGACATGACTTGCTCCTCCTTGCCTTCCATCATGATTGTGAGGTTTTCCCAGCCACGTGGAACTATAAGTCCAATTAAATCTCTTTCTTTTGTAAATTTCCCAGTCTCGGGTGTGTCTTTGTCAGCAGCGTGAAAATGGACTAATAGTTCACCAGTCTCTCAGAGCCCCCGAATTCCACGCCAGGAATACAACTGCCTTCTCCATCTCCACCTGCTAGTCCCAAGGTATCTCAAACTCAAACCCTCTAAACAACCACAGTGTCTCAGTTAATAGCATGACCTTTCACACAGGCACCAAAGCAAATTCCACAGTGTCTGAACATAGTAGGGATTCAATAAACACTTGTTGAGTTCATTTATTGAACAAAAACATTTATTGAAGGTTATCAGTGTGTCAGACATTCTTCTTGGAGCTGGAGATACTGTGGTAAACAAGTTAGATGAAGGATGAGAAGGAGATGAGAGATAAGTATGTAATATAACTTTGTGTCGTATAAGTACAAAAAGAAAGTTATGCAGAATAAGGAGGTAGAGGGAGATGAGTGTGAAACGGAGGGAGGGGTCTGTTTTAGATATATCAGTTAGGATAGGATCCTCTGAGGAAGTGACATTTGAGCAGAGACCATGTTGGAGTGAGGACATGAGATATTCAGATATTCAGAAGGAAAATATTCCAGGGGATGGCAAGTATGAAGGTCCTGGGGCAGGACCAACTTGGAAGTTTGAGTACAAACAAGAAGGCCAAGATAGCCAGAGCAGAATGCACCAGGAGAAAGACAGTAAGAGATGAGGTTGGCAAGATAGGCCAAGTAGGCTCCTGCGGGGCCCAAAGACCTGGGAAAGGACTAAGACTGGAAGTCTTTGAAGGCTTTGATCAGGGAGTGAAATGATCTGACTTATATTTTAGAAGATAATTATATCTTGTGACTAAGGTATATTCTTATATAACACGTATTTTCATGACTCGCACATATTCATATATTATAGATATTAATATATGTATAACTTACATATATTCCACTGTACATATCAAATTTTACTTAATTTGGAACTTTAAATCTAAGTTTTAGCTCAAAATATTCAGAATGGAATACTAATTAGCCATGAGGCAGACTTCTATTGTCAGTCTTCATATGACAGGGAAAATAATTTAAATATAAGTAGGAGCTAACTAGCTATAGTATATTCTGAACATAGAATAGGGCCTGGGTCTAGAATAATAGTCTGAAAACAGGTATGGTTCCTTGCAAGCCCATGAAAGGCCAATAATTCATTTCATAATCTTTGAAATCATTTCTTTTTTGCAAGATTGTTGATGAGTTCAAAAGAAAATATTAAAATGTATTTTAAGTGCCTTGAGAAATACTTTTTATGCTATTTTTTGAACTGTGGTAAAATATACATAACAAAATATGCTATTTTAACTATTTTTAAGTGTACGGTTCAGTGGCATTAAGCATTTTCACAGTGTTGTGCAACCACCACCATCACCCACCTGCAGACCATTTTTTGTCATGCAAAACTAAAATTCTGTAACATATTAAACAATAATTCCCCATTCTCCTTTCACCCCCAATCCTCTTTTAACTTTCTGTCTCTATGATTTTGACTACTCTAGACATCTCAAATAAGTGAAATCATAGAGCATTTGTCCTTTTGTGATCGGCTTATTTCACAATGTTTTCAAGGTTCATCCACGTTTACAGTGTGACAGAATTTCCTTCCTTTTCAAGGCTGAATCGTATCCCACTGGATGTATAGACCACACTTTGTTTATCCATTCACCTCTCACCCAACACTTGGGTTGCTTCCACCTCTTGACTATTATGACTGCTATGAATGTGAGTGTACGATTATCTGTTCATATCCCTGCTCTCAATTATTTGGGATATATGCTCAGAAGTTGAATCTCTGAATCTCTTTTTTAATTTATTTGAGGAACAATAATACTGATTTCCATAGTGGCTATTTTACATTCTCACCAGCAGTTTGCAAGGATTCCAGTTTCTCCACATCCTCAACAATACTTGTTATTTTCTGTCGTTGTTGGTTTTTAATAGTAGCCATCCTAATGAGCGTGAGATGGTATCTCACTCTGGTTTTGATTGCATTTCCCTGGTGATTAGTGATGCTGGACAGCTTTGTATGTGCTTGTTGACTCTTTGTATATCTTCTTTGGAAAAATGTCTATTCAAGTCCTTTGCCCATTTTTTAATCAGGTTGTTTTTTGTTTTTGAGTTGTATGAGTTATGTATATGTTCTGGATATTAACTCCTTATCAGATATATGGTTTGCAAATATTTCCTCCCATTCCATGGGTTGCATTTTCACCCTGTTGACAGTATATTTTGATGACTAACAGTTTTAGGCCAGGTGCTGTGACTCACACTTATAATCCCAGCAGTTTGGGAGGCTGAGGCAGGAGGATCACCTGAGGTTAAGAGTTTGAGACCAGCCTGGCCAACATGGTGAAACCCTGTCTCTACTAAAAATAAAAAAATTAGCCAGGTGTGGTGCCAAGCACCTGTAGTCCCAGCTACTCGGGAGGCTGAGGCAGGAGACTCACTTGAACCTGGGAGGTGGAGGTTGCAGTGAGCCAAGATCATGCCACTGCACTCCTGCTTGGGCAACAGAGCAAGACTCCATCTCAAAACAAACAAACAGAACACAGTTTTAATTTTTGTATAATTTACCTGTTCTTTTCTTTTGTTGTCTAATCTTTTTGTTTCACACCTAAGGAATGTTTTTTAAATTATTCTGGCTGCTATTTTGAAAACTGACTATACTGGATCAAGCATGAAAACAGAGAGGAAGCGTCTATAATGACAGAGGAAAGTTTATAGCATTATGGACTAAAGTGGTCTGCAGTGGGGATGGAGAAAAGTAGATAGAATTTGAGATATGTTTTGAAGATATAATAGATACAACCTGATTAGTTGGATGAGAGACACAAAGAAAAAAAAGAATAGAGAATGACTCCTACTTTTTTGGCCCGAGGTGCCAGAAGACTGCTGGTACCATCAAGAGATGGCAACAAGTAGGGAAAGAGCTGATTTATAGAAGGCTTTATCATGCTTTGTGGAAGCTGTCTATCATATATCCAGATAGAGTTGTCTGACAAGTAGCTGGATAGATATACAAGCCTGGAGTTAAGAGTAAAGAACCATGTGGTAGATTTGGAATTCCCTTGTTATCTATTGCCACAACCATAAAACCCTAATTGTTCATGCATGGAGAAAGGCTGACTAGATAGCTTTGCCAATCTTGGCTAAACTCACATGTCAGAGAGTCAGCTAGCTGACTGTTTATCCAAGCCAGCCTCAGCTCTCAGCTTCACGTGTCTCCCATCCTCCATAGACTAGTCCAACGATGTCTTGTGGTAAAGACAGAACTGCAAGAGATAAAGACCAAGCCTAATTGTCCAAGTGTTTTTCAAGCCTCTACCTACATCAAATTTGCTGATATTCCACTGGTTAAAGCTAGTCACAGGGCCTAGCCCAGAGACGAGAGTGGGGAAGCATTGCAAAGCTACTTGGCAAAGAGGTGAAGAAATGGGGCCACTTTTATAGTTGCCACTTCACAACTGTGTAGAGATTGTATTTAATGCCTTGGGACTAACAGGAAAGTATAGAAGCTGCAACGAGAGATGACCACTGTCTGTCTTTGCCAAGAATCAAAGAGGATAATGAGAGGCACCATCCTCTGAGACTTAACTCTGAAGGTCTGCATCTCTTATCAGGACTACTTGCTGTAAGAATGGAAACAGCAAGATCTGAGGATGATTTGAAGAATGACTAGATTCTGTCCTAGGCTAGTAGGTGATAGTTTCTGAGACATGTTCAGATTCAGATAACTTTTAAAGGTCAAGCTAATAGAACTTGATGGAGTATGACAGACAGGTAAGAAACAAGGAGACTCCTAGGTTTCTTGCCTGAACAATGAGGAGTGCCATTACCAGGATGGGAAAAACAGAGAGGGGGCAGGTTTGGCAGATAAACCAAGAATATGGTTTTGGAACATGGAAGCCTGAGATCCCAGTGGTGCTGCTTGGCAGGTAATTGAATATGAGAGTGTAAAGTTCAGGGAAAAGTTTAAGTTTAGAGATATAACTTTAGCAGCTATCAACAAATGGGGCTATTTAAAACCTGTGAATGGAAGAGATCACCTAAGTTATGATGCATGTGAAGAAAAGAAGTTCACAGGCTTACCAATTAACTGTGTTCTACTCCTTGACCTCTCCATCTGGTAGACACCCACTACCTACTTCATGGTTCTCAAATGTGGACCCTCCTGTGTCATTCCTACTATTACTACTGTCTTAGTCAAAGTCTTCATCTTTCACCTAGACCACCACAACCGCTTCCAACTGGTCTCACTCTCTCCAAGGTCACTTCATTAGCTCATTCTCCATATACAGTCACCAGGGGGGATCTTTGTCACACCAATCTATTTTTGCCACGTCTGCTTTAGAAGCTTAATACAAACTCAATCATGAATGGATCAGTCTGACATCATCTGAATTCAGTGACTAAAGGTAACATCACCAACCATGGAACAAATGTGATTCAGCAGGAAACACATCACACCACTGATGAAGTTTTCTTGCCAAAAGAGAGAATCTCATCTGATCAAGCCTCTAGCTCTAACTACTAGTTTGTAGAAAATAAGGGAGTTAGAGGAGCTTGTAGTACCATGAGGGGATAACTAGCCAAATCCAAACTTTGGGAGACAACAGGACAACCTAGTTTCCTAAAACAACAACAAAATTTAAGAGGGGGGAACTATGAGGGGAAATGTGGAGAATGTAGATTAAGAGAGAATCAAGAGATGAACCATCCACGTGCCATATGTGCACTGTGTTTGGATTCTGATTTAAACAAATCAACTGTAAAAAGACACGTTTGAGGCAGGAAAAATTCAACATATGCAGTATTTTAAGTGCTATTAAGGAATTTTTGTTTATTTTCTTGGGTGTGAAAATGAAACAGTGGTTATATATTTTAAAATAAATTATCTGGTATGTTTTTATGGCTATATTTTTCTTAAAAAAAGAAACTATATGGAAGTATCCATGAGTACTGGATTTGCTTCAAGATACTCCAGCAATTAAAAAGGAAAGTTGGCCAGACACGGTGGCTCGCACCTACAATCCCAGCACTTTAAGAGGCCAAGGAGGATTGCTTAAGGCCAGAAGTTCAAGACCAGCCTGGGAAACATAGTGAAACTCCATCTCTAAATTTAAAAATATAAGAAAATTTTGAAAAGAAAATTGAGAGAAACAATGAAACAAAAATGGGAGAAAGTTGGTAGTTATTAAAGCTGGTTATCAGTACACAAGGCTTCATTGTCCTACTCTATTTTGGTATGTTTGAAAATTTTCCATTATAAAAATTTAAAAAAGGAAAAATTATAACACATGTAGCAAGTCGAACGTGAAGCTGGCTTTATCTTCATTTCAGTCTTTTCTCTTTCAACCTCATAACATGTTATATTCCAGATACTCCAAAACTAACAGTTATTCAATAAAATATATTCACAATTTTAGTAATGCATGCTTTAATAAGATGTTAATTAATAGCTATTGGGGTTTTTTTAAGTCAGACATATTCAAAATGCCCACAACCAACACCAGTCTATTGCTAACAACAGTCTATAACAGAGCAGCATTTATTTTGTGTTCTTAGTGCACACATTTTATTGGAACACTGTATACCCCGTTTTCCAAACACCTATCCAACCCTCTTTCATACCTCCAAACCTTTCCTCATACTGTTTCTGCTTTCTGGGTGCCATTCCTCTACTTCACCACCTGGAAAACTCCTCCAATGTCCGTCTCAAATGCCAGTTCCTCTATGACCCTTCCTACGTCCTCTCCTCCTTGACCCTCACCTGCCATTTTAAACAGGGTCAGCTGCTCCCTCTTCTGTGCTCCCCGACTTTATCACCACTCTAAGTCATGTCAGCTGCCTCACCAGCTAGATGGAGAACTCCGATGTGTATATCACCCAACCCTAGCACATGGTAAGTGATTAATAAATTCTTGAAGATAAAATGAGGAGGGGAGGGAAGAGAAAAGAAAGGAAGGAAAGAAGGAAGGAAGGAAGGAAAGAAAGAAGGAAAGAAGGAAGGAAGGAAGGAAGGAAGGAAGGAAGGAAGGAAGGAAGGAAGGATTGGTTTCACCTCCCTTCCTCCCCCATTCTAATTGCAGAGACTCCTCACATAGTACCTGTGTCCTCTGAGAGCCCAGAAGCACTTCATCACCTATTGCTCATATCAAGTATCAAAAGGAACCCACTGTCCACCCAGCTCATGCCCCACCAGGGTGGACAATCTTTAAGCAGGTTCCTACATAGAACTCCCATTTCTATGGGAGTTCTTCTAAACTTCCTACATAGAACTCCCATTTCTTCCCCTCCTCCAATCCCAAAACCAAGAGTAATGAAATGGACAGAACTCAACCTCCAAGTTTCTAAAGAGTTTTGGGGCGTCTTTTGGCCACGACCCAGTACCCCACAAAAGAGGGCAGGCAAAGTCCTGTAACCTTTTTCCTAAGAGCGGCCACTTGGGAACGCCTCCAGCAGAGTACTTTGGTGGCTTGCAAAATCCAAGGCCCTGACAGAAGCAGGAAATGTGATTATGACCACTCTCTCTGGCAATTACTGGCTCAGGCACTGTAATAGCTCTTAACAAAAAATTACCCCTCCATCATGATGAAGACAGAAACAGACGTTACAAATGAGTGCCAACTGCTGCAGCACATCGCCTGCAAGTTAACCCTTGGGATCCCACAATCTGTGACCCATACCTCTAATAGCTGGGAAACCTGAGGTTCCAAAAGGCACCAATGTCCACATGCCCAGAGGTTGCTCCTACAACACTCCCAGAAGAGCTGTGTGCTCTTCAGTTAGGTGACTGCCTCTGGTTTCCGATCTAAAGCCACTCCTTTAAGGACAATTCTATGGCCACAGATTGAGGTTCAGTTCCCACTTAAAATGTGATTATATCCCAAGGGTAAGTGTAAATCTACTTGGCATGGCCCACCACCTTCCTAGAATCTAAACATGGCACCTCTGCCCAGTTATATTTGGTTCCAAGAAAGAAACTTCCTTGCATTTTGGTTTATCAAAAAAACATAAAATTAAACTGATACACAGAGAGAGTGGGGTGCGGAACAGTGCCCATTCAAACTGGATTTTTATTGAGTTGTAAGGAAAGGGGATAAATCCCCAAATGTCCTAAACACACTGAAATAGCAAGTGACTTTAGAAGTCATCCTGCCTCTCCAACACAGTCCCCAGTCCCCGAGGCATGTGAGCCATTTGCATTCTGTAGGAACCCCCAACTAAGGGAGGCAGAATAGAGGCATGATTAAGAGCAGGCCCTGAGAATCAGGCAAACCGGGTCCAAGTACTGACAATATCCCTTATTAGCTGTGGGTCTTGGGAGAGTGTTTCTTCAAACCTGATGACTGATCTGCCAAGTCTCTTTTTTTAACTCCCTTCACCGGGTTGTCAGGAGAGTTAAATGAGACGATGTGTAAATTACTCAGTGCCTAGCACGTGGTAGCCATAGGGCACTCACCCTGATGAGTAGTTTCGGTGATTAGCCCAGAGGAACAACAAAAGCTTAGAGTGACTTACTTATTACTTCTTCAGTAACAGCACTGACTCAGTGCCAGGCACTGTTCCAAATGCTTCAGTGCACCGTGTTCACTCATGCAATCCTCATAACAATTGGAAGAGGTAAATACTGTTATGATTTCAATATTATAGATGTCAAAACTGAGGCACCATGATGGCAAATATTTCTCTCAAGGTCCATAGCAAATCGGGGACAGAATCAGGATTCAAGCTCAGGCGTCTGGCTCCAGAGTCCAGCTCAAAGCACCTACGCTCCACTACACCCAGTAGAATACCCCAGCAACTAGTGATTGCAGAGCCGTGTTCATGCCATCAAGCACATTAGCACACCTGTCCCACTGACCTATCTGGTGGAAACAAGCTTGCCAGCCAATGAATGGGCCTCCCCATGTTGTCTCACTGCAGAGATACCAGAACTGCTTGGCATTTTTCTTGTTGCTTTTTATTAGGTATTTCATTTGGTGTCTTCATTTGCCTAGAGTGTTCACCATGATGTTCTGAACCTTCCTATAGTTATTTCCCTCCTGGCTTTCTCCTCCTGGGTAATTCTCTTTTGGCATCAAGACTCAATTCAAACATCAGTTTCTTCTGGAAGTATTCCCGCTTGATTAAACGTCCTGGCTCTTTGCTTTCACAGCACCCTCAGCAAACATCTAACAGAAGCATTTATTGCATTGAATTGTCCTAGTTGGTTGATGTCTCTGTCACCAACCCTCTGAGCTACATGCTCTGTGAGGGCAGGGTTAGTATTTTATTCCACTTGGTGATCCAACCAGTGTGGGTTCCTACCTCTAGTAGAACATACCAGTACATATGTACAATCAAATGAGGGCCTTGTACCCTCCATAGTTTTTGGTGAAGGGACTTCAGAAACACTGTGTTGACAGTAATCTTGCTGTACTACCTAGTCCAATATTTTAAGAATACATCCTGATCAAGAGCAACAATAAAATCTTTCTGTATTCCTGTCTACATAAAAGAGACTGCCCCCAGCCTCTTCAAGAAAAGAGAAAGGTTAAAGAGAAGGAGAAACGGAGGGGAGGTCTGTTTCAATATGTCAAAATACTAGTACAGATGCTGCACTTAAAAAAATCATCTATAAAAAGAAATGAAGTACCAATACATGCTACAACTTGGATGAACCTCAAAAACATTATGCTAAGTGAAAGAAGCCAGACATAAAAGACCAACATATTGTATGATTCCTTTTATATAAAATATCCAGAATAGGCAAGTCCATAGAGACAGAAAGCAGATTAGTGGTTGCCAGGGGCCGGGGGTGGGATAGGGAATGAGAAAGGACTATTTAAAGGGTATTTTCTGGGAAGATGAAAAAGTTTTGAAACTGGAGAAAGAAAGTCATTGCCCAACATTATGAATGCACAAAATGCCACTGAATTGTACATTTTAAAATAGTTAATTTGGGGCTGGGCGTGGTGGCTCATGCCTGTAATCCCAGCACTTTGGGAGGCTGAGGCAGATGGATCACCTGAGGTCAGGAGTTCAAGACCAGCCTGACCAACATGGTGAAAACCCACCTCTACTAAAAATAGGAAAATTAGCTGGGCATGGTGGCTTGTACCTGTAATCCCAGCTACTTGGGAGGCCAAGGCAGGAAAATCGCTTGAACCCAGGAGGCGGAAGTTGAAGTGAGCCGAGATCACACCATTGCACTCCAGCCTGGGCGATGAGAGCAAAACTCTGTCTCAAAAAACATAAATAAATTAAAAATAAAATGGTTAATATGGCTGGACATGATAGCTCATGCCTGTAATCCTAGTACTTTGGGAGGCAGAGGCAGGAGGATCGCTTGAGGCCAGGAGTTCAAGACCAGCGTGGGCAAAAAAGTGAGATCCCATTTCTACAAAAAATAAAAAATTAACCTGTGCATCTGTAGTCCCAGCCATTCAGGAGGCTAACATGGAGGATTGCTTAAGTCCAGGAGGTCAAGATTGCAGTGAGCCATGATTGTGCCACTGTACTCCAGCCTGGGTGACAGAGTAAGACCCTGTCTCAAAACAAAAAAAAAAAAAGATTAATTTTATACTACGTGGATTTCACCTCAATTTTTTAAAAAATGGAAGAAAGGATCCCCAGACCCACCCTAAGAGGCTTGTTCATGCTACTGTGAGCTTGTCAAGTATAGGGAGCCCACCCTATGCCTGCCCTGGTGTCCAGGGCACTGTCTAGAGCAGGAGACACAGGCCTGAGGCTGCAGAGATAGGCTGCACTCCCAAGAGATAGGCTCGAGGACACCTGGAGGGCATTCTTGGGACTCCCTTCCTGGATACGATTACCATAGCTAAGTGCAAAAATATTAGGTGAGAAAAAAAAATACAGAACCAGGGACAAAGCACTCTAATACAGACTTTACCCAATAGTCTTAAAATCAGTGTGACTGTTGCTTATCTTATGAAGGATCATGCTCTTGGGACAAGACACATTCTTATGGATCTGGCACACCAGGAGGGTAAAGGATCTCTATCTAAGTGTTTCAAAAGGCTGCACTGCTCTGAACCAGCCCCTGCCTTTCTGCCCTCACTCCTCTGGCCTGAGAGACCCCAGCCCAGGGTGACCTGCCAACTTGCAAACATCTCCACACCCAGGAACTTATGTTGCGATTTAAAGGCGATGTTCTCCATTTCTCTTCTGGGAAACTCTGCAAATGATCTTCTGTGTATCAGGGAGTCCAATAGAAGTCTGTGGCTTCTCCTGTTTAGGTGCCATTTAAGCTAGAGAGTTGAGAAAAGCAAAAAAGAGTGATTATAGACCCCAAGGGCCAGGACATCTAAAGTAGATACCTGTGCCCGGGCATGGTGGCTCACGACTATAATCCCAGCACTCTGGGAGGCCAAGACAGGTGGATCACTTGAGGTCAGGAGTTTAAGACCAGCCTGGCCAACATGGTGAAACTTCATCTCTACCAAAAATAAAAAAATTAGCTGGGCACGGTGGTGCATGCCTGTAATCCCAGCTACTCAGGAGGCTGAGGCAGGAGAATCACTTGAGCCTGGGAGGCGGAGGTTGCAATGAGCTGAGATCATGCCACTGCACTCCAGCCTGGGCGACAGAGCGAGAATCTGTCTCAAAAATAAATAAATAAATAGAAACATAAAAATAAAATAAAATAAAGTAGATACCTGCCAAGTTGTCCATAGTTGACACTCTCCCTTTCTCCCCCACCTTCAATCCACATGGCAGAAATGGACTCCCAGTCACCATCTTTACTCAGAACCTTAACTCAGTCACCTTGGCCATAGTTGATTGAACCAAGGGTGAGCACATGACTTAGAGACATTCCTCTGAGACATTCCTCTGAGAATCTGGAATTGAAACCAGAAGACAAAACTGGATTGTTCCACGAAGCTTCATGTATAGACATAAATTTGAGAGCTCAGGGACAGCCACTGTTTTCTAGTCTATGGTCTGGTGTGTGGTCAGCTATTCTTAAAATGACTCCTAGTCATCTACACCTCCTGGTATTCACACTCTTGTGTAATTTCCTCTCCTTGAGTGTAGGCTAGACATAGTCACTTGCTTTTCACAAATAGAACATGGAAAATGTGATATCACCTCCGAGATTAGAAAGTAAAAGGCTGTCATTTCCATCTTGCTCCCTTCTCTCTGGCTCTCCTCACTTGTACTGATGAAGCAAACTGCTATATTGTAAGGCGAGGCCCACATGGCCAGGAACTAAGGATGGCTTCCAGCCAACAGCCAGCAAGGGGCTCTTGGTCTAACAACTGTCCAGGAACTAAATCCTGCCAACACCATGTGGTGAGCTTAGAAACAGATCATTCCCTAGTTGAGCCTTGAGATGACTGCAGTTCCAGCTCATGCCTTTTATTGCAGCCTCTGAGAAACAGAAGACCCTGCTAAGCCTCGCCTGGATCTACAGGATCCAGAATCTACAGAAACTATGATATTCTTAATGTTATCTTCAGTCACTAAGTTTTGGGGTGATTTGTTACACAGCAACAGATAACTAATACATGGTCTAAGGCTGAAGAAAAGGGAAGCCATACTGAAAAGAGAAGACAATAGAGCAGAAGCACATAGGGAAGGAGAAATGAAAGACAGAGGGAAAACTGGAAGTCAGAGTTCTCCATGGATTGGATTGATGTGGCAAGACCAATTAGAGGCAATTGCTGTCATTCAGGCAAGAGATGATGGTAGCAGATGTAATGCCCATTTCTGCAAGAGAAGACTAAGGGAGGAAAATGTTCAGGGAGAAAACCAAGAGATCAGTTTTATTTGAATATATGGTCAGTTAATATACAAAAGCATGACACAGCAAATGCATAATGAACTATGTTGGTACTTCTCCAATACTACAAAGATTGGGAAGACAAGATACTTGTCCTCAAGGTACTCACAGTTTAGGGGAGGACAGGCAAGCATGCACAATATATTCTGTAGTTCATTTGGCCTGTGAGCAAAGTGTTATATGTTAAAAAGAAAAGGGAGTGCTTTATTGTGCCTGGGAAGACAGAGAAGCTTCTCAGGGAGTGACAGGAATGTACACACTGATCACACCTATGGAAAAATACATTTCATGCAGTGGCAAGGATATAAAGGGAATTCAGAGTAATAAAATAAATACAGTTCTATATTCCCTTGTATTCTTTCTTGTCTTCAGGGCATAATAAAACAATTCATAATTCACTCTTTAATTTAGGGGAAGATAAAGATCTTAGATCAAAGAGTAAAGTGAGATCCTATGAGGCAGTTTGGAGAGTTCCATGTAACCTTTGCCCACTTTAGAAAAACAGATGAAGGCACGAGTTTTCATGGAGAACAGTAGCCTTAACTGAGTCACAGTTACAAGTGGAGTCTCTGGAGATAAACTTGGCTGCTCTGTGTACCCTGACCCTGCCATTGATCACCTATGAGATCTTGGCCAGCGTACCTCTCTAAGCCTCAGTTTTCTCATTGTAAGCTGGTGATAATGATTTTTGTCAAAAGGATTAAATTTAATACTATTGCAGTGCTTTTCCAATTGGGATCCACAAATACATTTTCTGAGTCTTATGAATTTTTTAACTACATTTTTTAATATGAGGCTTTCATCTGGAGAGCAGGTTAAATATTCTAATGTTAACACATTCCAGATCATCTAAATGACTACCTCATAACTAAGTCCTGCTGGGAGATTCAAGTATCAAAGTTTTCAAAGGCATTCGCACTAGTACTGGCACCAGCAACTACTATTTTATGACCTTGGGTTGTTAATGAGAGACATATTTAATATGTAAATGTGCTAATATCTTAATATGTTAAAAGACAGAGAGTTAATATGTAAATACTGCTTTGAGTCAACAATAGGCCAAATGATGTCACAGCAACTGTACAAATGAAGCCTTCAGGGTGGGGCAGTGGTTAAACAGATAAATTAATGGGAGAATGGAGTCATCACTCAGCCTGAAGGAGCATTGATATGGCAAGAAAAAAAACCCACACCACAGTCAAACACTGCAATTCACAGTTGAACAGCTAATTAGTTTCAACAAACATTGTCATTTGTCACATTAAATAAATGATGTTGATTTGCATTGTTTTGTGTTCTACTTTTGTTTGCATTTAATTTATAAATTTCATTTGGTTTTATACTTGTTTAAATACTGTAAGCATAAGAAGTTTTGACCTAGCATTGTGTCAATACTTATTTGTTTTGTTTTTCCACAGGTCTACATCAGTCCAAAGTATGTCAATACATATTTAAGGAACAAAATAATTTTTAAAATAAACTTTAGGAGTCCATGAAAGAATACTTTTCCTTTTAAAGGAGTCCGCATATCAGTTAATTTGGAGAAACACACAATAAGCCACATAAAGCACTCAGCATGATGTGTAGAAATGGTAATTATTATTAAATATTTGAGATAACACTGGAGTTCCAGTCCCAGGAAAGATGAGTAAACACGTTTCATCCTATTTCTCTTATTGAGTGTAGCTACAAATCTTAGAATGTATGGAGCAGCTATCTCATTTCTTGTGAGTTTACCATTTTTTCCAGTTAGTATTCCCCAGCCTGAACTTAATGTAGCCCAAAACCCAGAAGAAGCAATAGGGTAGACAGAGTGAGCTCCAGGAGAAGCCTCTTGCTCTGGCTAAGAGATCAAGAAATGGAACTCCTAATGCTCAGTGACAATGCAGAAATCCCTAGATTTTTAAATTTTTTCCCTCCATTATTTCACACTCCAGTTTGCTCCCCCTCCACCTCCCCGCCCACCTGCCACAAAAAAATCCAGTGGTAGCAACAGAATCCCACAGAAATCAAAACTCAGAGGAAGGAGAACCTTCCTGTATGATTAATGAAGCTGTGATCCTAAGAGAATGCAATGAACCCCCATTGCTTTTTTCCTCTCTATGTCCATCCACTGGTTAGCCTTAGGCATTGGCACAGTTATAAAATGGGTAGCAAAACTGGGTAGATAAAGCCCTAGATTTCTGCCTGGAGGATAGACAAGGGAGCCTCAAGAATCCAGATAGTAATAAGGAGGTTGTGGAAAGGGAAGAAGTTAGGAAAGTGGCCCCATAAAATTGATTATAAACTCCTGGACTCACCCCTAAACTGTGGATGCATGGATCTGATCCCAATTAGCATACCAAAGACAGCACTGAGATAACAGTTAGACCAACATTCAGGTCCCAGACTAGCCACTGGGTAGCATACACATGAATGAGAGTCAAATAGCACACAAAGGATTTAACAACTAAATTGACATGGAAACAACAGCCCACAAAAAGTGACTTGGAACTTGCAGCCTGAACCTGACCAAGCTACTAATTGCCTACTAAGACAAAAATATCAATGTTTCCAAGGACTTGTAAAAGGGCCCAGAGAGGCAGAGGTTGCAGTGAGCTGAGATTGCACCACTGCACTCCAGCCTGGGCAACAGAGTGAGCAAGACTTCATCTAAAAAAAAAAAAAAAAAAAAGCAGGGCCCAGAGTCTCATAACAAAATATTTAAAACATTCTGGATACAGTCAAAAACTACTTGACATGTGAAGAGCCAGAAAATGTTCAACTCATTTGGGAAAAGACAATCAATAGATGTCAACACCTAGATGAGAGAAATGATGGAAATATCTGATAGACTTTAAGGTAGCTATTATAAATATGCTCCAATAAATAATCACTAATACTCTGGAAACAAATGTAAAAGTAGAAAGTCTGGGCAAAGAAATAGAAGACATTAAGAAAATCAAGTGGAAAGTTAAGAACTTAAAAATACAATATGGCCTCAATAGCCAAATAGGGGTGACAGAAGAAAGAGTCAACAAACTGGAATGTAGATGAATAAAAATAATCCAAAATGAACAACAGATATAAACTATTTTTTTCAATGAGCAGAGCCTCAGGAGCCTGGAGGACACTAACAGAATGTCTTATATTTGCATTATTATAGCGTAAAACAGAGAAAAGAAATAACGTGCTGCTGTAAAACATTTGAAGAAATAATGGTTGAAAAGTTGTCAAATCTGGAAAAAGAAAAAACCTACAAACTCAAGAAACTCAGTAAACTCAAAACAGGATAAACCCCCAAAAACCATGCCCAGACACATCACAATCAAATTGCTGAAAACTAAATGCAAAGTAAAAGTCTTGGTTACCAGAGAAAAACACCACCTTATCTAAAGGAGAGCAATAATTTAAATGACTGTGGATTTGTCATTAGAAACCATGGAGGCCGGGAAAGAAGTGGCACACTATTTTTCAAGTGCTAACAGTAAATAAATGGCCACTTAAGTTTTCATGTCCAACAAAAATATTCTTCAGGAATTAACCTGAAATAAAGACCTGCTCAGATAAAGAAAACTAAGAGATTTTATTGCCAGCAGACCTACTCTAAAAGAATTGCTAAAATAAGTTTTTTGGAAAAAAAAGAGAAATAATACCTGAAGATATTTTGGAACATCGGGAATTTTAAAAGAGCAACAGAATAGGAAAAAATCTGGTTGAGTATAATAAACTATTCTTCATTTCTTAAGTTCTTTAAAATACGTAAAATGGGAGGGGGCATCAAGATGGCTAAATAGCAACAGCTCCAGCCTCCAGCTCCCAGCGTGAGTGACACAGAAGACGGGTGATTTCTGCATTTCCAACTGAGGTACTGGGTTCATCTCACTGGTGCATAGGACAGTTGGTGCAGGACAGTGGGTGCAGTCCAACGAACGAGAGCCAAAGCAGGGCGAGGCATCACCTCACCTGGGAAGCACAAGGGGAAAGGGAAATCCTTTTCCTAGCTAAGGGAAACCATGACACACAACACCTGGAAAATCAGGTCACTCTCACCCTAATACTGCTCTTTACCAAGGGTCTTAGCAAACTGCACACAAGGAGATTATATCACGTGCCTAGCTTGGAGGGTTGCACACCCACGGAGCCTCCCTCATTGCTAGCACAGCAGTCTGAGACCTAAGTGCAAGGCGGCAGCGAGGCTTGGGGAGGGGCGCCGCCATTGATGAGGCTTAAGTAGGTAAACAAAGCGGCCAGGAAGTTCGAACTAGGTGGAGGTCTGCCTGCCTCTGTAGACTCCATCTGTGGGGACAGGGCAGGGCTAAACAAAAAGCAGCAGAAACCTCTGCAGATGTAAATGTCCCTGTCTGACAGCTTGAAGACAGTAGTGATTCTCCCAGCACAGAGGTTGAGATCAGAGAACGGGGAGACTGCCTGCTCAAGTCTGTCCCTGACCCCCAAGTAGCCTAACTGAGAGAGCCTAACTGGGAGTAGCCTAACTGGGAGTAGCCTAACTGGGAGTAGCCTAACTGGAGTCGACCTCAAGCAAACTCCAACAGACCTGCAGCTGAGGGTCCTGACTGTTAGAAGGAAAACTAACAAACAGAAAGGACATCCACACCAAAACCCCATCTGTACATCACCACCATCAAAGACCAAAGCTAGATAAAACCACAAAGATGGGGAAAAAGCAGTGCAGAAAAGATCAAAATTCAAAAACTCAGGGCGCCTCTCCCCCTCCAAAGGAACACAGCTCCCACCAGCAACAGAACAAAGTTGGACAGAGAGTGACTTTGATGAGGTGAGAGAAGAAGGCTTCAGTCAATCAAACTTCTCAGAGCTAAAGGAGAAACTACGAACCCAGCACAAAGAAACTAAAACCTTAAAAAAAGATTTGACGAATGGATAACTAGAATAACCAATGCAGAGAAGTCCATAAAAGACCTGATTGAGATGAAAACCATGACACGAGAACTACGTGACAAATGCACAAGCTTCAATAACCAACTCAATCAACTGGAAGAAAGAGTATCAGAGATTGAAGATCAAATAAACGAAATGAAGTGAGAAGAGAAGTTTAGAGTAAAAAGAGTAAAAAGAAATGAACAAAGCCTCCAAGAAATATGAGATTATGTGAAAAGACCAAATCTATGTCTGATTGGTGTACCTGAAAGTGATGGGGAGAATGGAACCAAGTTGGAAAACACTCTGCAGGATACTATCCAGGAGAACTTCCCCAACCTGGCAAGGCAGGCCAACATTCAACTTCAGGAAATACAGAGAATGCCACAAAGATACTCCTCGAGAAGAGCAACTCCAAGGCACATAATTGTCAGATTCATCAAAGTTGAAATGAAGGAAAAAATCTTAAGGGCAGCCAGAGAGAAAGGTCAGGTTACCCACAAAGGGAAGCCCATCAGACTAACAGCAGATCTCTCAGTAGAAACTCTACAAGCCAGAAGAGAGGGGGGCCAATATTCAACATTCTTAAAGAAAAGAATTTTCAACCCAGAATTTCATATCCAGCCAAACTAAGTTTCATAAGTGAAGGAGAAATAAAATTCTTTACAGACAAGCAAATGCTTAGAGATTTTGTCACCACCAGGCCTGCCTTACAAGAGACCCTGAAGGAAGCACTAAACATGGAAAGGAACAACCGGTACCAGCCATTGCAAAAACATGCCAAAATGTAAAGACCATCGATGCTAGGAAGAAACTGCATCAACTAACAAGCAAAATAACCAGTTAATATCAGAATGACAGGATCAAGTTCACACATAACGATGTTAACGTTAAATGTAAATGGACTAAATGGTCCAATTAAAAGACACAGACTGGCAAACTGAATAAAGAGTCAAGACCCATTAGTTTGCTGTATTCAGGAGACCCATCTCACATGCAGAGACACATGTAGGCTCAAAATAAAGGGATGGAGGAGGATCTACCAAGCAAATGGAGAACAAATAAAAGCAGGGGTTGCAATACTAGTCTCTGGCAAAACAGACTTTAAACCATCAAAGATCAAAAGAGACAAAGAAGGCCATTATGTAATGGTAAAGGGATCAATTCATCAGGAAGAGCTAACTATCCTAAGTATATATGCACCCAATACAGGAGCACCCAGATTCATAAAGCAAGTCCTTAGAGACTTACAAAGAGACTTAGACTCCCACACAATAAAAATGGGAGACTTTAACACCCCACTGTCAACATTAGACAGATCAACAAGACAGAAAGTTAACAGGGATATCCAGGAATTGAATTCATCTCTGCACCAAGCAGACCTAATAGATATCTACAGACTCTCCACCCCAAATCAACAGAATATATATTCTTCTCAGCACCACATCACACTTATTCCAAAATTGACCACATAGTTGGAAGTAAAGCACCCCTCAGCAAATGTACAAGAACAGAAATTATAAAAAACTGTCTCTCAAACAACAGTGCAATCAAATTAGAACTCAGGACTAAGAAACTCAATCAAAACCACTCAACTACATGGAAACTGAACAACTTGCCCCTGACTAACTACTGGGTATATAACAAAATGAAGGCAGAAATAATGATGTTCTTTGAAACCAATGAGAACAAAGATACAACATACCAGAATCTCTGGGACACATTTAAAGCAGTGTGTAGAGGGAAATTTATAGCACTAAATGCCCACAAGAGAAAGCTGGAAAGATCTAAAATTGACACTCTAACATCACAATTAAAAGAACTAGAGAAGCAAGAGCAAACACATTCAAAAGCTAGCAGAAGGCAAGAAATAACTAAGATCAGAGCAGAACTGAAGGAGATAGAGACACAAAAAACCCTCCAAAAAAATCAATGAATCCAGGAGTTGGTTTTTTGAAAATATCAACAAAATTGATAGACCACTAGCAAGACTGATAAAGAAGAAAAGAGAGAAGAATCAAATACATGCAATAAAAAATGATAAAGGGGATATCACCACCGACCCCACAGAAATACTAACTACCATCAGAGAACACTATAAACACCTCTACCCAAATAAACTAGAAAATCTAGAAGAAATGGATAATTTCCTGGACACTTACATTCTCCCAAGACTAACCCAGGAGGAAGTTGAATCCCTGAATAGACCTATAGCAGGCTCTGAAATTGAGACAATAATTAATACCCTACAAACCAAAAGAAGTCCAGGACCAGATGGATTCACAGCTGAATTCTACCAGAGGTACAAGGAGGAGCTGGTACCATTCCTTCTGAAACTATTCCAATCAATAGAAAAAGAGGGAATCCTCCCTAACCCATTTTATGAGGCCAACATCATCCTGATACCAAAGCCTGGCAGAGACACAACAAAAAAAGAGAATTTTAGACCAATCTCCCTGATGAACATCGATGCAAAAATCCTCAATAAAATACTGGCAAACTGAATCCAGCAGCACATCAAAAAGCTTATCCACCATGATCAAGTGGGCTTTATCCCTGCAATGCAAGGCTGGTTCAACATATGCAAATCAATAAACATAATCCAGGATATAAACAGAATCAAAGACAAAAACCACGTGATAATCTCTAAAGATGCAGAAAAGGCCTTTGGCAAAAGTCAACAGCCCTTCATGCTAAAAACTCTCAATAAATTTGGTATTGATGGAACGTATCTCAAAATAATAAGAGCTATTTATGACAAACCCACAGCCAATATCATACTGAATGGGCAAAAACTGGAAAATTCCCTTTGAAAACTGGCACAAGACAGGGATGCCCTCTCTCACCACTCCTATTCAACGTAGTGTTGGAAGTTCTGGCCAGGGCAATCAGGCAAGAGAAAGAAATAAAAGGTAATCAATTAGGAAAAGAAGAGGTCAAATTGTCCCTGTTTGCAGATGACATGATTGCATATTTAGAAAACCCCATCATCTCAGCCCAAAATCTCCTCAAGCTGATAAGCAACTTCAGCAAAGTCTCAGGATACAAAATCAATGTGCAAAAATCACAAGCATTCTTATACACCAATAACAGACAAACAGAGAGCCAAATCATGAATGAACTCCCATTCACAATTGCTTCAAAGGGAATAAAATGCCTAGGAATCCAACTTACAAGGGATATGAAGGACCTCTTCAAGGAGAACTACAAACCAATGTTCAATGAAATTAAAGAGGACACAAACAAATGGAAGAACATTCCATGCTCATGGATAGGAATAATCAATAGCGTGAAAATGGCCATACTGCCCAAGGTAATTTATAGGTTCAATGCCATCCGCATTAAACTACCAATGACTTTCTTCACAGAATTGGAAAAAACTGCTTTAAAGTTCATATGGAACCAAAAAAGACCCCGCATTGCCAAGACAATCCTAAGCCAAAAGAACAAAGCTGGAGGCATCACACTACCTAACTTCAAACTATACTACAAGGCTACAGTAACCAAAACAGCATGGTACTGGTACCAAAACAGAGATATAGACCAATGCAACAGAACAGAGTCCTCAGAAATAATACCACACATCTACAACCATCTGATCTTTGACAAACCTGACAAAAAACAAGAAATGGGGAAAGGATTCCCTATTTAATAAATGATGCTGGGAAAACTGGCTCGCCATAAGTAGAAAGCTGAAACTGGATCCTTTCCTTACACCTTATACAAAAATTAATTCAAGATGGATTAGAGACTTAAATGTTAGACCTAAAACCATAAAAACCCTAGATGAAAACCTAGGCAATACCATTCAGGACACAGGCATGGGCAAGGACTTCATGTCTAAAACACCGAAAGCCATGGCAACAAAAGCCAAAATTGACAAATGGGATCTAGTTAAACTAAAGAGCTTCTGCACAGCAAAAGAAACTACCATCAGAGTGAACAGGCAACCTACAGAATGGGAGAAAATTTTTGCAATCTACTCATCTGACAAAGGGCTAATATTCAGAACCTACAAAGAACTCAAACAAATTTACAAGAAAACAACAAACAACCCCATCAAAAAGTGGGCGAAGGATATGAACAGACACTTCTCAAAAGAAGACATCTATGCAGCCAACAGACACATGAAAAAATGCTCATCATCACTCGCCATCAGAGAAACGCAAATCAAAACCACAATGATATACCATCTCACACCAGTTAGAATGGCAATCATTAAAAAGGCAGGAAACAACAGGTGCTGGAGAGGATGTGGAGAAATAGGAATACTTTTACACTGTTGGTGGGACTGTAAACTAGTTCAGCCATTGTGGAAGACAGTGTGGCGATTCCTCAAGGATCTAGAACTAGAAATATCATTTGACCCAGCCATCCCGTTACTGGGTATATACCCAAAGGATTATAAATCATGCTGCTATAAAGACACATGCACACATATGGTTATTGCGGCACTATTCACAATAGCAAAGACTTGGAACCAACCAAATGTGCATCAATGACAGACTGGATTAAGAAAATGTGGCACATATACACCATGGAATACTATGCAGCCATAAAAAAGGATAAGTTCGTGTCCTTTGTAGGGACATGGATGCAGCTGGAAACCATCATTCTCAGCAAACTATCGCAAGAACAGAAAACCAAACACCGCATGTTCTCACTCATAGGTGGGAATTGAACAATGAGAACACTTGGACACAGGAAGGGGAACATCACATACCAGTGCCTGTCGTGAATGGGGGGGAGGGCGGAGGGATAGCATTAGGAGATATACCTAATGTAAATGATGAGTTAATGGGTACAGCACACCAACATGGCACATATATACATATGTAACAAACCTGCATGTTGTGCACATGTACCCTAGAACATGAAATATAATTAAAATAAAATATGTAAAATGTCTTTGATGATGAAAAGTAAAATTATAACATCCTCTAGTGAGGCTTTCAATGTATGTATGTTTACTACTAAGACAACTTGAATATCAAATGGGGAGAATAAAGTGACTAATGCAGAAAGGTATCTCCATTCCACCTGAAATTGTAAAATATAAACTCTAAGTAGTTTGTGAAGTTAAGTATGCATATTATAATCTTCAAAACAATTATTTAAAAATTATGTAAAGACTTAGACTCAAAATAAAGAGATTAAAATGAAATACTAAAAACTATTTTTAAACCCTAAAAAAAAGCGAGTATAGAAAAGGGAACCAAAATGTATGAGTTCTTTTTCACACTCCTGATCAAGACATGCCCGAGACTGGGCAATTTACAAAAGAAAGAGGTTTATTTAATTGGACTTACAGTTCCACATGGCTGAGGAAACCTCACAGTCATGGTGAAAGGCAAGGAAGAGCAGGTCATATCTTACAAGGATGGCAGCAGGAAAAGAGAGAGAGTTCGTGCAGGAGAATTCCTCTTTTTAAAACCATCAGATCTCATGAGACTTGTTCACTATTACGACAACAGCACGAGGAAGACTTGCCCCCATGATTCAATTACCTCCCACCAGGTCCTTTATTGGGGGAACCCACCCCCAATATTTCAACATAGGTTCTTTCTATTTTCCATAAGTGTCGGCTGGCTGAGAAATAAAGAGAAAGACGACACAGAGAAGAATTTTACAGCTGGGCCACCGGGGGTGACATCACATATCAGTAGGACCGTGATGCCTGCCCAAGCCTCAAAACCAGCAAGTTTTTATTAAGGATTTTAAAAGGGGAAGGGGTGTACAAACAGGGAGTAGGTACAAAGATCACATGCTTCAAAGGGCAAAAAGCAGAACAAAGATCACATGCTTCTGAGGAAACAAGACAAGGGCAAAATCAGAACTCTTGATAAGGGTGTATGTTCAGGGGTGCACATATTGTCTTGATAAACATCTTAACAGAAAACAGGGTTCCAGAGCAGAGAACCGATCTGACCAAAAATTTACCAGGATGGAGTTTTCCCAATCCTAGCAAGCCTGAGGGTACTGCAGGAGACCAGGGTGTATTTTAGTCCTTATCTCAACCACATAAGACAGACAATCCCAGAGCGACTGTTTACAGACCTCCCCCCAGGAATGAATTCCTTTCCCAGAGTATTAATATCAACATTCCTTGCTAGGAAAAGAATTTAACAATTTCCCTGCTTGCATGTCCATTTATAGGCTCTCTGCGAGAAGAAAAATATGCCTCTTTTTGCCTGACCCCGCAGGCAGTCAGACCTTATGGTTGTCTTCCCTTGTTCCCTAAAAATTGCTGTTACTCTGTTCTTTTTCAAGGTGCACTGATTTCATACTGTTCAAACACACATGTTTTACAATCAAGTTGTACAGTTAACACAATTATCACAGTGGTCCTGAGGTGACGTACATCCTCAGCTTACGAAGATAACAGGATTAAGAGATTAAAGTAAGACAAGCATAAGAAATTATAAAAGTATTAATTTGGGAACTGATAAATGTCCATACTAAAATGAAATCTTCATAATTGATGTTCCTCTGCCACAGCTCCAGCGGGTCCCTCTGTTCGGGGTCCCTGAGTTCCGGCAACAGTCCCTCCCACAACATATGGGAATTCAAGATGAGATTTGAGTGGGGGCAGAGCCAAACCATATCACAAAGGAACAAAAACCAGAGGACACAAAAAGAAAATGAGTAATAAAATGGTAGACTTAAATTGTAATTTATCATTAATTACATTAAATAAAAATGGTATAAACATACCAGTTAAAAGACAATTATTTTCAGAACTTTTTTTTTTTTTTTGAGACAGGGTCTGGCTCTGTTGCCCAGGCTGGAGTGCAGTAGCACTATCTCAGCTCACTGAAATCTCCATCTCCTGGGCTTAAGCCATCTTCCCACCTTAGCCTCCCAAGTAGCTGAGACTACAGGTATGCACCACCATGCCCAGCTAATTTTTGTATTTTTTTGTAGAGATGAAGTTTCACCATGTCGCCCAAGCTGGTCTAGAACTTCTGAGCTTAAGCAATCTGCCCACCTTAGCCTCTCAAAGTGCTGGGATTACAGGCATGAGCTACCACACACAGCCCAGAATAGATTTTTTGAAACTCATGAGCCAACTGTGTGCTGTATAGAGAAATCTACTTCAAATATAATGATATAGGTAGGTAAAAATTAAGGCGGGGGGAAGATATATGATGCAAACAAACAAACAAACAAAAAGAAATGGTAGCAGCTATATTAAAATGAGACAAAAAAATTGCAGAAATGAAAAAATTAAAGAGTCAATTTATCAAAAAGAAATGACAGGCTGGGCATGGTAGCTCATGCCTGTAATACCAGCACTTTGGGAGGCTGAGGCAGGTGGATCACAAGGTCAGGAATTCAAGACCAGCTTGGCCCATACAGTGAAACCCTGTCTCTACTAAAAATACAAAAATTAGCTGGGCGTGGTGGTGCATGCCTGTAGTCCCAGCTACTCGGGCGGCTGAGGCAGAAGAATTGCTTGAACCCCGGAGGCAGAGGTTGCAGTGAGCCAAGATAGCGCCACTGCACTCCAGCCTGAGTGACAGAGTAAGACTGCAACTCAAAAAAAAAAAAAAAAGAAAGAAGAAGAAATGACAATTCTAAAAGTGTTTCTAACAATAGAGCTTCAAAACACAAAACACAAAAGCAAAAACTATTAATAACTGAAAGGAGAGGTGGGACAGTCTACAATTATAATTGGAGACTTGAATATTCTTCTCTTAATGATAAATAGAACTTGCAGATAGAAATTCAGCAAAAATAGAAAAGAATAGTACCATCAACAACTGGATCTGACATTTATAGAACACTTCATTCAACAACAGAAGAATACACACTCTTCTCAATAGAATACTCTCCCAGAAGAATAGCAAAATACAGATTATCGGAATATTAACAAAGATAGATCATACTGTGAGTCATAGAATAGACCTTTGCAAGTTAAAAATAATTGAAATCATACAAAGTATGTTCTCTGACCACAATAGAATGAAACAAGATCAGTAAGAGATAACAGGAAAATCTCCTGTTGGAAATTTTAAAATATACTTCAAATAATCTATAAGTCAAAGATGAAATCCCATGAAAAATTAGGAATTATTTGAGAGTAAGCAAAAATGAAAATACAATATATCAAAATGAGATATTATTAAAGTGGTACATCAACAGAAATTTATAGTATCCAGTGATTGTATTAGAAAATAACCAAGGCTCCAAGTCAATAATCTGTCTCCACAGTAAGAAACTAGAAAAAGAAGAACAAAATAAATTGAAAGCAAGCAAAAAAAAGGGAATAACAAAGAAAACAGATTATCAAGGAAATTGAAAACAGAAAGATAAAGGAAATTAATAAAACCAAAACCTAATTATATGAAAAGATTGATCAAATTGAAAAGCCTCTAGAAAAATTGACAAAGGAAAAAAGAGAGAAAAGAGATACAAATTATCAATAACAGCATTGAAGAAAGTGCTATCATTATAGACCCTACAGACACTAAAAAGGATAGTAACGGAATAATACAAATAATTCTACATGCGTAAATTTGACAACTTAGATGAAATGAACCACAATGCTTCAAAAACCACCAACTACCCTAACTCATCTAACATAAAATAGATGACCCAAATAGTCTTGTAACTATTAAAGAAATTGAATTTCTAGCTAAAATCTACCCAAGAATGTAATCCACAAATCTCAATGTTTTCACTGGCAAATTCCATCAAACATTTAAAAAAGAAATAACACTAACTCTAGAGGATCTCTTCCAGACAATAGAAGGGGGTGCATTTTGTCTCAGTTTTTGGAGCTCATGTTACCCTGATACCAAAAAACCAAAGACAATCCCAAAAAACCAAAGACAATACCAAAACAGAAGGAGCAGGAAAAGGAAAGAAGGAAGAAAGACAAAAGAAAGCTAAAGACCAATAGCCCTCATCAGCATAGATGCAAAATATTCAAAGAATATTGCAAATTAAATCCAGGCAAATGTAGAAAGAATAACACACCATAAACAAGGGAAACATATTCTGGAAATGCAAGATGGTTTGATATTTAAAAATCAATGCATGTGATCCATCACATCAGCAGTCTAAGAAAGAAAAACCACACATTGACATCAATTGATATAGAAAAGCCTTTGATGAAACTCAACAAATAATCACGTCTTTTTTTAAAATCCCATCAATCTGGGTATAGGGAAATTCTTAAGTCTACTAAAGGGCATCTACAAAAAACCTAAAGCTGATAGCATACTTAATGGGTAGAGACTGAATTATTTTCCCCTAAGATTGGGAAGAAGACACTCTCACCAGTCTGATTCAACATCATATTAGAAATCCTACTTAAGATAACAAAGCAAGGAAAAGAAATAAAAGACATGCAGATTCAAAAGAAATACAACTGTCTTTATTCACAAACAACATAATTTCCTAGGTAGAAAATCCTAAGGAATCAACAAAAAACAAGCAAACAAAGAAAATTCTAGAAACAATAAGTGAGCTTAGTAAGATCATAGGCCAGCAGGTCAACACACAAAAATCAATCATCAATCATATTTTGAGATACTGGCAATGTAAAATTGGAACTCAACATTTAAAAAATATATACCATATACTACTGAAACCCCAAAATGAAATATCTAAGTATAAATTTGACAAAATATGCATAGGATCTATATGCTGAAAACTACAAAATGCTGATGAAACAATTCAAATTTTGAATAAATGGAGAGACAGACATACCATGTTCACAGACTGGAAGACTCAATATATAGAGATGTCCATTTTTCCCAGATTGATCTTTAATACAATCTCAACCAAATTTCTATTAGAATTGTTTTTTATAGATTTGGGCAAGATAATTCTAAAATTTGTATGGAAAGGAAGTAAATAGCCCAAACAATTTTGCAAATGAAGAATAAGATTGTAGAAATCATACTACCCAATTGTAATACTTGCAATAAAGCTACAGTAGTCAAGACGTGCTGTAACAAAGAAATATACACATACATATCAATGAAAAAGAATACGGTCCAGAAAAAGATCCACACAAATATAGCCAAATGATTTTTAACAAAGGTGCAAAAACCATCCAATAGAGAAAATGACAGTCTTTTTAAGCAACTAGCATGGGAGCAACTGGACATCCATATGCTTAAAAAAAAATGAACTTCAAATTAAACTTCATATTATATACAAAAACTAGCAAATATTGTATATTATATACAAAAACTTGATCACAGATATAAAATGTGAAACTACAAAATTTGTAGAAGACATAGGCAAAATCTTTTAGATCTGGAGTTAAGGAAAACATTCTTAGATATGACACCAAAAGCATAATCTATATTTTAACAACTGAAAATTAGACTTCAAAATTAAAAACTTTTGGTCTGCAAAAGACACTGTTAAGAGAATGAAAAGACAAGCTATAGGCTGGGAGAAAATATTTTGAAATTACATTTTTAACAAATGACTTATATCCAGAATATATAAAGTATTCTCAAACTCGACAATAAGAAAACAACACAATTTTTAAATGGAGAAAAGACTAGGACAAGCATCTTACCAAAGAGGATATATGGGTGTGAATAAGCACACACACAAAAAATAGTCAGCATCATTCACCCTTAGGGAAATACGAATTAAAATCTTGGTGATATACCACTACATACCTATTAGAATGACTAAGATAAAACCTAAAAGTACTGATTTTTAACAAAAGTACAAAAGCCATCCAATGGAGAAAGGACAGTCTTTTTAGCAAGTAGTGTGAGTATCAAAAATCCCAAGTTTTGATGGAAATGTGGAGTAACCGGAACTTTCACACCTTGTGATTGGAAATGCAAAATGGTGTGGCCCTCTGGAAAAAAGGCAGTTTCTTATAAAGTTAAACTGACACTTACCATATGATCTTGCAATCCCACTTCTAGTTATTTGCCTCAGAGAAATGAAAACTTATGTTCACACAAAAACCTGAATACAAATGTGTATAGCAGCTTTATTCCTAATTGCCCAAAACTGGAAAACATTTAAATGTCCTTGAATGGATAAACAAACTGTGGTACAGCCATACGATGAAACACCACTCAGCAATAAAAATGAACAAATTATTCATGTACACAATTTGAATGACTCTCAAAGGCATTATGCTGAGTGAAAGAGAGTCTCAAAAGGTTACATATGATTCCATTTATATGACATCCTTAAAAACACAAAACTATTGTGATGGAGAACAGACACTGAGTGCCAGGAGTAGAGGTGAGGGAAGAATGTGACAAGGAAGCACTAGCATAAGAAGCACTATTCTTTATATTTTGAATTATTTTTAATGTACAAATGTGCTATTTTGATATATTTATACATTGTGGCATGATTGAATAAAGTTGATTAACATATTCATCATCTCACTTTTTGTTTTTTGAGATGGGGTCTCACTTTGTCACCCAGACTGGAGTGCAGTGGCACAATCTCAGCTCACTGCAACCTCCGCCTTCCTGGCTCAAGCAATCCTCCCACCTCAGCTTCCCAAGCAGCTGGGACCACAGATATGCACCACTGCACTGAGTTAATTTTTATATTTTTGGTACAGAGTTTCACCATGTTGCCCAGGCTGGTCTCGAACTCCTGAGCTCAAGCGATCCACCTTTTCTCTGCAAAGTCCTGTTTTTTTGTGGAGAGAGTCACTCTGTCACCCAGGTTGGAGTGGCGTGATCTCGGCTCACTGCAACCTCCACCTCCTGGGTTCAATTGGTTCTCCTGCCTCAGCCTCCCAGGTAACTGGGACTACAGGCACGTGCCACCACACCTGATTAATTTTTGTACTTTCGGTAGAGACAGAGTTTTACCATGTTGGCAGGCTGGTCTCGAACTCCTGAGCTCAAGTGATCCACCCACCTCAGCCTCCCAAAGTGCTAAGATTACAAGAATAAGCCACCACACCCAGCCATCACCACACTTCTTTTTGTGGTGATGGTTTCATGAACTCATTTATGTGTTAAAAATAGAACGGTATACACACAAAAGATCAATTTTACCATATATTAATTTAACTTATGAGACAAACAGTTTTTATCAACTCAAAGCTAAGAATGTATGGCCTTGTAGCCCCTGTCTTTTTTTTTTTTTTTTTTTTTTCCCCCTTCTTTCTTTCTTTTTTTTGAAACGGAGTCTCACTCTGTTTCCCAGGCTGGAGTGCAGTGATGCTATCTCAGCTCACTGCAACCTGTCTCCTGGGCTCAAATGATTCTCCTGCCTCAGCCTCCTGAGTAGCTGGGATTACAGGCGCACACCACCATGCCCAGCTAAGTTTCGTATTTTTAGTAGAGTTTTCGTATTTTTAGTAGAGCTGGGCTTTCGCCGTGTTGGCCAGGCTGGTATTGAACTCCTAACCTCAAGTGATCTGCCCAGCTGGGCCTTCCAAAGTGCTGAGATTACAAGCGTGAGCCACTGTGCCTGGCCATAGCCCCTGTCTTTATCATCCTTGCAAATGGCCTGCAAGGTCCATCAGGTTATGGGCTGTCACCACACAGCAAGCTCCAGGGTTCAGACAACCATTGGAATAATTTTAGAAAATAAATTAATTGGAAGGTGATTCTTGGCATTAAAAAAATGATTTGTCACTTAGCCAAAGGTTCCCTTTGCTTGGAGAACTATCTAGTCCCCTTGACAGCATAATGGCAGACTTAATGGTAAAGAAATCAAAAACTAAAACAATGGGAGATTCCGCTTACTGAACTCAAGCTAAAATGATGCTATCCACAGTTCTAAAATTAGAAGATAAAGCAATAAGAAAACAAAATAAAATTTACCAGTATTTCAGGTCTACAAATTTTAAAATCCAGTTATTACCTACAGGATGTATTCAATAGATACTTGACCCAGCAGAAAGCACATGTGTGGTAGATGAAAAATCATCCAGCTAAGGCCTGAATTGCCTTCTCCCCAAAACAGAAAGAGAAAAGTAGAGTGGTCCAGCTCCTCCGTTCCTTTTCCCCAGTCTCTCTCTTTCATCATTATTCCCAGGGAGCAGATCTCACAGATCTATGTCAAGACTACAGAGCGGCCGGGCATGGTGGCTCACACCTGTAATCCCCGCACTTTGGGAGGCCGAGGTGGGTGGATCACTTGAGGTCAGGAGTTCGAGACCAGCCTAGCCAACATGGTGAAACCCCATCTCTAATAAAAACACAAAAATCAGCCAGGCGTGGTGGCACATGCCTGTAGTCCCAGCTACTCAGGAAGCTGAGGCAGGAGAACCCGGGAGATGGAGGTTGCAGTGAGCCAAGATCACACCATTGCACTCCAGCCTGGGTGACAGAGTAAG
Source organism: Piliocolobus tephrosceles (assembly GCF_002776525.5). Lineage (NCBI taxonomy): Eukaryota > Metazoa > Chordata > Mammalia > Primates > Cercopithecidae > Piliocolobus > Piliocolobus tephrosceles. The sequence continues at coordinate 28,528,873 of NC_045439.1, forward strand.
ACTCTGTCTCAAAAAAAATAAAGAAAAAAAAAAAAACTTTGCAGAGAAACTAGAGACATTTTCAGGTCTTTGTCCAGAAGGACCTCTGACAATCTCACTTGATGCTCTAATCACAGCCACAACATAGGTACCTGTATCATTTAGGAATAATTTGGGCTCCGAGGAACAAACTTACCAGTTCACAGTGGCTTTAATAAATAGGCCTGGCTGGCATGGCGGCTCACACCTGTAATCCCAGCTCTTTGGGAGGCCGAGGCAGGCAGATCTCTTGAGCTCAGGAGTTCGAGACCAGCCTGGGCAACTCGGCAAAACCCCATCTCTACCAAAAATACAAAAAATTAACCAAAGGTGGTGGCACATGCCTGTAGTCCCAGCTACTTGGGAGGCTGAATCCAGGAGGTGGAGGTTGCAGTGAGCAAGAGCACGCCATTGCACTCCAGCCTGAGCAACAGAGCGAGACCCAGTCTCAAAAAATTAATTAATTAAACAGAGGTTCATTCTTCTCACATAAAACATAGGCAGTCAATGGCTTTGTTTCAGCTGTCCTACAAAGGCAGGAGTATGGACAGGTGTCCCCACATTCTCTTGGTCTCTTGGTGATAAACTCAGCAAAGTTTCCCTGTAGGAAGCAGGGGGCAACCTAAGCAGGGAGATTCTTCTCACCCGCTGACTTCATATCAAGAAAGAGACTAGGATCAGACAAAGCAAAAAGACACTCCTTGTCCTTCTTCTCTTATAAGGAGGGGACTCTTTCCCAGAACCACCTCGGAAAATGTCCTTTTTCATCTCATTGGCCAGAAATTATCACAAGATCACTCCTGGACCAGGAATGGAGCCCACCTCCCCCAGAAATTGTGGGAAGTGATATCTGAGCAAAACTGATCATCTGTTGCCAAGGAATAAAGGAGCCAATAAACAGTGTCTGCCATGGTGTCGTTATTATTTCCTCCTTTTGACAGATGGGAAAACTGTAGCTTAGAAAGGATAAGTGACAAGGTCACCCAGCTGGTAAGCACTGAAGCCAGGATTCAAACCCAAAACTGTGTGACTGCCATGCCTGCACTCTGAATCTCTATGTGACAATGCTTCTTTGGGATGAGGTTGAGGCTGTGATCGATCCCTTCATCCCTGGAACAGCAAGCCAGGAGGGCTAGCAACTGTCATCAGTTGTTCTAGAGAGACGAGAACAACAGCCACACTGTGGATCAGCATCTGGGGTGGCCTGCACCTGCTTCTCCTAACACAGACAGTACGTCTGTGAAAGCTCCGTCTTCCTGTGGTCCCACCTCTCTGGCCCTGTCCCCACTGCAGAGCTGGGTAAAGAAGCTAGGCTGGAAAATTCTGCCCCTCTGGCTCACTCCCTAACCCAGCCACCCTGGGCTGTTTCCTTGGCCCTGTTGTGTGGGTTCTTCTCCCTGCTGATTTCCCCAGGGACCCTGACACCCAAAATAACTCAAAAGGCACCCTATATGACTCTGCTGCTAACATAATTTCCCCTAAAGTGATGGCTGCAGACGACATTTCAATGAGAAAACAAATTAGCAGGTAATAAATTTTCCCTTCTTTCTCTGTGTTCCTACTGGGCCTTGAAATTAGCAAGAACCAACTGTCACATTAATTTCACTGTTGGGGCCAGCACTAAGTGTGACATCATAGTGCCCCTTGGGACCAGGATTCATTCGCCTGGGTTGGAGGTAGGCAAGGCTGAAGCCCTTAATAGGCGCCAGGTGAAGACGGGAAGCAGATACTGTTCATGAGCAAGTCCCATATAAAGTCCTTTGTGATTTGTTTCTGGGTTTCTGAAAAGGAAGGTGCTGCATCTCTGAAAAGGTAAAAAAATAATAATAATGGTTTGGGCTGTGGGGGCAAGAATAGATTTCCAACACTTTGGTCCTGTTACTAAACACACTGCTTGTACCACCATTCCTCTTTTAGGAGGCCTTGTGGGGAAAGAACATCTTGTTGTATCTAAGTGATGGTTTCTGTGTGCCTAGAGAATTTCTGCAACGTTATTGAGTGAGACCATCTTGGCAGACTGAAAAGGATTAGCAAGTCCTCGGATTACTTGAGCAATAAAGATATATTGCCATGGGCCTTTTCATTTAGAACTCAGTCTTGGTCAATATCAACATCTTAACGGCAAGTCGATAAATGGCAGTATCAACCGCAGTGGAAGTATCAATGCCTGCTGCCGGCAACTTAGTTTATGGTGAATCAAGACCTCGAATGAGGCTTTAAATTTGCTGATGCTTTTTTCTGTGGGGTTTGTCGCGGCTCACCCAGCCAGATCGATTCGATGTGTCGTGCTGGGGTGGAGGAAAAGGTTTGTGGCTCTTAGAGTATTAGCAAGTTCATTTCACGCTGATGCAGCGACAGAGGCCAGGGGAAGGTTTTACAGAAGCCGCATTCATCAAGCCAGCTGGTCGCCCACGACATCCCTTGGGCTTGGAACAGAGAGGCAGAGAAGGGAGGGGACGGCGGCTGGCAATTCATAGAGAACACTGTAGCTTTCTTTGGCAGTAGGGGCAGGCAGTGAAGAGGGGACAGGATTTGGAGGCTCGGATGGCTCCCTTAGGACTGCCGTGGGATGTTTTCACAGCCTGCAGAGAGGAGCCAGATGTGGGCAGTGGCCTAGTTCACTTCAGCCTTCAGGAGCTATTTGGGGCTAAGGGCTTTTCCTTTCCCAGAGGGTTTGTGGCAGATTGACTATAAAAAATGGCCCTAATCTTTCATCCCTCCCACAGTATTTGCAATGTGACTTGGTAGTTCCTCTCATCAAGGGGTTGAGCCTGTTACCCTCTTCTTTGAATCTAGGCTGCCTTGTCATTTGCTTTGACCAATAGAATGCAGCAGGAGTGACAGCATGTCACTTTCAAGCCAAGGCCTCAAGACCTTTGCCCACCTCTCTCTCTCTCTCTCATACACATATTCACTCACTCACTCCCCTTGCCTCCATCATAAGAACAAAAGCAACTAGACTTTTGGAGTATGAGCTAGCATGTGGAGAAGATCTGAATCACCCCAGCTGAGGTCATCCTAGACCAGTCAGCCTCTGGCCAACCTGCCAACTGACCACAGATGCATGAGCAAGCCCAGCTGAGCCCAGCCCAGATCTGCAGAACGGGCCAGCCAGTCCATAAACCTGTGAGCCATGATAAATAATTACAGTTTTAAGTCAGTGAGGTTTGGGGGCTAGTTTTCGATTGAGCGTTCTTGTGGCGGTAGATAACTAATACAGAGCTCATCAGATTGTTTTTGTAACCAGAGCCATTCCCCTGGACTTTGGAGTTTCTGATTCTTTGAGAACCAAAATTCTACCAGCTGCTGCTAAAAGCCTGAAGCTTGTATACCATACGCATGTGAGAAAACCAACCTACAAGACCAGTCCGTCCCTTCCCCAAATAGACTGCCAGCACAAAGGCTGCTATCGTCATTCACATTTGCTCAGTTCAATTTCTTCTTAGGGACAAAGGTCATGATTTCCAAGACAACCAACCAGTTTTAGTTCCAGGACTCTGAACAACATCACCTTTTTTTCTTTCTCTTTTTCTTTTTTCTTTTTTTTTTTTTTTTCTCTGTAATGGATTGGGCAAATGTCCATCTGGCCTCACCTTCCCACTCTGCCTCAGTCACTGAACCATTTGGATTAAGTGACAGGGGCCGGCCATTCCAAGCCAAAAAAAACATCAGTGTATCTGTCTTAGTTTTCTGTTGCTGTTGTAACAAACTACCACAAACTTGGTGGCTTAAACAACACGAATTGATTATCTGACTCTTCTACAGCTCAGAAGTCTAACCCGGGTCTCACTGGGCTGAAATCCAGGTGTCATCAGGGCTACATTCCTTTCTGGAAGCTCCAGGGGAAAATCTGTTTCCCTGTCTTTCCAGCTTCCAGAGGCTGCCCTTCTTCCTTGGCTCATGACCTTTTTCCTTCATCGTCAAAGCCTGCAACAGCATATCAAGTCCTTCTCACGTCGCATCTATCTGACCTATTCTTCGGCTGTTCCACTTTTAAGGACTTAGGTGATTGCATTGGACCCAATTGGATAATCCCAGATAATCTCATCATCTCAAAGTCCTTAACCTTAATCACATCTGCAAAATCCCATTTGCTATGTAAAGTAACATATTCACAGGTTCCAGGGATTAGGACATGAATATTTTTTGAGGGGACCATTATCCTGACTACCACAATATTATTGAATCTTTGTATAAGAAGAATTGAGAGAAAGGAAAGCTGTTCTTTTCTTGGATATCTCCATGGAATTGATGGGCCTACACCTGGAATTCTATAAAATGGGCTCATGTTGGAAAAGACAGTGAGGGATAGAAGTGAACCAGGGTCAACAGGACCCCATAATTCATCCACAAAGTTGCAGGTTTTCTCTCCCTCCATGAGATGGTGATCTTAGTACTAAGGAAGCAGGATTTGGCTATCAGTTCAAAGGCAGGATTAGATAGCTTTAATCCAGAAGAAACACAGTTGTTCATGATGTCATACCCCTGCAGAGATCTTCCAGAAGTTGATGATACCCTTTGTGACAATTTCAGGGGGGCCACTCAGGAGCCACGTTAGACTCTACAACCAACAAGGTTCTATCCTGATTTACTGAATTCTGGCTCTGAAAGCTGACAGGGTACAGAGATAATTCTAAAAAGATTCTGCCCTCAAAGCATTTACAGGCTAGAGCATTATGCAAAACAGATACATAAATAAATGACTATTTACAATTTTAGAAGGAGAAAAGCACAAAAAAATACAGATAAATTGTGACAGAAATTCAGAGCAGGAAAAGATGGAAAAGGTAAAGAGTGGCTAGAGAGAGGAGGAATAAAGAAGAATCTGAAAGGCCAGGCATGGTGGCTCACATCTGTAATCCCAACATTTTGGGAGGCCGAGGCAGGAGAGTCCCTTGATCCCAAGAGTTTGAGACCAGCCTGGGCAACACAGTGGGACCCTGTCCTGATTTTTTCAAAAAACAAGAAGAAGAATCTGAGAAGACTTTTTGGAAGAATTCAGTGAAGCATAAAACAAATTTAAGTGCTAAATTTTCTGGTTTAAGCCAGGGCAGATAGTAAATATTTTAGGCTTTGCAGTTTATATGATCTCTGCTGCAACTATTCAACTCTTCTGTTGTAATGCAAAGGCAGCCAAAGACAATATGTAAATATGTGAGCATGGCTGTGTGCCAATAAAACTTTATTTATAAAAATAAGCAGTGAGTCAGATTTGGCCCACAGGCTATAGTTACTGATCCCTGTTTTAAGTCATGCTGTAGCACCCAGTGAAAGCTAGCATAATCATGAACAGATTTATAAAAGATACAGACAGTGCTTTCGTTAAGCTTTGATGAATAAACAGAACTGGAATATGCAGCAAGAAGAATCATAAAAAAGGTGAAATTAACAATTTGTGTGAGATATTGAAGAGACCAGGCCCTCAAGAGTTTCAAATGGAGAATTTTGGAAGGGGAAAATGCTTGAAGTAGAGTTGGTTTGAGTAGGGTTGTTTTATGGAAAGCTTTGATAAATAAATAAAGAAGTTTAGGCTAAGACAATGCAAATTAGGGAGCCACTGACAGTTTTTGAACTAGAAAATGATGGCATGCAAATATTTTTCAAAACACTAAATTCAAGAATTGGCCTCTGGGGCCATGAAGCATGCAAAACAAGGGTCCTGAGGCCTTTCCTCACAATCCAGGAGATACGAAAGGTAAATTTTATTTTATTTTATTTTATTTTATTTTATTTTATTTTATTTTATTTTATTTTATTTTATTTTACTTTTGAGATGGAGTCTTGCTCTGTCCCCCAGGCTGGAGTGTAGTGGCACGATCTTGGCTCACTGCAACCTCTGCTTCCCGGGTTCAAGCAGTTCTCTACCTCAGCCTCCTGAGTAGCTAGGATTATAGGTGCCCTCAACCACGCCTGACTAATTTTTGTATTTTTAGTAGAGACAGTATTTTTAGTTTCACCATCTTGGCCGGGCTGGTCTTGAACTCCTGACCTTGTGATCCACCCACCTTGGCCTCCCAAAGTGCTGGGATTACAAGCGTGAACCACCATGCCCGGCCAGGTGAATTTCAAAATTCAAAATTTGCCCATTTGCCTGGGCATGGTGGCTCATGCCTGTAATCCCAGCACTTTAGGAGGCTCAGGTGGGGAGATCACTGGAGCCCAGGAGTTGGAAGCCAGCTTTGGCAACATAGTGAGACCTCATCTCTACAAAAATATATAAAAATTAGTTGGGTGTAGTGGTGCACGCCTATAGTCCCAGCTAGTTGAGAGGCTGAAGTGGATCTCTTAAGTCCAGGAGGTTGAGGCTCCAATGAACCATGGTTGTGCCACTGCGCTCCAGCCTGTGTGACAGAATGAGACTCGTCTCAAAAAAATATAAAATAAAGTAATAAAATAAAATACATAAAACCTTGCCTTTTATCTCCTGGCCAGCTAGTGGCCATCTGCTTCCACACACGAGGAAGGAGCCAGTCTGTACCTCACACATAGCTGGGCTCAGATTCTCAGAAGATTCCAGGTGTCCGATAAGGTCTGGGTTTGGCTTCCCTTAAGCAATGGGCATTTGCATCTTCAGGTCCTCCACAAAAGGGACTCTCCCTCCAACACTCCCCTGGCTGTCTTCACTTCCTCCACCCCAGAGCCCTCCTGCCTTTGTGAATCACATGTAACAAATGAGATACCAAAGGTTCCAACAAGCTGCCCATCGTTATCCCCAGCAGGAGAAAAGCAGCCACGACCTGGAGCTGGGACCTTGTTAGAGTTTGTAATAAGCTGACGGGAAAATACTTCTGCCTGATTAGAATCCCTAATGAGCTGCTGACTACAATGAGCAGGGAAAGGCCAGCTTCCAGCTCTCTCCTCAACCCCGCCCACACCTCTTCCTGTTCTCAAGCAGAGGTCCAGGCAGGAAAGGGTTCTTTGCCAGCAGTTAAAATCACAAAAACAAACACAAAACAGCCCCAGCAACCCTCAGTCCAGTCTCCCTTCTCTTGCTCCTGAGGAGGAAGGCTCCATTTCACTCATTTTTTCATGCACACCATCCACAGACACTTGCTAACGTCCTAATGATGCCACCTGGACCTATCTATAATTGGTGACCCACAGGTCCTGGTGAGGTCCTCACTCAAAAAGAAATGGAAAGATGGAGAATACAGCATCTGATGAACCACTGGAAACATGAGCCCACAGGCCAAATTCCCACAGTGGCCAGTCAGAGCAAAATCCCTAAATGCAAAGAATTTTGCTCAGGGTCAATTCAGAGAATATTTTGATATTCCCACTTTCTTCCAGTTGACTGGTTTTAGAAAGCATCTGGATTTGTTCCAGAGTGAATTGATTCACCACAATGATGATTTTTAGAAGGAAAATGAAAACTCAAAACGTTTGGGGACAGTTCGTGGTTTAATAAAATAAAAAACATTTGAGTTTAGTTTGAGATTCAGACTGTTCAAGGCCCTGTGGAGAAGCGACTTGAATTTTTGAAAGTTTAAAAGACTTTCATGTAGCCCAGTGTTGTGACCTCAGATGGGAGGAAGATATTTTGTAATGGTAGAAAATGAAAGTATTCTAGGATTTGGTATTTTTAAAAATCCCCCTTGGGGTCCCTGTGGGTTCTGTCTGTGGGATACAGCATCTCCCTCTTCATTCCCTAAGAGATGAGAGAGAGACAGAGATGGAGAGACAGAGATAGAGAGAGAGAAACCCTCTGCTATATCCTCCACAGAAGCAAGTTTTGGCTCTAGGCTAAATCACAAAGAATTAGGCTTTCAGCTGCCACCAAGCATCTCACATCAGAGGAGTGGTTCTCAACTTTGGCTGTGTATCATTATCACCTGGAGAGCTTTTAAAAGTTTGGTTCCTAGGGCCCACCCCCAGAGATTCTGATTCAATTGGTCTGGGGTGTGATTTGGGTATTGAGACCTAAATGTGTAGCTAGAGCTGAGAACACTAGTCTAGAGCAACGTTTCTCAAACTTGAATGTATATATGAGTAGCTGGGATCTTGTTAAAAATGCAGATTCTGGTTCAGTAGGTCTGGGACAGTCCTGAGATTCTGCATTTCCAACAAGCTCCCAGGAGATGCTGATGCTGCTGGTCTTTGAACCACTTTGAGTAGAAAGAATCTAGGCCGGGCGCAGTGGCTCAAGCCTGTAATCCCAGCACTTTGGGAGGCCGAGACGGGCGGATCACGAGGTCAGGAGATTGAGACCATCCTGGCTAACACGGTGAAACCCCGTCTCCACTAAAAAAAAAAAAATACAAAAAACTAGCCAGGCGAGGTGGCGGGCGCCTGTAGTCCCAGCTACTCAGGAGGCTGAGGCAGGAGAATGGTGTAAACCTGGGAGGCAGAGCTTGCAGTGAGCTGAGATCCGGCCACTGCACTCCAGCCTGGGCCACAGAGCGAGACTCCGTCTCAAGAAAGAAAAAAAAAGAATCTAACATCCTGAAGTGATGCGCCATTTCTTTGACACCGTATTTGCCAGGACTCTGTCCACTGCAATCCATAGAAATTCAAGTCAAATTGAAATCATCAAAAGGAGGAATATATGGCTGGGGGTGGTGGCTCACACCTGTAATCCCAACACTTTAGGAGGCCGAAGCAGGCAGATCACTTGAGGTCAGGAGTTCGAGACCACCCTGGCCAACATGGTGAAACCCCATCTGTACTAAAAATACCAAAAAATTAGCTAGTCATGGTGGCATATGCCTGTAGTCCTAGATACTGAGGAGGTTGAGGCATGAGAATCGTTTTAACTCAGGACCTGGAGGTTGCAGTGGACCAAGATGACACCACTACACTCCACCTGGGTGACAGAGTGAGACTCTGTCTCAAAAAAAAAAAGAAGAAGAAAGGAGAAATATATTGATACAAATAAATGAGAAGGTTGGTTCTCATTTAGGGTGGTTCTGGCTTTAGGCATGGCTGCATCCAGGAGCTCAAATTATGTCACTGGGATCTTTTCTTTCTATTTCGCTTTGCTCCATTTTCAGGCAGGTCCTCTCCATGTGGCAACAAAGATGATGATCCCAAGCAGTCCCAGGCTTCCCCCATTCACATAGCTCGGGAGGCCCTCTCTCCCTCATCTTCCATATTGGTCCCTGAATGACTCATCCTCCCCAGCTTGGGTCATTCATGCACTGCAGGGCAGGGACAGGCAGAGCTCTCTGGTTAAGAGCCTCACCTGCAACACAGGTATTGGGGAATAACAGTTTTCCAAAGGAAAGTATGCAGGGCAAACCACAGAGGAGCACCACGTGAGCTGTTGAGCCTGGGATTTTAGCCATCGTGCTGCCCTCAGTAAAGCTCAGTGCCAGGAAATCCAGAAAGGAAGTTCAGTCTTCAAAGACAACATACTGACTGCCTGCAGCCCAAATATGGAATCAGTCCTTGGCCTCTCTGTACCTCAGTTTCTTCATCTGTAAAATGGAAATCATAACATCTACCTCATAGGGTAGTTGGATGAATTGATACACATAGGCTCTTAAAATAATACCTGGCACACGGCATGCAAGTATTTCATTTCATTTGTTATAGCTACTCAGTGCTTCAAATGTTTTGCTTAAAGAAAACTATAAATTAGTTGCCAGTATTTCTTAATCAGATTTTTCTGTGAAAATCCAGATGTCCAGATTCTTCTGAAAAGTTTTAAGATCTGCCCTCATTCTACCTAATGTGGTAATAGCTAGCTGGAGCTGGATCACAGCTGGGTACTCCCACTCCATGGTTTATGCCTTTGGGGAGCTGCTCTCATTTCCTTTAACTCCCCAGCACCCATAGGCATATGAGTTTGAGACCCTTGCTTTCTGCTTTTTAAAATGCACAGGCTGGGCCGGGCGCGGTGGCTCAGGCCTGTAATCCCAGCACTTTGGGAGGCCGAGGTGGGCGGATCACGAGGTCAGGAGATCGAGACCATCCTGGCTAACACAGTGAAACCTCATCTCTACTAAAAATACAAAAAAATTAGCCGGGCGTAGCTGCGGGCGCCTGTAGTCCCAGCTACTCCGGAGGCTGAGGCAGGAGAATGGCGGGAACCCGGGAGGCGGAGCTTGCAGTGAGCCGAGATGGCGCCACTGCACTCCAGCCTGGGGGCAGAGCGAGACTCCGTCTCAAAAAAATATAAATAAATAAATTAATTAATTAATTAATTAATTAAAATAAAATGCACAGGCTGAATATACTAAGATGGATGGTGTGCCAGCCACACACTCACCTGGCAGGCCTCATACCTGCTATTCACCCATTTAAAGATGAGGAATCTGATCTCCGAGAAGCTAACTCACTCAGTGTTGGAAGAGCAGAGTCTCAGAGCCCCGGTCTTTTGTTCTTGATTCGACACCCTTCACCGACCTCTGGGCAAAAGCCTGACTCAGAAGCAGCTCAGGGAGCACTCGCAGTGCTGGCAGTGGGGTGGGATGGAAAAAGCCTGAGGGCTGCTGGGCAGCTCACACCTGTACTCCCAGCAATTTGGGAGGCTGAGGCAGGCAGATCACTGGAGCTCAGGAGTTCCAGACCAACCTGGGCAACATGGCAAAACCCTATCTCCACAAAAAAATACAAAAATGAGCCCAGCGTGGTGATATGTGCTGTGGTACCAGTGACTGAGGAGGCTGAGATGGGAGGATCACTTGAACCCAGATTCGGCCACAGCACCCCAGCCTAGGTGAAGAGCCAGACTCTGTCTCAAAAAAAAAAAAAAAAGCAGGGGTGGGGGGAGGGGGCACCTGAGGGCTCTGCCCACCCTTCCTGGCTCCATGGACACTAGGGGCCAAGACAGCTGTGACTCTCAAGTAGGGTTACTAGAAAAAATTCAGGATGCCCAATTAAATTTGAATTTCATATAAATTTCAAATAAATGATCGATTTTTTAGTATAAGTATATCCCATGCATTATTTCAGATATACTAAATTTTTACACTAAAAATTTCATTGATTTCCAATAAACAACGAATTATTTTACTGTGTTTCAAATAATGCATAAGGCTTCCATATGCTAAAATAAAAGTGTTCATTTATCTAAAATTTACATGTAACCCAGTGCCCTGTACTTCTTTATTTGCTAAATCTGGCAACGCAGCCATAGGAAAGCCTGAGAAGGGAAAAGAGCAGGGATCTTCAATCCACGGCTGCTTAGGAACTCTGGCTTGGGACAGCAGCAAGGCAGCCCACCACCCTTACCCTCACCCCAAATCAGAACTTTTGTTGTCCTCCTGACACTTATTTTCTGAGTCAGTGCTGTTTTTATTTCGTATTGTGGGCGCCATTCTTGTCTCAGTGATGAGGCCTCCAAGGGTCTTCATCCAGCCCTGCCGCTGCCTCATTTCTGCAGTCACCAGGAAGCCCATCAGTGGTGTTTTGTTTTTTTGGGGGGGGGGGGGGGGGGCCGGGGGGGGGGATTTGGTTGCTTTTTTTTTTGTTTTTTTTTTTGTTTGTTTGTTTTTTGAGGCTTTATCAATGCTACATTCCTCGTGGGCTGAGACTAGGGCGAGTTTCCAGGGGCCCCTGGACTGCGCCCTCTCCTGCCGAGAGCTGCGAGACCGCCCGGGAGCCGCTGCGCCTGGGAACCGCAGGCGAGCTGAGTTCGTTCCGGGGCCCCTCGCCTGCCTGTCCGCCAAGCTCTTGCCCAGGCCGAAGCTGCGCCCGCGCTCCCGGGCCGTGGACAGCACAGACACCCGGCGCCGGGACTGCCCCCGCGGCTGGGGCTCTAGACTTTCAATGGCAACCACAAGGACCTGGGGTGGGGGAAGGCAGCAGGTGGAGAGCAGGCCTGGCTGAGGAAGCCTCTGCCCTACCCGGACCCCAGCCTGGGGCGGCGCGATAGTCCCTGCAGGCACCTGCCCAGGTGAAAGGGGCAGCGGAAGCGCGTGGCAGCTCTGAGTCCGCAGGAGAGCGTGCGCGCGGACACGGGGGCACGCGCGCGCACACACACACGCCCACACACAGCTCGGCCTTGACTTGGGCCCAGCCGCCCTCTCTGCCAATCCACCCACCTCCTAGGGTTAACAATCAGGCCCGAGGCAGGGCCAGCTGTTCCGGGTGGAAGGCGACAGCGACAACTGGAAGACGCGCTAACCTCTAGCTCCACCTGTGGCACCATTTCCTGACTCCTGAAACCCAAGGCTGCAGGTCAACACCAAAACAAATTTATTCTGGGAGAAGAGGCGCTGCCCCTACCTCCTGCAAAGAGGCCAGGAACTGTGGGCAAAAGATGGGACCACACACACGGGGCAGTTCCCAGGGAGCCCAGTGCAGAGAGGATGCCCCGCCCCTAAACTGTTAGGGTCTTGCTGCTCTTGTCTTCCAAGCCTTCCTCACTACCACCCCCACCTTCCTTCTCCAGGTCCAGTTGTCATTCAACTAACCCTGTTTGGTTTTCTGCTTTGCACTTAGCACTACCTGATGTTACATATTTGTTTATTGCCTCTCTCTCACCTGGCCCCTTCTAAGACCCCCAGCACCTACAACAGTACCTGACATACAAAAAGCTTCTTCAGCATTGTGGTGGACGCTCTAATAGCCTTGCCTCCGCTGAAGGGAGCTGCCTGGCCCAAGTCACAGCATCCTCCCCAGGTTGGACTGATGGCGGTCCAGCATCTGTGCCCAATTCCTAACAACTTTGAGGAGCAGGTCTAGCTCCGGAGCGTCCTGTGGGGTTAGCTGAGGCTGTTGCTTGGTCTCCTTATGTGCACTCTTAAATCTGTCCCCTACTCCTCAAACAGCCTGCACGACAAACTCTGTCTCAGTTGGCTTCCCAGGAAACCCAACCACAAACTACAGCAATAAATATTTGTGGAATGAAAGTGGGGACTGGGGGAGAAAGGCTTTCTCTTTATTGGAGAACTCTATTGTTGATCACCTCCCACATCCAAAAAGTACCTGAAATCTATGTACTTCTCTCCCCATCCAATGCCACCACCATAATCAAAGCCACCACCCTCTCCTTTGGTGCTCTGCTTACCTCTGCAGCAGCCGCTGTTGTTGCTCACCCCAGGTCTCCTCCACCCTCTTCTGAGCCGCAGCTGCGGCGGAGGATTACTGAGACCCCTGGCAGCTCCCACCTCTAGTGCTCCTCCACTTGAGGGCGTTTTCCAGCAACACTACAGTAGCTCGTTGAGCCTCTAAGCAGGGCAGCCCACAAGGATTAGGGTTAACACCCCCAGGGACACTCCTCAACCCACAGGTGCAAGAGTCAATAAATAAATACCCCACCTCATCCCTCAGGAGGACGACGCTAAGACACTTTCCACAAAGTGGGCTTCAGCCCCAGGTGCCCACAGCGGCAACCCATCATTAATCCGCCCTTTATTTACTGGCGTTTCTCTCTTCTCTCCTTTCCCAGATTCCCTCACTTGTGCTTCCCAAATAACAATCACCTGGACCCCAGTCCGTGTCTCAGTGTCTGCGTTTGGGGAAATCCGCACAAGGCCAGCCCCCTACCCAGCCTCTTCTCTTTAACTTTGCTGCTTTGAGCCTCCAGAAGACAGCCTTGCAGAGACACTGGCCTTCTCTCAGCTTCTTTCACGCCACAGGGACTTCAACTGTGTGACTTAATGCATTCTTTCATTCAACAACTATTCATTGAGTGCCAACTGTTCAAGGCACTGGGATGCAGCAGAAAACAAGAGTCAAAAATCTTTGCCCTCATGGAACTGAGGGTGTCCATCTACCATTAAGTCTTAGCTTCAGCATCCCATTCTCAAAGTCATTGTACCTGTCCTGCCCCTCCGCCATCTAACATCCCCTAATAACTACCCCCACAGAGCTCAGTCCCTTCATGTTGTATCTGTTACCAGATGGTTCTGTCACCACCATACTGACTCCATCAGCACAGGGCTATGCCTCTGTCACCCACTGCCCACTGTACCCTCTGCCCTTAGCATCATGCTTGGTGCCCCATTAGGGCTCAGAAAACATTGGAATGATAAATGAATGAATGAACTAATGCCACCATTGTTGTGACTGAAAGATAAGAAGAGAAAGAGAAACTCATCCTCATGAATGGATAAGGGGAGGCAGTCAAGGAGTAAAATTTCACAGTGACCAGTATGTGGTCAGCACTAAGGCTGAGAGGACCACAAATTTTGGAGTCCTAGACCATCTGGTAGCATCAGGAATGTCCCTGGGGCCTGGAAAGAGTGGCAAGGGGGAGAAACAGCAAGATGCAGAAAGGTCAGGTAACCAAAAGTTTATCTCCCTCCTTCACCATCTCCCAGCTACAGAATGTCAGAGATGGAAAGAAGCTCAGAGACCATCATTTGCTTTCATTTCACAGGTGAGAAGACCAAGACTTACAAGCCCCTTGGCCTAGTGAAGGGTCTACAATTAGTGACAAGCTTCCAAACTCCAAGCTCATGACTTGCTAATCTGAGCCTCAGGGTGGTTTGTTGTAGGCTTGCAGTGGACTGAATGTTTGCAACTCCCGAAATTCATGTGTTGAAGCCCCGGTCCCAGTGTAACTGTATTTGGAGATGGGGCCTTCAGGAGGTAATAGGTCACATAGGTGGAGCCTTCATGAATGGATTAGTGCCCTCATAAGGGGCCCCACAGAGCTAGCGAGCTCTCTGCCATGTGAGGATACAAGGCAGCTGTCTGCAGCCTGGAAGTGGGCCCTCACCAGAACCCAACCATGCTGGTACCCTGATCTCAGATTTCCCAGCCTCCAGAACTGTAAGAAGTAAATGTTTGGTGTTTAAGCCCCCCAGTCTATGGTAATTTGTTACAGCAGCTGGAATGGATGGAGACAGGGCTAGAGGAGCAGCCTCTCAAGCCAGTGCCCTCAGCCATTTGCAGCTCATTGTTCTAGGGGAGAAGGCTTCCAGGCTATGCATCAGCAATCAGTGACTCACAGGATGGCATACCTCTCTCTTTGGAATCTAACACTTTCTCCTTCCTTTCTCCCCACAAAAGACTGTTCTGGGGAGACTCCTGCTTTCTAGAACTTATGCTTTGGATTCCAACAACCCCTCTCAGAGTCAAACCCTTGCTCCATTCCCACATTTAGGGTTCCTCAAAAAAGCTCAGTGTCCCCAGGAGAGTCTGTGCATCCCAGATGTGCCTTGGACAGTTAAAGCAAGCCTCCTTCATTGGCACTGTATGGGGTTCTGCCCATTTTTTTGGATTTTGTCCCAGAAATAAGCCTCAGCCCAAACTGAATGGCAGATTGTCAATGATAACTAGGAAGTGTACCAACCAGTCTTTTTATACCTTGTCTTCAGTATATCAGAAGAATGAGCAAACATATAGAAAAAAAAATAGCCCACATATATTGAAGGCTTATTATGTGCCAAGAACTAAGGTAAGCACTATATTGGTTTTATTGCAACAATCCTATGAAGTAGGTGCTTTTATTATCAGCCGCATTTACTTATGAGGAAACTGAGGCTTAGTGAGGTTAAGTGACTTGCCCAAGGCCACACAACTCGTAGGTGAAAGTATTAGAAATCAAGCCCCATCCCCTTTCTAGTAGCCTTGCCCCCACTTCCCTCCCCTTCCTCCAGACTGACTCTCTTGCTCTGTCTCTCTCTTTCACACACACACACCCACACACACACACCCCACACACACACCCATTGTTATGCAGAGAAGTGGACAGGGAGTTAGTGATGTGTCCTGTAGGGTGTATTTCTTTAGAGCATTTCAGTTTTAAAGTAGATGTCTAAAGAGGCAATACTAACCGACGAATGGATGGTTCTCTGCCTTACAGTGTCCCAGTTGTAATTTGTTACTATTAATAGCAAAAGAACTAAAATTTGGGAGTTAGCTGCTTTTTGAAAAACTAGAGTGAATTCAAGATCCTCTCTAAAACCCCACAGTCACTTGGATTTGACACGTATTCTTGAGTGGAAGCAAGAGAATGGCACGACAGCTAGTTCACTGGTAACTGCATAACCCACAACCCATTTTGATTATAGCACATCCAAGTGAGTAATTATGACAAGTGTATTATTAATAGTTGCAGCATTTAGAAAGTATTATAGCATTTTCTTTCTCCCAATATTTTTAGACTTTATCAAAATCTGAGTATCCCCACGGGAGTATATTCCCTGACATGGGAACATCATCCATCATGCATGTGGCAGTTGGAAAGAGATGCTCTAAAAAAAAACTGCAGGCACAGAAGGCACTTTGCTGAGATGTATAGGAAGCCCCAACAGTAGGTAAGGCACCTTTGTATTTATTCAAGAAGGTCCCTGACCCTACATCTTCCTTGAAATCTTCCTCTATATTCTGTCATTACATGCCAGGGCCAGGTAGACCGGCAATGGGAATGACTAGTGTGCAATTGGTCCTCAGGTGACTGACGCAAAAATTTATTCATTCATTCATTTATTCGCCCACTTATTCACTGAACTGATATTGATTAGCACTTGCTATGTAGCAGACAGAGTGCTCTGCATTGGGGTTACAGTGCCCATTCAAGTAAACCTAGTCTCTGCCTTCATAAAAATTACAGTCTCAAAGACGATGATACCCATGACAATGAGACTCTGCACAGAAGAGAGGACCAGATGTCAGCCTAGGTCTCCATGGGGTTCATTCATTCATTCCACAGACATTTAGTGAATGTGACTGTGTGCTGGGACACAGGAAAAATCAGACAAGAGTTCATAGTCAAGAGGCGGAGGCAGAATGCCAGTGTGACACGGTAAGTTCTACCGGGTTCAGTCATGGCATAGGTGCATGTAACATTTGTGCATGCATTAAACAGCAAAAGAGAGAGAGAAAGCAATCAGCTAAATAACACAGTGATTCATCTACCATTCCTTTCAGTAAGCAATGTCCCAGCATTGACCTGAGATAGCAAAGGTGAAACTTGTGTATCTTCAGTATTTTCCAGTTACCATGTACCTCTCTTGGTGTGATCACTGCCCACCTCACTGACATTCATTTATTATTGAAAACACACATTTTTTTCTTCATACAAGGGACCCTAAGCTCAAGGCACTACTGCATCCAGCCATCAGGCAAAGAATCAGGCATCTGTTTCATCACTGGCTGGACTGGACTTCTTATGGGCTGTGATGTATTTTACAGGCAGGGTAACCAGATAGTTTATCATCCAACTACTGAGAGAGAAGTGAGGCACTATTAATAATTACACCAGAAGAGGAGGCATAAACAGATTATCCTGGGAAAACCACACCTAGCGCATCCCTCTTCACAGGTAGGTGACTTAAGGGATTCTTATTTATTTATTCTTCAATCTAAAAAGAGAGGCTCGGGGCAGTGGCTCCTGCCTATAATCCCAACATTTTGGGAGGCCAAGACAGGAGGGTCACTTGAGGCCAGGAGTTCGAGACCAGTCTGGCCAACATGGCAAGACCTTTGTCTCTGTGAAAAATAAATTTAAAAATACAAGGAAGGGTTTATTCAAAAAGAAAATAATGTGTTTTGCTCTACAGGCATTAAATGTAAAAATGTTTTCTAGTTTTCATTTTACTTTTATTTTAAAATAGATTAAAAGTTCACCTGATTATTCAAAAGGAATACAGTGAAAAGTCCCCCTCCCAGTCCTGTCCTCAGCCATTCACTTGCCCCAAGAGGCAACCAATGTCACTAAATTCCTGCAGGTCCTTCCAGAGATGTTTAGTGCATGTTCAAGCATATATATATATACGCTTGGCTCAATTCTCATGGTTCTTCCAATACCATCCAACATAAGGAAAGTATGACATAGGGGAAATCAGCGTAGAAACAGACAGCAGTCTTAATAGTTGCAGTTGAAATAACTTTTGCAAAGATGGGTACAAAAGCACACGACCATGTGATATTTTGCTAGGCCCTCCCAAGGCCTTGGGGAGGTTTCTAGAGGCAAGTGAGGGGCTTAGCAGCTTAAGTGCCATTACCCTGTGGTAGACACCATTGGCCAGCAGGGTTCTACGTACAGTCTGATCAGTCAATTGCGCATGATTTGGAAGATGGAAGGGAGGCAGAAGCCCTTCTTCCACTGCAGCAGTAGTGGGTGAGGCTGGCTTCAGCAGACATGAGTTTGTGGAGTGGCCATTGGGCTCCATATTCCACAGTTCATCACCCACTTTGGAGCTATAGGCTGTAAATTAGCTATGTGTGTCCTGCAGCAGCTTTCACCTGTTTTTGTTTGTTTGTTTGATTTAATGGAATTTCCATTTTAGCATGCAGGAAAGAAAAGAGGAATACAATGAACACTATATATATATTAGCACAGTATTCACACTATTTTGCATTTACTTTGGCTTTTAACAATGTGCATAAGAGATAATTCTGTATCAATGTAACAAGCTTCCTCCTAATATATGATGCATATTATTTCACTATGGATATACATAATTTATTTAACCTGTCCCCATGGATGGACATATAGATTGTTTCTCATCTTTTGCTGTAATGAATGACCTTGACCATACATCATTTTGCATATGTGCCCGAATACCTGCAGGGCAAATTCCTGGAACTGGAATTGCCAGGTCAAAGGGCAAATACGTATATCACTTAGGATTCTGTTTGGTTGCTCACAACAGAAAAGGCAAGATAACAGTCACTTGAACAAGATAGAGATTTATTTCTTCCTCAAATAAAAGGAGCCTGGAGGTAGGCAATCCAGGGCTGCCATGAGGCTTCCCAGTGTCATGAGGGACTAGAATTCTATCCTTTTGCCCTGCCATTCTCTATCCAAAGTTTATACAACTGCAGAGGCCTTCTTTAAGTATTAGGTTGGTACAAAAGTAATTGTGGTTTTTGCACCAACCTAACAACAAAATACAAAATTGCAAATAGTTATTTGGAATGAGAAAAAAAATCACAACATATTATACATTTTAAAAAGCTGTAAGACTACAAACATCACAAAATCCAGGAAAAATAATGTTATAATTATTCAGCTGCTCAATATACCTTTATAATTTTTTCCCACACTTTGGGGGCTGCATTATCTTTGATCACTTTTTCACAGGACAAGATTTTGCAACATTATCTTCTGGAGAAGAAATAGAAAGATAATTGATGTTTTCCTCTAGCATAGCTTATTAAAATTTGTTTTTATTATTGACAGCTGGTATGTATAAAACATATGAGACATACTCATTTTTTGTAGTACCGCGACAGGCTTGTGCCTTACAAATGTAAGAATTCTGATAAACTCTATAATTCATGATGCCCATTTACAAAACTGGTATATTTATAAGTGTATAAGCTAAACTACTGGGCATATTTCTCATAGGAAAAAGCTTCCATTTTGACTAGGCATCAATGTGTAGCAAATTGTCTACTTAAAATTTCACACAACTGATAAGTGGAAGAATATTACACAGACTAGTTTCCAGATCATGCATTTCAATCACTTTCCTCCTCCACTACCAACGTACTCCCGATGCTGTACATAGAACACATTCTTATTGTGATCTGACCTCTCGCCCTGCACCATTGTGTCATAAAGCCAGGTGAGCTGGCCCTGTGAGCAGTAGAGGTACTCATAGAACCATTCCTATAAGACAATGACTAGCAAATGACCGCAGATTGCGGAAACACCCACCAAACACCAGCTAAATGCATCCCAGCTCAACATCCCTTTCGCTGGATCTCAAAAATTTCCATGGCTCTTCCAATACAATCCAACATAAGGAAAGTACGATACAGGGAAAATCAGCGTAGAAACAGACAGCAG
Source organism: Piliocolobus tephrosceles (assembly GCF_002776525.5). Classification (NCBI taxonomy): domain Eukaryota; kingdom Metazoa; phylum Chordata; class Mammalia; order Primates; family Cercopithecidae; genus Piliocolobus; species Piliocolobus tephrosceles. Next base: position 28,548,527 of record NC_045439.1, read on the forward strand.
TGTTAATAGTTGCAGTTGAAATATACTTTTGCAAAGTTGGTTACAAAAGGACATGACCATGTGATACTTTGCTAGGCCCTCCCAAGGCCATGGGAGAGGTTTCTAGAGGCAAGTGAGGGTTTTAGCAGCTTAAGCGCCATTACCCTGTGTTAGATGCCCTTGGGCAGCAGGGTTCTACATACAGTCTCGTCAATCGTGCATGATCTGGAAGGTGGAAAGGAGGCAGAAGCCCTTCTTCCACTGCAGCTGTAGTGGGTGAGGAGGCTGGCTTCAGCAGATGTGAGTTTGTAGAGTGGCCACCGGGATCCATATTCCTCAGTTCATCACCTACTTTGGAGCTATAGGCTGTAAATGAGCTATGTGGGTCCTGCAGCAGCTTTCACCTGTTTTGTTTGTTTGTTTGTTTGTTTGTTTGATTTAATGGAATTTCCATTTTAGCATTCAGGAAAGAAAAGAGAAGAATACAATGAACACTCATGTACCATTCACCTGGTCTCAACCATTGTTAATATTTGGCCATTTTTTGCCTTGTAATTGAATCATTTCTTAGTAAATTAAAAACATCATGACACTTCACCCTGAAATACTTCAGCATGTATCTCCAAAACCTAGAGAAAAAATTCCAATTAACAATACCAGAATTATACCTAACAAAAATAGTAATCATTCCCTAATATCATCCAAAACTCACTTTATATTCAAATTTCTACAATTGTCCTAAAAATGTCTTTTATAGCTTTTCTTTGGAACCAGAATCCAATAAGTTTCATACTGTGAGTTTATTTATTATGTCTCTTAAGTCTTGCCTAATCTAGGACAATCCCCCTTCATCTTTTTTTATGGCATTGAGTCTTTGAAGAGATCAGGCCCACTGTCATGTAGAATATCCTACATTCTAAATACATCTATTTTCTCATGCTCTCATTTAAGCAGTATTAGTATCTTCTACAAATTGAGGTAGATCTAAAGGCTTGTTTTTTTAAAGCCAGGTTTACTAAGGTAAAACTTAGGCACGGTAAACTTCATCCTTTTTAGTTTACAGTTGTATTTGTTTTGACAAATGCATATAGTCACGTAATCTAAAAACTTGGTTTAATTCAGATTTAATGCAATTGATCAAATACTTCAAATGATGCTATGAACTTCCTATTGGATTTCATATCACATCAGCAGGCACATAATGTCTAGTTGTCCTATTATTAATGATACTAATTTAGAACATTTGGTTCTTATAGCTTTCTGATCTCTGAATGTGTGTTGGTTTTATATTGCTATGCAAAAAATTACTACAAACTTGGTGGCTTAAAACAACACCTACTTATTAGCTCATAGTTCTATAGGTCAGAAGTCAGGCACAGCATTGCTAGGCTTCCGTTCAGGCTATCACAAGGCTAAAATCTGGGTGTTGGTCAGCTACATTTTCTTTTTTTATTTTTTTAAGAGGGAGTTTCACTCTGTTACCTAGGCTAGAGTGCAGTGGCGCAATCATGGCTCATTGCAACCTCTGCCTCCCGGGTTCAAGCAATTCTCCTGCCTCAGCCTCCTGAGTAGCTGGGATTACAGGCATGCACCACCATGCCTGGCTAATTTTTGTATTTTTAATAGAGATGGGGTTTCACCATGTTGACCAGGCTGGTCTCAAACTCCTGACTTCATGTGATCCATCCACCTCCGCCTCCCAAAGTGCTGGGATTACAGGCATGAGCCATCACGCCTGGCCTACATTTTCATCTGGAGCTTGGAGTCCTCTTCCAACCTCTTTAAGGTTGGTGGCAGAATTCAGGTCTGACTGATCTTAATTGTCAAGGGAAATTTTGACTGATGCTACTCAGTGGTGACTTGAGGGAGTTCATCTGGAACCCATAGGATTCTTTGGAATGCCTACTAGTATCTAGTGAAGGTTAATTTTGTGCCAACTTGACTGAGCCAAGGGATGTCCAGATTAAATGTTATCTCTGGATGTGTCTCGCAGGGTGTTTCCTAGTGAGCACAGCATCACCTGTACCAGGTGGTGCCGGTCACAGTACCAGGTGACTGGTAAGTCACCCTGGCCACAAAACTAGCAAGCCTCTGACTCCTCTCTTTATCTCAGCACCCCTCTCCCCCGATCCAATCCTTAGCAATCCGTTGGCTCTACCTTTAAAATTCATCTAGAACATGATGGCCACAGTCCCACCGTGGTCCCCAGCTTATTGTAGCAGCATCCAGCTGTTCTCCCTACTCTCATTCTTGTCATCTAAATCTACTCATAGCACAGCTGTTGGAATGCTTTCCTTAAAGCATGTCATATCATGTCACTATGTGACATGTCCGATCACAGTTCTTCATTGGCATCTGATATTATTGTAACAGCCAGCTCTCGCAATGGCCTACAAAGCTCTCCAGAATCTGAGGGTTATGCCAGGTCCAGTCTCCAGTTACCATCTCCATGCTCATAAAGGAAAACAGGAAGAGCATACCCAGAGTGAAGCAAAGGGGCCTTCCAAGGGTTTGAACCATGATAACAGAGAGAGCTCCCGGGGGAGGACCAGCAGACTTGGTTTCTCATCCTTGCTTTGCCACTAACTCTAAGGACCTTGGACTACTTATTGCCTGCTCCAACCATCCCTTTCTTTTTGTGCAGAGAGCTGGATCACATAATCTCACAGGTTCCTTCCAGTTTGGAAATTCCACAATCGACAATCAAGGTGCCAACTCCATTAACAAGGGAGATAAGTGCATATCATAGACACACCTTTCCTGCCTAAAGCATCTAAGTTACCAGCACAATGTGTTAAAGGAAAAATAAACACATAACCAGTGCCTGCTAGGAAGTCCTTTTCTGGGAGAAGCAGAAGCTCTAAGAAAATTACTTGGAATGGGTGACTGAAAGGTTGTCCGTAAAGGCTGCCACTACTCACCTCAGAGACGTGTTTATGACCAGTGTGCTTATTCTTTTGGTGTACCAATTATGATAATGGCAGGCAAAAATGTAGACTCCACAATATGCCAGGGAAAAGGCTAGGAATAAACTTAATTCCTGAAAACCTATATTTAAGAAGCCATGATGCTAAAAAGGCAGAGTTTTGTGTATATACACGGATCTATAAATAAGTTGAAGCTTGTGTTGGTTTATAGACACATCTAGCCATACGCCTGTGCTTAGGTGTACATGCCTATACACACATTCACATATTGGAGCCTGGCTCTTTAAAATGGGGGATAATCACACTGGAAATTATTCTAAGCTTTTCAGAGACATAAATGACCAAACTGCCTCCTGACTCCTGAATTACATTACCCAGAAAGAACTTAATAACATGTTATTATCACTTCTCCTCACTGACAGGATTTCAGGGCTGAAAAGACAAACAAGGAACGTGTTCATAATCACCAGCACAGTCACCTCTGCTGAGCTGCGACCACTGCTAATTCCAGGTAAATGCTTCAGGGTGGAAGAAAGCCTGGAGCTCTAATGTAACTTGGTGCTTGGTAATTGTCGCTAGTTCAGCTGGGCCATCACCATCTGAGAGGGGGCCTCCAGGAGCTCATGGAGCCAACAGAGAGTCCCATGGGGTAAAGGGCAGTGAAGAGAGACTACATTATGGGAACCAAAATAGAATTTCTCAGTTCAACTGAGATAATGTAGGTGAAATTCCTTATAAACTGTAAAGTGCTCCACAAATGTGACTGTGAATGTGAGGGGATAGCATTAATGGGTCCTGTTTGGGTTCTCAGGGCTGCCATTTACAGCTGCAGACTGTGCACTGTTCAACTTCTGAGAATGTCATTAGTCTATGTGAATGATGCTCCCTGGAGTTGTGCATTGTGGCAGTCTTGTTGGTTGAAATGGGCCCAGTTGACTGATAAAGACCAATATGACAGCTAATGTTGTTCTCCTGGACAATGCTTGAGCCTTAATGATGGACCATCCAGGAGATAGTCAACAGTTCTAACAGCAATTTGCCAGTGCTTTGGGAAGTTTGTTTCAGAGTAATTAAAAGGTAACTACAAACAAGATCATTGAGGGAAGGAGCCATATCTTATTCATATCTTAGTATCCCAGTCTCACAATATGTTTGGTATGTGATGAATATTCAGAAAATGTTTGTTGAATTTAAGATGAATAGTGAGTGGGTGGTGCCAGGCACAGTGGTTCATGCCTATAATCCTAACACTTTGGGAGGCCAAGGTCAGAGAACTGCTTGAGCCCAGGAATTTGAGACCAGCCTGGGCAACATTGGGAGATCCTATCTCTACAAAACAATTTTGTTTTTGAGACGGAGTCTCGCTCTGTCGCCCAGGCTAGAGTGCAGTGGTGTGCTCTTGGCTCACTGCAACCTCTGCCTCCCGGGTTCAAGAAATTCTTCTGCCTCAGCCTCCTGAGTAACTAGGACTACAGGCACCTGCCACCACGCATGAATCGTTTTTGTATTTTTAGTAGAGACGGGGGTTTCACCATGTTGGTCAGGCTGGTCTCGAACTCCTGACCTCGTGATCCGCCTGCCTCAGCCTCCCAAAGTCCTGGGATTACAGGCATGAGCCACTGCGCCCAGCCAACAAAACATTTTTAAAAATTAGCCGGCCATGATGAAACACACCTGTAGTGTTAGCTATCCAGGAGACTGAGACAAGAGTATCACTTGAGCCCAGGACGACGAGACTGCTGTGAGCTATGATCACATGACTGCACTCCAGCTTGGGCAACAGGCTGAGATCCTCTCTCCAAAAAAAAAAAAAAAAGCAAGAATGGATTGATATTGAATGAATGACTCCCTGGGGTCAGCTCCTGGGAAGAATAATTGGGTTGTGATCGTTGCAAAAAGCATGTTTATTTCAACGGTACAACTGCATACTCTGCCCCATGTCACCTTTTTCCATTAATAGGGTTATGGGAAGCCTTTTGTGAAATATTTTGTGAAGGGCCATTGACATGTCATGGTTTCAGCAAGAGTTTGTCCAGGATTTGTGATATGTCTCATCCAGTGCTAGGTGCTGCGGGCCTGTGTGATGGTGACGGCAGTGGGGACAGCAAACAGCACAGGTTGTGGTCCTTATCATCAAGGAGCTTCCAATTTAGATGGTTTGGTCACATGAAAGTTCATATAAAAATTAGAATAATGCTGCCAAGTGGTATGAACCCAAATACCACTGAGCAGCAAAGATGGTGAGTGTTCCAGAGGCCAGGGCAGAAAGCACAGGATTTCTCCTCTGCCACTTGTTATATGTTCTTAAGACATCAACTTATTTGTCTGAGCCTCTGTGACCCAGTTTGTAAGACAGGTAATCATGTCTGCCACACAAGGTAGGGACTAAACTCTTTAGGACATAGGTCCTTAAACAGCAGATTGAAACAGATATTTAAAGTGCATAGCACAGTACCTGACACATGGGAGAAGTTTCCAGAAAGCTGGTTCCTGTACAAAGATTTTTCAGTCACAAGTGCAGAATCCTAACTGATCACAACCTAAGCACAAAAGTGGGGTGGGGAGTGGGGGGACATGACTTATTGATTTATATAGCCCCCAAAGTGCAAGAATACATACGCTTCAGGCATAGCAGGATCCAGGAGCTCAACTGATGTCACCAGGGCTCTGCCTCTTTTGCCATTTCTCACACAAGCTTTCTCTAGAGGTAAGAATAGGCAGCAGCAACCTGAGTCCAGGTTAGCCCCAGAAGGAGCTCCTCTTCCCAGAAATTGGGGGATGAAAGTCCCCAGGAGGTCTCTGATTGGTGCAAATCAGTTCATGCACCATCCCTTACCCAATCACTGTGGCCAGAGGAATTCGATGATCTGATGGGCAGGGCCTGAGTTTGGTTCCCACTCCTTTGCTGGTGTGGGTAAGGGCAGTGGTAGGACCACCCAAACCACCTGGAATGAGTTTCTGACTGGGAATAGGCTACCTAGTTCTTCTGTCAACTCAGAAGAAATTAATAAAAGTGAAAGCTGCTTGTTTCTCGGGTGTGAAAAATGGGGAAAAGCTCGTATTTCTTTATGGAAACAAAAAATAGGCCGACTCACGGCTGTAATCCCAGCACTTTAGGAGGCTGAGGCAGGCGGATCACGAGGTCAGGAGTTCGAGACCAGCCTGACCAACATGATGAAACCCCGTCTCTACTAAAAATACAAAAATTAGCCAGGCGTGGTAGCGGGCGCCTGTAATCCCAGTTACTGAGGAGGCTGAGGCAGGAGAATTGCTTGAACTCGGGAGGCGGAGGTTGCAGGGAGCCAAGATCACACCACTGCACTCCAGCCTCGGCAACAGAGCTAGACTCCGTCTCAAAAAAAAAAAAAAAAAAATATATATATATATATATATATATATATACATATACACACACACACACACACACACACACACATATATACATATATATATATATATATATTTGTTAGTATGCGAACGCGAACACAGTGTGTGTACGTGTGTGGGGTGGGGGGGCTTCCCTAGGCCGACTAGGGGAGTAAGTGGTACCCGCTGGCCAGGCAAGCGGGACTCAGCGGCCCTACCAGGAAACAGGCACACGGTTTCTCTGCGCAAAGCGGGGAGCGCATCCGGAGAGTGTCCCCGGAGGACTTGGGGAGTCGGAGCTAAGCCCTGGTTAGAGGGAGGGCAGAGGCATGCAAAATGGAGAGAGGCAGGGACGCGCCCCGCCTGGCTGAGCCTGGAGCCGGTGTCTGAGCGGCTATTCTGGACACGCACTGGGCAGGAACATCCTGGCGCCCAGAGGAGAGCAGGGCACGGACACCGAGCCGCTCGCGGTCAGAGCAGCCGGGCAGCCGACCGTGGCAGCCAGGAGGGGCTGGGCCAGGCGCCGGCACAGCCCGCGAAGCCTCCTTCCCTAACGTTCTGTTCCATTTTCTCAGTATTGAAAGTAAAAGGGCGGGGGCAGGGACGGGGCAGGTGGGGGGGTGCTGTTTACTTAACATCCTGTAACTGCGGCCTTGAGTAACCAAGCATTTAATGTCAAAGAGCAGGAGAGGGGGAAGGGGGAGAGAGAGGGAGACAGAGACAGAAATCAAGCATGGGCATAAAATGTGCCGTCATCATCGTCACGTTCAATCATTTACATGCATGTTTGTCCCGTGCATGCTATTTTCCTAAACTATATTTAGGACACAGGAGTTAGGAGAGCAAGCTCAGAGTCCGACTGCACACATCCCAGCCACCTCCTAGAGCGAGGTACTTAGTCTCTCTGTGCCTCAGTTTCCTCCTCAGTGAAATGAGGTACAGTAGTTGTGAAAATTAGAATGGTTTTTACAAAGTATGTTAAAGTACTTAGCACCTAACTATTATTATTATTGACTTTATGGTGCTATAGTCAGGAATTACCATCAGTATGGTGCTACCTTTTCTTTTCTTATTATACCAACTCAGATATAGAAACACATTTTGGAATTTCTATTTGTAAAAATATCTGCTGGGCTGAAATAGACACATAGAAAACATGTCCTGTTATAGGCTGAATTCTTTATTATTATTATTATTATTATTATTATTATTATTATTATTATACTTTAAGTTCTAAGGTACATGTGCACAACGGGCAGGTTTGTTACATATGTATACATGTGCCACGTTGGTGTGCTGCACCCATTAACTCGTTATTTACATTAGGTATATCTCCTAATGCTATCCCTCCCCCCTACCCCAACCCCATGACAGGCCCTGGTGTATGATGTTCCCCTTCCTGTGTCCAAGAGTTCTCATTGTTCAGTTCCCACCTATGAGTGAGAACATGCAGTGTTTGGTTTTCTGTTCTTGTGATAGTTTGCTGAGAATGATGGTTTCCAGCTGCATCCATGTCCCTACCAAGGACACAATCTCATCCTTTTTATGGCTGCATAGTATTCCATGGTGTATATGTGCCACATTTTCTTAATCCAGTCTGTCATTGATGCACATTTGGTTGGTTCCAAGTCTTTGCTATTGTGAATAGTGCCGCAATAACCATATGTGTGCATGTGTCTTTATAGCAGCATGATTTATAATCCTTTGGGTATATACCCAGTAATGGGATGGCTGGGTCAAATGGTATTTCTAGTTCTAGATCCTTGAGGAATGGCCACACTGTCTTCCACAATGGTTGAACTAGTTTACAGTCCCACCAACAGTGTAAAAGTATTCCTATTTCTCCACATCCTCTCCAGCACCTGTTGTTTCCTGCCTTTTTAATGATTGCCATTCTAACTGGTGGGAGATGGTATATCATTGTGGTTTTGATTTGCGTTTCTCTGATGGCGAGTGATGATGAGCATTTTTTCATGTGTCTGTTGGCTGCATAGATGTCTTCTTTTGAGAAGTGTCTGTTCATATCCTTCGCCCACTTTTTGATGGGGTTGTTTGTTGTTTTCTTGTAAATTTGTTTGAGTTCTTTGTAGGTTCTGAATATTAGCCCTTTGTCAGATGAGTAGATTGCAAAAATTTTCTCCCATTCTGTAGGTTGCCTGTTCACTCTGATGGTAGTTTCTTTTGCTGTGCAGAAGCTCTTTAGTTTAATTAGATCCCATTTGTCAATTTGGCTTTTGTTGCCATTGCTTTTGGTGTTTTAGACATGAAGTCCTTGCGCATGCCTGTGTCCTGAATGATATTGCCTAGGTTTTCTTCTAGGGTTTTTATGGTTTTAGGTCTAACATTTAAGTCTCTAATCCATCTTTTTTTTTTTTTTTTTTTTTACGTTTTTTTGAGATGGAGTCTTGCTCTGTCACCCAGGCTGGAGTGCAGTGGCCGGATCTCAGCTCACTGCAAGCTCTGCCTCCCGGGTTCACGCCATTCTCCTGCCTCAGCCTCCTGAGTAGCTGGGACTACAGGTGCCCGCCACCTCGCCCGGCTAGTTTTTTGTAATTTTTAGTAGAGACAGGGTTTCACCGTGTTGGCCAGGATGGTCTCGATCTCCTGACCTCATGATCCACCCGTCTCGGCCTCCCAGAGTGCTGGGATTACAGGCTTGAGCCATCGCGCCCGGCCTCTAATCCATCTTGAATTAATTTTTGTATAAGGTGTAAGGAAGGGATCCAGTTTCAGCTTTCTACATATGGCTAGCCAGTTTTCCCAGCACCATTTATTAAATAGGGAATCCTTTCCCCATTTCTTGTTTTTGTCAGGTCTGTCAAAGAGCAGATGGTTGTAGATGTGTGGTATTATTTCTGAGGGCTCTGTTCTGTTCCATTGGTCTATATCTCTGTTTTGGTACCAGTACCATGCTGTTTTGGTTACTATAGCCTTGTAGTATAGTTTGAAGTCAGGTAGCATGATGCGTCCAGCTTTGTTCTTTCAGCTTAGGATTGTCTTGCCAATGTGGGCTCTTTTTTGGTTCCATATGAACTTCAAAGTAGTTTTTTCCAATCCTGTGAAGAAAGACATTGTTAGCTTAATGGAGATGGCAATGAATCTATAAATTACCTTGGGCAGTATGGCCATTTTCATGCTATTGATTTTTCCTATCCATGAGCATGGAATGTTCTTCCATTTGTTTGTGTCCTCTTTTATTTCATTGAGCAGTGGTTTGTAGTTCTCCTTGAAGAGGTCTTTCACATCCCTTGTAAGTTGGATTCCTAGGTATTTTATTCTATTTGAAGCAATTGTGAATGGGAGTTCACTCATGATTTGGCATTCTGTTTGTCTGTTATTGGTGTATAAGAATGCTTGTGATTTTTGCACATTGATTTTGTATCCTGAGACTTTGGTGACAGTCTGAATTCTAAGATGGTCCCCCAAATCCCCCCACTGCTACCCTCCCACCCCACCCCTACATATCATGTATAATCATCTCATTTTCAATGTGGGCCAAATACATGAATAGGATGGAATGTTACTTTGTGATTGGCTTATGTTACCCGGCAAAAGTGAAAAGGTTTTGCTGCACAGTCAATTTGAAATTCATCAAAGGAGATTATCTGGGTGGGCCTGGTTTAATCAGGTGAGAGGAAATGGGTCCTTCCTGAGGCTGGAGAGACCCTCTCCTGCTGGCCTTGAAGAAGCAGCCATGCTGTGAACTGCCTATGGAGGGGTCAGCATTTAGGAACTGAACACTTTCCGTTGGGTGCAATGGCTCACGCCTGTAATCCCAGCACTTAGGCCAAGGCAGGCGGATCACCTGAGGTCAGAAGTTCGAGACCAGCCTGGCCAACGTGGTAAAATCCCATCTCCACTAAAAATACAAAAATTCGCTGGGCGTGGTGGTGCATGCCTGTAATCTCAGCTACTAGGGAGGCTGAGACAGGAGAATTCCTTGAGCCCAGTAGGTGGAAGTTGCAGTGAGCCAAGTTTGCACCACTGCATTCCAGCCTGGACGACAGAGCAAGACTCCGTCTCAAAAAAAAAAGGAACTGAACACCTCAGTCCTACAACCACAAGGAAATAAACTCAGTCAACAATCTGAATGAGCTCAGAAGACAACTTGGCACCTCAAATAAGAGTACATCCAGTCAGCTTTGACTGCAGCCTTGTGAGACACTCTCTGATCAGAGGACCCAACTAAGCTGTGCTCAAACTCCTGACCCACAGACACTACAGACAGGTGTGTGCTATTTTAAGCCCCTGAGTTACTGCTAATTTGTTATACAGGCTGAGGCACACAGATCACCTAAAGTCAGCAGTTCGAGACCAGCCTGGCCAATATTGTGAAACCTTGTCTCTACTAAAAATACAAAACTTAGCCAGGTGTGGTGGTACACATCTGTAATCCCAGCTACTCAGGAGGCTGAGGCATGAGAATCCCTTGAACCCAAGAAGTGAAGGTTGCAGTGAGCCGAGGCAGTGCCACTGAACTCCAGCCTGGGTGACAGAGCGAGACTCCATCTCAAAAGAAAAAAGAAAATGGTATGCATTCTATATCTGCTTAAAAACTGTTTAAATTCTGCTTAAAGGGTAAGAGACAGAGAGAGGAAATATGAATAAAAATATGGCCATGTTTTCCTGTGATTGAAAATGTGAAGTATCATCCATTCGACAGGCATTTATTAAGCATCTACTTAGTATGTGCAATGCAGTGGACTGGGAATTTAATCAGAATCTGAAACCAACACTGAGGCCAGGCATGGTGGTTCATGCCTGTAATCCCAGCACTTTGGGAGACCAAGGCAAGAGGATCTCTTGAGCCCAGGAGCTCAAGACCAACCTAGGCAACACAGGGAGACCCTGTGTCTAAAAAATATTTTAAAAATTAGCAGGCATGGTGATGCATGCCTGTGGTCCCAACTACAAGGGAGGCTGAGGTGGGAGGATCACTTGAGCCCAGGACGCTGAGGCTGCAGTGAGCCATGATCCTGCCACTGCACTGTACCCTGGGCTACAGAGCAAGACCCTATCTAAAAAAAAAGAAAAGAAATGGAAACATGTTACTGATACTACCAAGAAGAATGAAAGGGAAAATTGTTAACACTGAAATATAAGGTATCCTTAAATCATTATTATCACAGCTTATATTTGTCAAGGATAAAGGTTTCTTTGAGCTAGGGAATGAATAACAATAATATTAATAGTAATAATAATAATAATAGCCAATCTAAAGTGTTTAGTTTGTACCAGACAATGTGCTAAGCAGTTGAAGTGCCTCTTCTCATTCGATCCTTATTCAAATAACACTAAGAGGTTAGAAAGTGGGGACCATTACTATTTTCATGTTATAGAGGAATAAAAAGGGCAAGTGATTTGCCCAAGGACTCATACAGCTGGTAGAAGGCAGAGCCAGAATTTTAGTCCAGCTCTGTCTAGCAAATTCCATGCAAACATTTGTTGAACACCTATTATGTTTAAGATCCTAGGCCGGGCGCGGTGGCTCAAGCCTATAATCCCAGCACTTTGGGAGGCTGAGATGGGCGGATCACGAGGTCAGGAGATCGAGACCATCCTGGCTAACACGGTGAAACCCCGTCTCTACTAAAAATACAAAAAACTAGCCAGGCGAGGTGGCTGGCGCCTGTAGTCCCAGCTACTCAGGAGGCTGAGGCAGGAGAATGGCGTAAATCCGGGAGGCGGAGCTTGCAGTGAGCTGAGATCCGGCCACTGCACTCCAGCCTGGGTGACAGAGCAAGACTCCGTCTCAAAAAAAAAAAAAAAAAGATCCTATACTAGATGCTGTGGGAGATTCAGAGAAGACTCAGATGTGGAACATAACCTCTTAGAGCTACCCATCCAGTGGAAGAGATAAGCACACAAATAACTAATACACAATGGAATGAGGTAAATGTGCTTCGACAGACACCCAGAGTGCAGGCATTTAGAGGAGAGCACAGTACGGGGCCAAGGGTTTGGCCCTCTAAAGACTCGCTGAAAAATCAACTCACAAAAGGCAGATTAGCTAGAGAAAAGGCACAAACATTTATTTAATGTGTGTACATGGGAGCCTTCAGAATGAAGACCCAAAGATATCGGGGAAATTGTTCACTTTTATGCTTAGGTTCAACAAAGTATGGACAGCCCTGTAGAAATATGATTGGACAAAAAGACTATGATCTAATGCTAATAAACACAGGGGAAACCCAGCAAGGTCTGCCTGTCTAGATGTTTCTTGGCCTCTCTGAGCCTGCATTTCTTCCTCTGGTTATGGGGTAGGGCCCTCTCTGGAAGGAGACCTGTGGAATAACCTGCAGTCAAAAAAGGTCAAAAAAGGTAACATAAGAACATAATTTCTTTACGGCCAGTTTTTACACAGAACATTTCTAGGTTTTATGGCTGATTTTGAAGAAAAAGTGTTCCGGTTTCTCTGACCCACCTTGGGGAAGAGGGATTCCAGTTTCTATAGCTGGCCTGGGAGAGAATGGGATGGAGAAACAGGAAGGCAGGAGAAGGTCAGAGAAAGACTTTTGCTTCTGAGGTTACTCCTAAGGCCTTCACTTTGCGGTATTGTTTTCTGAGCCCCAGGAACTGTCATACTCATTATTGGTGTGGGGAGAAGCATGACAGGGAATCAGGAATGGTTCCATGAAGCAGGTGGGATCTGAGATAGCTTTGGCTGGTGGATAAGATGTAAACAGGCAGTGATTTGGAATAGAGAGGCCATGTACAGTTAAACGTGTGGTAGGAGGACTAGGCAAGGCATATTCAGAAAGCATTGTTCAGATGAACCAACTCCTAAGCAGGACTTAAAAGTGCCGACTCGGCTGGGTGCAGGGGCTGAGCACTTTGGGAGTCTGAGGCAGGCGGATCAGTTGAGACCAGGATTTCGTGAACAGCCTGGCAACAAAGTGAAACCCTGTCTTTACTAAAAATACAAAAATTAGCCAGGCATGGTGGCACATGACTGTAATCCCAGCTACTTGGGAGGCTGAGGTGAGAGAATTGTTTGAACCTGGGAGGTGGAGGTTGCAGTGAACCAAGATCACGCCACTGCACGCTGCACTCCAGCCTGGGCAACAGAGTGAGACCCTGTGTCCAAAACAAACAAACAAAAAAAAGTGCCTACTAACCAACTAACACTTTGTATAATAAGATACTGCATGTATGGTAGAGGGAGCAGTTCAACAAAAGTGTAAGACATTTGGCCCTGCCCATGAAGACAACACGGCATAGAGGGAAGGAGAACAGGGGTTATCTCAGAGAGACCAGAGATAAGATCCTGGGTCCACTATTTAATTGCAAGCCATACACCCTTGGACAGTAACAACTACTTCTAAAGCTGGGCTTCCTTCTATGTGACATGGGAGTATGACATTGAATCAGTGTATTGCAAAATGTCTAGCATAAAACAAAAGAGGGAAAGCAAACAAGTTTTCATCTCATCAGCCTGGACCAACCAGTAATGGCTACATGGAGCTCTAAGGTAGGTGGGATTCAGAAGCTTTTGGTGTTTTTCCTTATTCATGCTGTCATCTTAATGGATGTGGACCATGATCAGTTAGCACTGTCTACTCAGAGCAAAGGGTAGACTGTGGTGTCACCTCTGCCACATATTTGGCAACAGTAGTAGGAGCTTTGAAAGTCCAATTTCCCTCTCTTTCCTTCCCAGAAGGCACTGAGATATCAAAAGTTATTAAGTTACAACTAAGCGATGGTAAAGATAAGACTAACACACACTATGGTTAGCAAACTACCAGACACAGCTACTCTGACTGTGTTTCACGCTTTGGCCAGACTGTACGGTAGGGTTGAAATTGGAGGTGGTCAGTAGTAGTGTGGACAAGGAAGTCCGAGATGACTTCGTGGAGATGGGGTGTGAGGGATTGGATGGTGGAGGATTAGACCCCAGAAAGGGAGAACCACATACCCAGAGGCCTAAAGGCAGGTCCATCTTTGGTGAATAAGGGAGGCAGCATGAAGATGGGCCTCATGGAGGGCAGGATGATCCCAGGGGAGTAGTAGAAGGTGAACACTGGAGGAGTAGAATGGACCATGTGGAAAGCCTTGAAATCAGGCTGAGATCTTAACTTGATGGGCAGCAGGGATAGGAGTGACGAGTACCACTGTATTAGTTGGCTCAGGCTACCATGAGTCTGTGCCACCCACAGACTGGGTGACTTAAGCAACAGAAATTTATTTCCTCACAGTTCTGGAGGCCAAAAGTCCAAGACCAAGGTGCCATTAGAGTTGGTGTGTGGTGAGGCCTCTCTTCTTGTAGGCAGCTGCCTTCTTACTGTGTCTTCTCAGGGCCTTTCTTCTGTGTGTGCTCAGACACAGAGAGAGCTCTCTGATGCCTCTTTCTCTTCTTATAAAGACATCAGTCCTATCAGATGAGAGGCCCAACCTTATGTCCTCATTTAATTTAAATTATGTCCCTAAAGATCCTATCCTATCAAATATACTCACATGGAGGGTTAAGACCTCAGCATACGAATTTTGGAGGAACACAGTTTAGTCCCTAATAGTCATATAGACTCTTTATTTTTTGGAAGGAATTGGATTTTTTAAATGGAAATATAGCTCAAATATGGCATTAAAGATACTTGTTTTGGGCCGACCGTGGTGGCTCATGCCTAAAATCCCAGCACTTTGGGAGGCCGAGGTGGACAGATCATTTGAGGTCAGAAGTTCAAGACCAGCTTGGCCAACATAGCAAAACCTCATCTGTACTAAAAATACAAAAATTAGTTGGGTGTGGTTCTTGGGCCTGTAATTCCAGTGACTAGGGAGACTGAGGCAGGAAAATTGCATGAACATAGAGGTGGAAGTTGCAGTGAGCCGAGATCGCACTACTGCACTCCAGCATGGGTGACAGGAGCAAGATTCCATCTAAAAAAAAAAAAAAGATAAAAAGATTCTTTATTAAATTTTGGCATTTCTGGAATAAAGGGAAATATCTCCTTTTGAAAAGACTTATATCATGTATTACATCTATCTGATGAGAAATACTATAGAAAATAAACATGTATATAAAAGGTTTCTAAGACCAGGGAGAAAAGTGCCTATGTTACAGTGAGGGAGATGGAGAGGTAAAAGATTATTTAAAGGGGAAAAGAATCAAGACCAGACTAAAGTATATCAAAATGATAATAGTCTATAACAATTCAAATTCTACTGTAAGAGCTGTCCTTTCTCCTCTTGTTTATTTCTTTGTTCAGTGTATTAGTCTGTTTTCATACTGCTGATAAAGACATACCCAAGACTGGGCAATTTACAAAAGAAAGAGGTTTAATGGACTTATAGTTCCACGTGGCTGGGGAACCTTCACAATCATGGTGGAAGGCAAGGAAGAGCAAGTTACATCTTACACAGATGGCAGCAGGCAAAGAGAGAAAGATAACTTGTGCAGGGGAATTCCTCTTTTTAAAACCACTAGGTATTGTGACACTTATTCACTATCACAAGAACAGCATGGGAAAGACTTGCAACCGTGATTCAGTTACCTCCCACCAGGTCCCTCCCACAACATGTGGGAATTCAAGATGAAATTTGGGTGGAGGCACAGGTGCCAAACCATATCATTCAGTTATTTATATCAGTACACACTCATGGACATGTATTTTATTCTACAAACTATAATCCAACACTGCCATTATTTACTTGGTTGTTCAGATTGACCATATCTAGCCATTGGGAGCTCCTTCATGTTGGCTTTTGTGTCCTTTCAATGTGCCCCCATCACTTTATAGAGAACTTCTCACTATTTAGCATCACAATTTTGTTCCAGTCTTTTCTTATAATTTCCCTACCCCAGTCCTGGAATCACCCATTACTCTAAGAAGTACAGGGTTTTTTTAAAACTAGAGAATGGTTTAGAAACCAGTATCTAAGATTAGCTGTGCTCATTGCTACTGGAATGTCATTGCTTCTAGACCTTATTAGCATAGTCAGGAAAAATATGCATATGTACATATACCAATATCTATATACCTATTAACAACTATTAGTTAATATGGATACCATCAATCAATTTCAGGGCTCATTTTAGCATTCCCTTTTTACATTTGTAATGTCTGTCTCTGACAGTAAGAAACCTGGCTCTCATTATCCATAATATATGTGTGTATATATATATTTTTTTTTCTTTTTTCTTTTTCTTTTTTTGAGACGGAGTCTCACCCTGTGGCCCAGGCTAGACTGCTGTGGCGTGATCTCGGCTCACTGCAAGCTCCGCCTCCTGGGTTCACGCCATTCTCCTGCCTCAGCCTCCCAAGTAGCTGGGACTACAGGCGCCCACCACCACGCCCGACTAATTTTTTGTATTTTTTTCAGTAGAGATGGGGTTTCACCATGTTAGCCAGGATGGTCTCCATCTCCTGACCTTGTGATCCACCCGCCTCAGCCTCCCAGAGTGCTGGGATTACAGGCGTGAGCCACCATGCCCCGTCTTCCACAATATATTTATTTATTTGTTCAATCCTAGTAGCTTCAGCATCACTAACCCATATCTTCTTTGAAAAATAAATTTACTAACTAGAGCACAATATTTGTGTAGAGTTCTTTTTATCTATAGCCTTGAAGTATATAGTCAAAATTCTGTTTCCCTAAGTTATTTATGTTAGTTTTTTTCCCTTTGGTGTGGTTATAGTTTTCAGTAGTGATAGAGTTAGGTTCATTTGCTACTGTTAGTATCCCATTTGGATTCCTCCACATCCAGGTTGGTTTGAATTATTTATTTTTTGAGTATGTGAACCATTAACATGATTCTAAAAGTCAAAGCTATACAGAAAGTTTCTGCTTTTGTCCATTTTTGTTCTTAGTTTTTGAATTTCTGGTTCATAGTGGTTTTTCATATTCCCAAATGCTGGCTTTAGTCTGTTTAAATCAGTTTAGAGAAATGTCTTACAGTTTTCTTCTGCCTCATGGTGGTTTTTCAGGGAGTAATTTTGTTTGTTTTTGTTTGTTTGTTGTTTTTTGTTTTTTGAGACAGTCTCACTCTGTCTCCCAGCATGGAGTACAATCGTGCAATCTCGGCTCACTGCAACCTCTGCCTCCCAGGTTCAAGCGATTCTCCAGCCTCAGCCTCCCGAGTAGCTGGGACTACAGGCGCCCGCCACCATGCCCGGTTAATTTTTGTATTTTTAGTAAAGATGGGGTTTTGCCATGTTGGCCAAGCTGATCTCCAACTCCTGACCTCAAGTGATCAGGCCTTCCTTGGCCTCCCAAAGTGCTGGGATTACAGGTGTGAACCACCATGCCCAGCCCAGGGAGTAATTTTTATCAGTTGAGGTATGTTAAATCTAGTTTTCTGACTTTTATAATGACTCTGTATAGATTTATTCATTTCCCCCCTGTTCATTTCAGTGATCTGGGAGTGGTTTACTAGATGTCTAGTTCAATGGCACCTTTTCTACCAGTACAACAAAATCCAGGGTTTTAGTGAATTCTTTTTGGAGATGGAGGAAGGGTTATATGCCATCTGATTTGGGGGGTTATTTTTTGTCTTGTAGAATCTTAAATGGTCCCTTTTTCTCATCCCCTTCATCCCCAAGTTCCAGGGGACGCCTCTCCTTTCCATCTCATGGAGATGATGGCACCTGCCATGTCCCATCGACTCTCAGCGTTTCCTCCAAAACCAACCAAGAACAAGATGAAAGAATAAAGCTACACAAAAGCCACACCCTCAGCATAACATGAAGATAGGGAAGGCCTATGCTTCAAAATAATGGAAGGGAAGGGGAGGGGAGGAGAGGGG
>NC_045439.1:28566941-28605034 GCF_002776525.5 Piliocolobus tephrosceles
AACACCCTTTGGCAATTGGACCCTCCTACAAGCTGAAAAAGAACCAAAACATCAGGAATACCTCACTGGAGATTCTTTAGCAAATGGAAGACTTGACATAATTATGACAGATTCAGATTTTTTTTTCACAACTCAGTGATGAGACGCCTCCTCCCATTTTTCCTTTTTCACCTCCTTCTTCCCGTCCCCCATCATCCAGCGGCAACCAGGTCTTTCTTTGCATTTTATTTAGGAAGGGGATGAGGTTGCAGAAGCCTGGGGATGGGGGAACAGGAAGGAGTCTCTTACTGGCTTTTGAGTTCAAAAATCTACTTATTTGGATCCTTCTTAAGAGAATGAAATAGACTCATAATGGAAGCAAAAGATTTGGGTGAAAACATGATGAAGATTCCCTCCTCCCCTCCCCCATGCTCACTACCACCTCCCATCCTCAACTCCAACCAAAAACATATATTATATATATATATATAGTTTTTTCTAGGCTGGGAGGAAGGAGACAGTGAGGTTCAATTGTGAAAGCTGGGACATCAGTGGATCCTAAAGAAGTAATTCTATACCCTCCCACTCTCAGGAGTCCAGAGGGGTATGAAGTCCTAGAACACCCGTGGCCACTTCGTAGGTAGAACTGCCTCTGGACTAGAGGCAAGACCCCAGACAAGAAATGGTTGTGAGGCATGTGTAGATATATGGTGTCAGAGCTTCCCTGTGTCCCAGCATGGTTCAGGAACAGTGCTGTGATTGCTGTGTGCGAAAGTTGTAATAGAGTCACCTTCCCTGAAGAGGTTAAGCAGAGAGGAATGAGGAACATCACCCAGGCAAACACAGTGCTAGAGGTTTACAAGGTAAGTGTCTCCAGGAAAGGCAAAACCGGTGCTCAATCTGACTGAGAACCAGACCATCCCCAGTGGATGTCTGCACGGCCGGACATCAAAGGCAAG
The DNA here is from genome assembly GCF_002776525.5 of Piliocolobus tephrosceles. NCBI lineage: Eukaryota > Metazoa > Chordata > Mammalia > Primates > Cercopithecidae > Piliocolobus > Piliocolobus tephrosceles. Next base: position 28,567,880 of record NC_045439.1, read on the forward strand.
ATGGAAACCCACAGGACCAGAATGTCATCCAAGGGAAGAGCAGGAAGAAATGATGAATATCTCTTTCGTGGCTGAGTGGGCTTGATTGTGAAGTGGGGAGATCCAATGGCCTCAGCCTCGTTTGAGAGATTCAGAACGTGGCTCTGTAGCACTGCTTAGGGAGCCTGGGCAGGCAGGGGCGGGGGTGGGGAGTGAAATGCCCTCCCCGTGAAAAGCAGCAGTTGTTTGTGCTGCAGCATCTGAGCAGGACAGGAGAGGCCAGGAGAAGGTGGTCCCACCACTCCTGGGATTCTCAACCTGATGAGCTGTTATCAGACCAGGCTGTGATGACAATAGACGTGATTACAGCTCTTCCTCTCTCCTCTTTGAGAAACAGCCCACTGCCAACCCCCTTTCTTTGCTGATTGCCCAGCAGCTAGATTCCTCCGTTTTACTAGAAGCTGAGGAGGGACCAAGGAGAAGGAGAAAAGCAGAGGTAGAGGGGAAAGAGACTGAGGCGGAAGAGCTCTGGGAGTAGGGCTCTTTCGTTTTTGGCTGTCTGGTTCCCAGAGGGTCCTCTGACTCTCATTCAAGCAGCCCAGGCTGCCTGCATCCCTGGTAAAGTGGATATGCAATCACCCGGGCGCCAGCCGTAGCTGGTCCTTCACGTTCCTTGGAACAGAGCAACCAGGACAGTTTGCTCCACGTAGGATGCAGATCACATTGTACCACCATGTGTTTGGTTACATGCCTACTTCTATTCCAGGGGGGATCTTTTTTTTTTTTCTTTTGTATCTCCTTTTTTTCTCTAGGGCCCAGCTCCTTCTAAGGAGACAGGAAATATTAATAAATACTACATGAATACATTACTTAACAAATGGTAGAGCATACCTGTAGTCCCAGCATTTTGGGAGGCCAAGGCAGGAGGATTGCTTGAGCCCAGGAGTTCAAGACCAGCCTGGGCAACATAGTGAGACCCTGTCTCAAAAGAAAAAAAAAAAAAAAAAACCTAGCCAATCTCTAAGACATGTCACCTTTCTTACCATATCTGAACTCACTTGGTGAGCTACTCAATAAAACTACTACCAAGAAAAGAAAGAATGCATGCCCTGCTCCAAGAAGAGGACACAGAAGGATAGAAGGAAGCAATCCCCAATCCAATGAGACAGTAATTGTCCCATTCTGGAGAACCATGACAGTGCAGTCTCCTCCACGACAGAACCTCAGTTTTATGGTCTAAATATTTGTGTCTCCCGCCCCTACAAGTTCATATATTGAAATCCTAACCCCCAAAATGATGGCATTAAGAGGCAGGGCCTTTGGGGGATGATTAGGTCGTGAGGGTGAGGTCCTCACGAACGAGATTGGTTCCCTGACGAAAGAGGCCCCAGAGAGCTAGCCTGACACTTCTACCGTGTGAGGACATGGCAAGAAGTCACCATCTACTAACCAGGAAATGGGCTCTCAATAGACACCAAATCTGTGAGTGCCTTTATCTTGGACTTCTTAGCCTCCAGAACTGTGAGAAATAAATTTCTGTTGTCTATAAACCACCCAGTTTGTGGTAATTTGTGATAGCATTCTGAGTGGACTAAGACCCTCAGTGTTTAATAACCTCACTTTGGCTTCTCCCTCAAGGAATGCCAACTCCTGCTGGAAAGGTCACCAAGTGGCCCTAGTACCTTGGGACTCAGATGTGTGGTCTACAGACCACAGCATCCGCATCACTTGCACACTGCAGCATCCCGCAGTGGGAGCTTGCTAGTGGTGCAGAATCTCAGACCCCACCCCAGGCTTGCTGCAGGAAACTCTGCACTTAACAAGGGGCCCTGTCCAGGCACGGTGGCTCATGCTTATAATACCAGTACATTGGGAGGCTGAGACGGACGGATTACTTGAGCCCAGGAACTTGAGACCAGCCTGGGCAACATGGCAAGACTTTGCAAAAAATTGAAACATTAGCCAGGTGTGGTGGTGCACACCTGTAGTCCCAGCTACTCAGGAGGCTGAGGTGGGAGGATTGCTTTAGCTGGGAGTTCGGGAGCCTGGGAGGCTGCAGTGAACTGTGATCACACCACTGCATTCCAGCCTGGGTAACAGGGTGAGACCCTGTTAGAGGCCCGGATGATCCAAATGCATATTCAGAGCTGAGAAGCAAGGCCTCAGATTACAGTGTGATGGAGAGGGGAGAGTGCTGAGAGAGGGTTAGCAGTGAGAAGACTAGTGAGGAGACTGAAAGTACTTTGGGCGGCAGATGATCACTATATCTATTAATTCTTTAACCAATTATTATTCAAGAGTCAATGAAAGAAAAAACCAGAGAGACATAGAGTACATGTGACATCTGGTGCCAAAACCAGCCTGCTGAATCCCACAGTGTGGTTCACTTGAGACATTTTAGCATACAGACATTCACAGGTGATCTAGAAGGCCAGTGGGACTTTATCCACCTGTCATTTCCCTCATTAAATTCTTGACTACTACCAGCTGTCCCTAGGAGGCTTTCCTTAACAACCCCAGCCCCACCCCCATCCTCCCTCCACGGGAGAAATTGACCATTTCCTGCTTTATTCCCAGCACAGAGTAGGCGCTCAATAACTGTGTGCCAAATAATGAAAGTGTTGTGCTAGCAGGCTCGGATCAATTAGTGACTGTAATTGAAGCTGAATGTAATTAATTATATAATTTGGGGCTGTTCAAGTTTAATTCCTCTAAAATTACCTCGTGGAAACAGGGCATGAGGAAGGATTACAAATGAAAGGAAAAATGCTATCAGTAATGCTTCCACACAGTAGGCACACATTTGAGTTGGATCCCTTGCCGTCTTAGTCAATTTGGGCTGCTATAACAAGAAAACCATAGACTAAGGCCAGGCACAGTGGCTCACACCTGTAAGGCCAGCAATTTGGGAGGCTGAGACAGGAAGTTAATTTGAAGCCAGGAGTTCATGACTACCCTGGACAACATAGCGAGACCCCCATCTCTACAAAAAATTTTAGCTGGGCATGATGGCACATGCCTGCATTCCCAACTACTCAGGAGGCCAAGGCTGGAGAATCACTTGAGCCCAGGAGTTACAGGCTGCAGTGAGCTATGATGGTGCTACTACACTCTAGCATGGGTAGCAGAGCAAGGCCCCATCTCTTTAAAAAATAAAAATAAAAACATAAACTCATAGACTAGGTGGCTGAAACAACATACATTTATTTCTCAGTTTCAGGGGCTGGGAAGTCCAAGATCAAAGCACCAGCAGATTCACTGTCTGGTGAGGACCTGCTTCCTGGCTTACAGACAGCAGCCTGCTCATTGTATGTCTGAAACAGAACTCATCTCTCTTTCTTTTAATTTTTTATTTTTACAGATGGGGTCTTGCTCTGTCACCCAGGCTGGACTACAGTCGCACAATCATAGCTCACTTCAACTCCTGGGCTCAAGCAATCCTCCCTCCTCAGCTTCCCATAGCTAGGACTACAGGCACATACCACTGTACCCTGCTAATTTTTTAAACTTTATATAGAAATGGGGTCTCAATATGTTGCCCAGGCTGGTCTCAAACCTTTGGCCTCAAGCAAACCTCCCACCTTGGCCTTCCAAAACCCTGGGATTACAGACATAAGACACCATGCCCAGCCTCCTGTGTCTTTTCTTATAATGGCACCAATCACATTCATGAGGGCTCCACTCTAATAACTCAATTACCTCCCAAAGACACCACCTTCAAATACCATCACATTGGGTATTCAGGCTTCAACGTACGAATTAGGAAAGACATAAACATTCAGTCCATAACACTTGCCAATAATACAAAATTCACAGGGTTGCATAACAAGGGAGTTCTGATCCTGAAGCCCATTTGGACATGAAGTCCAAAACCAAGTACATCAGTACCCGGGTTATGGAGCAGTGGTCACTCTCAGCAGTGGATGTGCTCAGTTTGGGAACATACATTTACCTAGACCCATTTCTTTTTTTTCTTTTTCCACTGACATATTTCTTTCATTTTTGCCATACAATATTCATTTTCTTTTTTTTTTTTTTTGTTTTTTTGTTTTTTTGTTTTTTTTGAGACAGAGTCTCACTGTTGCCCAGCCTGGAGTGCAGTGGTATGATCTTGGCTCACTGCAACCTCCACCTCCTAGGTTCAAGCACTTCTCCAGTCTCAGCCTCCTGAGTAGCTGAGACTATGAGACTATAAGTCCCTGCCACCATGCCTAGCTAATTTTGGTATTTTTAGTATAGACGGCGTTTCACCATGTTGGCCAGGCTGCTCTCAAACTCCTGACCTCAAGTGATCCACTCACCTTGGTCTCCCAAAGTGCTGGGATTACAGGCCTGAACCACCGTGCCCAACCACCATCCAATATTCTTAAGAATTTACAGCATGCTGAAGTTTACATCATGAAAATGACATATTAAAATCATTTATTTTGGGTTTGATTTTTACTTTTCAACCTTATTCTGGAATTGTCCTCAGGGGTCAGCTGCCACTCAACTCCCCTGTAAATGTTTTTTCAGTTCATCCTCTAATCCTGGACACCTATTAAGGGCAATGGTTTCTAAAGTTCTTGGTTTGTGGAGGGATTTAATGATGGGAGATATGTTTTCTGAGACACTCTGTGCCTTGACCCATTTCCACCACTGAATGTTTTCCATTATTCATGCCACCTAATCTCCCTTCCACTCTCACAGACACAGAGTATGTCAGAGTGAAAAAGGATCTTCAGGCATCTTTAGACCAGTAGTTTTTAGCCCAATCAGACCTAACATACCATTTTTACAACAAATGTTTGGTAATGTCCCCTTATGGTCCTGAAGTGAAATTCATAAAAATGGCAATGTACCCACACACATAATTGTTTGTTTAGTTTTTTATTGAGATGGGGTCCTGCCATGTTGCCCAGGTTGGTCTTGAACTCCTGGGCTCAAGCAATCTTCCTGCCTCAGCCTCCCCAGTAGCCTGTGCCTGGCTACACAGAATTTTTTTTTTTTTTTTTTTTTTTTTTTTTTTTTTTTTTTTTTTTGAGATAGGGTCTGGCTCTGTCGCCCAGGCTGGAGTGCAGTGGCATGATCATGGCCTACTGCAGCCTTGACTTCCCTGGCTCAAGTGATCCTCCCACCTCAGCCTCCTGAGTAGGTGGGACAACAGCTGTGTGCCGCCACGCCTGGCTAATTTTTTGTGATTTTGGTGGAGACAGGGTTTCACCATATCCCCCAGGCTGGTCTTGAACTCCTAAGCTCAAGTGATCTGCCAACCTCAGCCTCCCAAAGTGCTGGGATTACAGGCATGAGCCTCACTGCACCCAGACTGGCTACACATAATTCTTAAAGTCACATTGATACAGTGGGTTGCACTGGCCATTCAAGTGTGTAGGCTCTGCCTTGCCATTGGTTATGTGGTTTCCCAAAATGATGAACAATAACTCCCATAGAAACAAATCGTCCAACTTTCATGGTAATTGCATTCCTGAAAATTTCAACAGATACTAAAGCCATGCAAAAAATCCTTTGCCTTTACATGTAAAACAGAGTTAGGTTGTTGATTTAGTTCATTACAAACAGGATTTTTCACTGCATGCATATCCAGTGGAGCATTTGGAAACCACACAGGTCACAGGAAAATTCTTTGTTGAGTGAGGCTGTGTTGCCTATAGGAAGACATGTGGCATCCCTGACCCCACCCATTCAATGAGAGTAGCACTCCCCATCATTGTGATGGCCAAAAATGTCCCCACACATTTCCAGAAAGTAGCTGGAGGCAGTACAACCCCCACTAAGAACCACTGATTTAAGCCAGTCTTCTTAATTTACAGGTGAGAAATCAGAAAACAGGCAAGGGGGAGATTTTCCCTAAGTGCCAGCATCAACAGGTCTCTGGACTCCCATCTGAGGATCCTTCCCAACTCCATGAGGCAGCTTGCCAAGCTGAACACTGTGGGAGGAGACTGGGCTCTTGCTCAGAGCTCTTTTGGGTTTCAGTGCAAATGACTCAGGAGGATTCCTACACCCCAGAAAATCAAACTCCTTACAAAAGAAAACACAGCTATAAGTGTTGGTGGAAAAGTCCTCTGAACTAGGAAATGTCATCGCATTAAATTAATCTTCCCAAACAAGCCCAAGATGTCTGCTCCACATCATCAGAAAGCTAGGAATGTTCTGGAATGGTGGAGAAATTAAGCAGAACATCCTCTTACCTTCATTTATGAGAGCCCTAAAACTATCCCAGATAAAGAAAGGTTCCCAGTTAGAGAGCAAAACCAGCAAGTAAGCACTACATGCTAGCCCTGCTCAATCAGTAGCAGTTGACTGGTCTGCTGTGTTAGGTAGGATTCTGGGGTCCTATCCTAGCTCAACCTGAAAGGGTGCAGTGATCAATATGTGGAGTCTGCCTTGGCCATGGGAAGGGTGGCAGCACCATGCCAGGTATTTGCCATATCTGTTTTAGAATCCCAAACAAATCTGATTTACTTTCCTGGGACAAAAGCTCACTGATTCTACCAATGCCAGTCTGTTTCATTCCATCAGTTTCCTTGTATAAAATTTGAGGCAAACGTCTCCTTTGTGATAGTTGACACTGTTGAATTGCGGGATAAACTGCTTTGCTATGTATGGTGGTACTAGGGCCTCATCTCAGAATCTCACTCACTCACACACTCAGTACATACAAGCTGAGTGTCAGCTACATGCCAGTCGTTGGAAGTGGAGAGATTTAGCAAACCAGTGGTATTGCATATAAGAATAATTATTTTTCAAGGTTGCTAATTCATAAAATATAATGTGCCACACAAAACTCAACATTAATACCCACGATTTTTCTATCTGAAATCAACATAACCTCAGTTAAGGGACCAATATTACAGTGTATAACAATTGATTATAATTAGTGTCTTGAATATTTATTGCTAGGACAGCTATATTTTGAGGAAAGTGTCTTTAAACAAAATGGCTAAATATTGGTTATCTTTAAAGTTCATTAAAGTTGCTAACCTAGAAAAAAAATCTAAGAGAATATACAGTAACCACCAAAAGCTGCATGTTTAATAAATATTTATTAGAAACACAAAATTAAATCAAATGCTCTTTCATGAACTGGTTTTTAAAACCTTTAAAATGCCAAAGGGCAGTGCGGGGAAAGGCAAGGCAAGAAGTAATAGGAGGGTGAATGGCTCTGAAAATAATCCAAAATACTTGATTTTGGCCAGGCATGGTAGCTTATGCTTGTAATTCCAGCACCTGGGGAAGCCAAGGTAGGTGGATCACTTGAGGCCAGGAGTTTGAGACCAGCCTGGCCAACATGTAAAACACCTTCTCTACTAAAAATACAAAACTTAGCCATATGGGATGGCACACACCTGTAATCCCCTCTACTCAGGAGGATGAGGCATGAGAATCGCTTAAACCCAGGAGGCAGAGGTTCCAGTGAGCCAAGATGCACTCCAGCCTGGGCCACAGAGCAAGACTCTGTCTTAAAAAAAAAAAAAAAAAAAACTTGATTTTAAGTAAACTGGCCTTTGGGAGAATTGATCCTTAGGCAAACAAGTTTTTGGCAATATGCCTATAAGTGAAGAAGAACCGATTTGGTGGCAGAGAGGTAGGGGAAGGGGAAGGGGGAAGGAGGATAAGGGGCACAAGATAGGAGGCCAGGAGACCTATAAGGAGACCAGATCTGAGCCAGGTGGTGGGGAGGGAAGGAGGGAGTGGGGGTGGGGAAAGGGTTGCTGTTATTAGTCAGCTCTCACACTGCTATAAAGAAATACCCAAGACTGGGTAATTTATAAAGGAAAGAGGTTTAATTGACTCACAGTTCCACATGGCTGGGGAGGCTAAGGAAACTTACAATCACGGCAGAAGGCAAAAGGGAAACAGCCACCTTCTTCACAAGGCAGCAGGAGAGAGAAGAGTGAAGGAGGAACATCCAAACACTTATAAAACCATCAGATCTTGTGAGAACTCACTCACTATCACCAGAACAGCATGAGGGAAACCACCCCCATGATTGAATCACCTCCCTCACATAGGATTACAATTCAAGATGAGATTTGGGTGGGGGCATAGAGCCAAACCATATCATTTCACCCCTGGCCCCTCCAGAATCTCATATCTTTTCACATTTCAAAACCAATCATGCCTTACCAACAATTCCCCAAAGTCTTAATTCATTTCAGCATTAACTCAAAATTCCAAGTCCAAAGTCTCATCTGAGACAAGGCAAGTCCCTTCTGCCTATGAGCCTGTGGAATCAAAAGGAAATTAATTACTTCCTAAATATAAAGGGGATACAGGCATTGAGTAAATGCTCCTGTCCCAAATGGGAGAAACTGGCCAAAACAAAGGGGCTACAGTCCAAAATCATGCAAGTCCAAAATCCAGGGGGCAGTCGTTGAATCTAAAAGCTCCAAAATGATCTCCTTTGATTCTATGTCTCACATCCAGGGCATGCTGATACAAGGAGTGGGCTCCCACCACCTTCGGCAAGTCCCTCACAGGCTGGTGTTGAGTGCCTATGGCTTTTCCAGGCACACAGTACAAGCTGTTAGTGGATCTACAAGGGTCTGAAGAACAGTGGCCCTCTTCTCACAGCTCCACTAGGCAGTGCCCCAGTGGGGACTCTGTGTGGGGGCTTCAACTCCACATTTCCCCTTTGCACTGTCCTAGCAGAGGTTATCCATTAGGGTTCCACCCCTGCAGCAGACCTCTGCCTGGACATCCAGGTATTTCCATATGTCCTGGGAAATCTAGGTGGAGGTTCCCAAACCTCAATTCTTTACTTTTGTGCACCTGCAGGCCCATCACCATGTGGAAACCGCCAACGCTTGGGATTTGTACCCTCTGAAACAGTGGCTCAAGCTGTATCTTGGCCCCTTTAGTCATGGCTGGAACTGGAGCTGCTGGGATACAGGGCAACAAATCCCAAGGCTACACACAGGCAAGGCCTTGGGCCTGGCCCACAATACCATTTTTTCCTCCTAGGCCTCCAGGTCTGTGATGGGATGGCTGCCACCAGGATCTCTGACATGCCCTGGAGACATTTTCCTCATTGTCTTGGTGATTCACATTTGGCACCTCATTATTTATGCAAATTTCTGCAGCCAGCTTGAATGTCTCCCCAGAAAATGTGTTTTTCTTTTCTATTGAAGGTCAGGCTGCAAATTTTCCAAATTTTTATGCTCCGCTTCCTTTTTAAACATAGGTTTCCATTTCAGATCATCCCTCTCAAATTCAAAGTTACACATATCTCTAGGGCAGGGGCAAAATGCTGCCAGTATCTTTGCTAAAGCATAGCAAGAGTCAGCTTTGCTCCAGTTCCCAAGAAGTTCCTTATCTCCATCTGAAGCCACTTCAGCCTGGACTTCATTGTCCACACCATTATCAACATTTTGGTCAAAATGATTCAACCAAGTCTCTAGGAAGTTCTAAACTTTCCCACATCTTCCTGTCTTCTTCTGATCCATCCAAACTGTTCCAACCTCTACCCATTACCCAGTTCCGAAGTTGCTTCCATGTTTTCAATTATCTTTATAGCAGTGCCCCACTCTCCATAGTACCAATTATCTGTATTAGCCCATTGTTCACACTGCTATAAAGAAGTACCTGAGACTGGGTAACTTACAAAGAAAAGAGGTTTAACTGACTCACAGTTCCACATGGCTTGGGAGGCCCCAAGAAACTTAGAATCATGGCAGAAGGTAAAGGGGAAGCAAAGCACCTTCTTCATAAGGCAGCAGGAGAGAAAAGTGAAAAGGAGGAACTTCCAAACACTTATAAAACCATCAGATCTCATGAGAACTCACTCACTAGCATGAGAGCAGCATGGGGGAAACCACCCCCTTGATCCAATCACCTCCTTTCCTTGACACATAGGGATTACATGTGTCAGGGAGATGAGATCTGGGTGAGATCACAGAGCCAAACCATATCAGTTGCTATAAAGGTCAAGGAGAGGTGTAAAGACTGACTCTTCTAGCTTCTGGACCACGTGACTGCTGGTGGCACCATCCACTGAGATAATGAAAGCAGGTCTCCTGGTCAAAACGAAATTCTGGGAGATCCTGGCCCTAAAGAGAAATATGGAGATGATCTCTTCAAATCTTGCTTTCAGATAGGGCTGCTGACTAGCACACTGGTCCCCAAGAGTTATCTAAATCCCTTTCTCTCCTCCCAGACTCCAGGCTTCTGGCTCACCCCTGCATCCCTTCGTCAGGGACTACAGTTCCTTAAGGCAGGCATTGTGCCACATTCATCCTGTTTCTCCACTTCCCCCTCCTATAAATGGGCACTGAAATGGATTGAGGCATATGTAAATGGCCACACAATGAATGAAAGGCTGACTACAGCCTCCACTATCATGGTGTAAAAAGGCATGCAAGAGATAAGGAAGAAGCAACCCTTGCTCTCCAAGGACTGCACCAGGCAGGTAGACAGTTGGGTGTGGAAGGTGGGAGTGGAGAGAAGTGTCCAGAGAACCAGGATGGGAGGCAGTAAGGGCAGAGGGGTCTTTGAGGTTCCCCATAGAAGGCAGGACTTGAGACTTGTCACCAGTACAGAAAGCAAAGAGCCAGACTATAGATGTGGGTGAGCCTGGTCTATAAATCACCAAGACCAGCCTGTTAGGGAATCTCTAAATGATGGCATAACCAGGGACAGGGAGAGAGAGGTGACAACCCTCAACCCTCACTCAAGCTCTCACTTTACTCAACCAGACATATGAAACTAAGAAGAACAGAGAGGGAAAGAGAGGTTTCCACCACACACAATTACAATCCAAGTTCCCAAATTTGTCCCTGGTTCAGCATGGCTCCTATGAACCAGTCAGCCTCATTTGCAGGCAGATAGAGAACACCCATGTGAGACTGTCCTTATGTTAAATGCTCCCAGGGATGTCTGTATCTAACTAATACTGTGATTAAGAAAACAGCTCCTGCCAACTCTCTGGGGGTGACCTGTGTGGACAGTAACTAGCAGAATCAATGAGAGAAATTAAGCCTATTCCAGCTAAATAGCCAGTTCTAAGAACCCCATGGATCATTTGAACACAGGCATGATTTGACAAAAATATATCCAAACAACTGGCATCCAGCCAGAATCACATGGGCCTTTCTGCTGGGTTTTTTTTTCCCCTTTCTGCTGTTTTTGACCAGAACATGGAGAATATAAAGTAACTTATCAGTAGCCCTTACTCTCATAATCTCAACAACAGCAATAAGAACTCATTGCAATTTAACCCTGTTTGCTCTCATTCAGCTCTCTGGAGAGTGTCCAGTCTGTTGATGTCTTTTTATTTTCTATCCTTGTAGACATATGAAGATTCTCTTCTAGACTTCTCTAGGCTCTCACAGTTCCCAGATGGATCCAGGGCCCTTAAAGATAATAGCTGCAATGCTCAGGGCTCTTTCAGTTAAAAGTCAGATAACCAATTTAAAGTAATTTACACCAAAAAAATGGGGGTATGGGAAAGATTGCAGATTTATTGGTTCATATTATTGAAGAATCAGGGGTGAATCTGGCCTGCAGGAATGACTACATCCAGAGGCTCAAACGATGAAGAAGGTGAAATAGCCCCTTAGCCCCTGGATCTTCACAACCAGAAGAAAATTAATTATTTTTCAGAGCTCCAAATGAAAGATACAGGAAGTCCTGCTTGAGGCATGAGCCCACACTGAAATCAATCTCTGTGGTCAGAGGGGTGGCCATCTGTCTACTCCCCTGGCCTGTGGGAGATGCAGAAGTCAGCACACTTGCAGGAATGGAAGGGAGTCCTGTTAAAGCTGCAAGGGATGCTAGGTAGATAAACTGTCCACCACCAAGCTGTGTATCTGTTGGTTTTTTACTGTTGCTTTTCTCTGTCCCTCTCACTGGCACTGGCACTATATATTCATGTTCACCACAGCCCTCTGAGAAGGCCAACCTGCAGATAACCATGGCTATTTCACAGCAGGGGAAGTGGAGACTCAGGAAACAAAGCCACCTGCCCAGTGGTAATAGAACTAGGATGATGGACCAGACCTCCAGCTGTCTGGCCCACTGTGGGTGACACTGGCCACTGCCCAGAGAATCCATTCCAGGTTAAACGTAGAGAAAGATCAGAGCCTACTTGGAACACATCCTGCCATCAGATTATTCTGGATATAAACTACTACAAGTCAGAACTCACTTCTAATCAGCTCATCAAAACATCTGAATGTTTATGATTTCTCTCCTAAATTCCTTCACAGTATTGTCACTTCTCCCCAAACACTTGAGAGGGAGAGAAGTAGATGAAAAAGGAAGAACTTCTATATTCCTACTTACTATTGGGCAGAATTGAATTTCTGCCAATATTAACTCCCCTTACAAAGATTTCCCTAGAAAGGGGTGTGTCCCAGCATCCAGAGAGGCCCAAGGTGGTGGGGGTCTGATGCCCTGCTGGCTGGGTAAGCTCTGGGCTATACAGGCCCCTGCTCTGTGCAAAGAGATGACTGCTCAGAGGGGTACCCCTAACCAGCTGCACCCACTGTAGGAATAATATAGTTTGGATATTTGTCCCTGCCCAAATCTCATGTTGAATTATAATCCCAGTGCTGGAGACGGGGCCTGGTGGGAGGTGTTTGGGTCATGGAGGCAGGTCCTTCATGGCTTGGTGATGTCTTTGTGATAGTGAGTTATCGCAAGATCTGGTCATTTAAAGGGTGTGACAACTCCCCTCCTACTCTCGCTCTTGTTCCTGCTTTGGTCATGTGACATTTCAGCTCCCCCTTTGCATTCAGCCATGACTATAAGCTTCCTGAGGCCTCATCAGAAGCTGAGCAGATGCCCAGCACCCATGCTTCCTGTACAGTCTGCAGAATCAAGAGGCAATTAAACTTCTTTTCTTTATAAATTGCCCAGTCTCAGTTATTTCTTTATGGTGATGCAAGAACAGACTAACACACAGAGCCACAGAAGCCCACCACTGCTGCAGGAGCCCACCAGCTCTGGACTGAGGACATGGTGGGAAGGTAGAAGGCATCCAGCCTCTAGCAGCCTTGGTAGGACTGGGCTCTGTGGAAGCAGCCTACTCAAGCAAAGGAAAATAGTAAGTCAAGGACACAGCTTGTGGTCAGAGGGTGAGAGGCCAAGCTTTCGCTACAGACTGCCTCCATTCAAAGCCTTTGCCCACCATTCATTGTCTGTGTTGCCTCCCAAAAACAACCTAAGCCTCCCGTGCCTCCATTTACTCACCTGTACAAAGAAGCTACTAGTGGTCCCTTGACTTCACAGAGTTTCATATGAGTTGAAATTGAATCCATGCAAAGAAGCTAGTATGTGATCAGTGCTCAGTATTAGCTGTCATGATTATTATTATTATTACTGTGTCATTTGTTGATAGCTAATTCTTCCACTCAGAATGAAACCTACCTTAGCATTCCCAGGCCTACCACAGGATTCTGTGGTGTGGCAGGTAGAATAAAGCCTCCCTGCCCCACAAAGATATCCAGTTCCTATTCCCTGGAACCTGTAACTGTTACCTTGCATGGCCAAAGGACTTTACAGGAAAATCAAAAGGACTTTTCAGGAAAGTGATTACCTTAAGAATCTTGAGATTGGGAGATTTTCCTGGATTATCCAGGTGGGCTCAAATTAATCACAAGGATGTTCCTAAGAGGGAGGTAGGAGGGTCAGAGTCAGAGGTGATAGGGGAAGCAGAGGTTGGAGTGATGCAGCCATGAGCCAAGGAATGCAGGCAGCCTCTACAAACTAGAAAAGGCCACAAAAGAGATTCTCCTTCAGAGTTTCCAGAAAGCAAGCAGCCTGGCTGATACATGAATTTTTGGACTTCTCACCTCCACAACTATAAGAAAATAAATTTGTGTTGTTTTAAGCCACTCACTAAGTTTGTGGTAGTTTGTTTTAGCAGTAATAACAAACCAATACAAATGATCATTGTGTCCTGATACAGGCCTCCTGATCACCTACTCCAGACCATAGGTATAGGGAGCATTTGATTGAAGAACACTCAGAAGGAAGCTCCTCGCACTCTAAAAGCAGCCCTTTCATGTTCATTTCTTCAACAGATATTTATCATGTGTCTACTCTTGCGCATAGCCCATGCCCACAGCCACACTCAGCAAGGAGCTCATCAGAGACCCAGGCTCTTCCCATCCTTCTGGTGGGCTCCCCCAGCCTGCTGGATTCTCATGTACAATAGAGTCTGACTCCATTTCTAATGTTGACTTCTGACAGCTTTCAAGCCCTGAGCCTCCCACTTACCCTTTTGCCCAGGTCTGGCCAGCCCATAAGAAAGCTCAAGGCCTCCCCACTTGTCGCTGGTGGGGAAGTTCAAGCCAGGCAAACTCCGGCCACGCATGGGAACCCTCATTCTGGTTCCACTCCAGCCACAATAAAAAACCACAGCCATTCTGCCCCAAGTACTTCTCACTCAGGTTCACTCCAGACGGAACCTGAGCCCTTCTCCTTTGGGAAGCCTTTTGCTATTTACTACATAAGTAATCAAATTTATTTCAAATTCATTCATTGGTGCCTATGAGACCTCAGTTCAACACCCACAAATTCTGGGATGGGGGACAACCCAGCATTGAGCAGAGAAGGCAAGTGCCTGTGTGAGCTCAGGCTGCCATAGCAAAGTACCATAAGGTACATGGCTTAAACAACAGAAATTTGTTTTCTCACAGTTCTGGAGGCTGGAAGTCCAAAGTCAATGTGCCAGCCCAGTTGGTTTCTGGTGCTGTCTTCCTGGCTTGCAGACAGCCACCTTCTCACTATGTCCTCGTATGGCCTTTCCTTTGTGCACATGTGGAAAGAAAAAGAGCCCTGATATCTCTTCCTCTTCTTACAAGGATACCAGTCCTATAGGTTTAGGGCCCCAGTCTTATGACCTCATCTAACCTCATTAATTCCTTTAAGGCCTAATCTCCAAATAGTCACACTTGGGGTTGGGACTTCAACATAAGAATGTTGGGAGAACATAATTCAGTCCATACAGTGACCAAACAAAACATCATACTGTGCTCATTGCCTCAAGGTCACAAAATAGCTGCTGTAGTTCCAGATGTCCAAAACCACACACCAGTCTCTCTTACAGGAAGAGAGAACAAGGGGCAACACTAACAAACTATACCTTTATCAACTTCTAAAGAAAAATTCCACTGGATGTGGTGGCTCATGCCTGTAATCCCAACACTTTGGGAGGCTGAGGCAGGCAGATCACTTGAGGCCAGGAGTTCAAAACCAGCCTGGCCAACATGGTGAAACCCCATCTCTAATTTAAAAAGAAGAAAAGAACAACTTGTCCAGAAGCCCTCCATAAGATTCCCCTTCACCTTGCATGTCATGTGCCACTTCTAGCTGCAAGGGAGGCTGGGAAAGCAAGATCTCACTCTTCCAGTCTCTCAAGTAGAAGGCAAGAGTTAAGGGCGTTGGAAATAGTCTGCCACAGCAGCTGATTAAAAAATTAAAAATATCTGTGGAGGACTTACTATGGTTTAGCTTCTCCAAACACTCTCCAAGTACACAGTATCTATTATCTAACTTGATCCTCCCAATGTACCCTATGAGGCAGGTACTATTATCTCCACTATTCAAATTTGGGAATTGAGGCCCAGAGAGGTTGGGTTACTTGCCTAAGATCACACAGAACACTGGGGGCAAAAGGATTTGAGCTTAGGCCAACTCAAGGGCCCAGCCCTTGAGTTCACCATCCATCAACAGAAGTCTGTAGATGTTGATGTGTACATGCTTACTTTTGGAAAGAGAAAGCAAGTAGTGGGCAGGAAAGGAGACCTCCCACCCACTACACAGCCCTGGCAGCTAAGGGCTGTTCTGACAGCTCCAAGAGGACAGGGAACAGCCAGAGCCCCTGACCTCTGTCCCCAGTTCAGCACCCTGGGGAGCCAGGAAGGACTTCATGTCCCACCCAGGGTCAGCCTTGGAGAGAAACAAGTCCACACTGCTGACCATATGTCCCTCCAGCCTTCCCTCTCCATGATTACCCACCCATAGAAAGGGCCACCAACCACTTCAAACATTCATAGCCTGGGGCTCATGGGCTTGATACAGCTGGCCACCAGTTCAGGTGAGACGCTGGCTGGCCCCTGCTGGGCACCAACAGGTGGCTGCCAGGTTGGGTTGGTGCAGAGGGTTCCAAGCCCACCACTCATGGGGACTGATCAGAGAGCTCCATGCCAACACCTCACCGGGGAGTCCCATTTCTAGAACTGCAAATACGCCTGGAAAACAAAATCCGTAGTGCCAGGCCTACCCTTTGGGAAGAAGGGCTCAATGTTCATGTTTCTGATGTTACATCCATTTGTCATCACGTTTGTGTGTATGCATAAAGAGTGAATTTGTGGTCAATGCAAACATGAAAGCCACACCACCCTTTGTATTACCTTCTTGCAGCATTATCTGCAGCTTTTCGTTTCCGGAGCGCCTTTTAATTTGGGAGTAGCCAGGCTCTCTTAATCTCAAAGAGGCGCTGCCTAATTCTCACAGGTGGGGTTCATGAGCTGCATTTCTTCCTTCTCTGGAAGACACCTGGAAGGGGTGAGAGCCTGAAGCAGGGGTCCCCACCCTGACTGTTAAGCATTAAAGAACAAAAGCAGTAAGTCATGTTGATATCTTGTTCTCTGGATAGGATGCAATGAGAGGGCCACTTTCACCTGTGTTGTGTTTGTTTCAAAACCCTTAACTCCAGTCTAATCATGAAAAAACATCAGACAAACTCAAACTGAGAGACATTCTACAAAACACCCGAGCAGTTACTCTTCAAAAGTGTCAAGGTCATGAAAGACAAGGAGAGTCAGAGAAACTGTCACAGATAGGAGGACACTAAGGAGACATGACAATGGAATGCCAGGGGGGCATCCTGGATGGGGTCCTGGGATACAGAGGACGTTAGTGAGGAAGCTGGTGCAATCTAAAGACAAAACACATTTCTAAAAAAATGCCTGGCCCCTGGCCAGGTGCAGCAGCTCAGACCTGTAATCCTAGCACTTTGGGAGGCCAAGGCGGGCAGATCACTTGAACCCAGGAGTTCAAGACCAGCCTGGGCAACATAGCAAGAACCCATTTCTACAAAAAAAAAAAAAAAAAGAAAAAAAAAAAAAAAAAAATAGCCAGGCATGGTGGCACATGCCTGTAGTCCCAGGTACCTGGAAGGCTGAGGTGGGAGGATCACCTAAGCTCAGAAGGTCAAGGCTACAGTGAGCTGTGATCACACCACTGCACTCCAGCCTGGGCGACAGAGTGAGGCCCTGTCTCAAAAAGATGCCTGGTCCCAGTTAAAACCAATTAAATCAGAATTTTGAGCATCTGAAGCTTTCCAGGTGGTTGCTCTGGACAGGTAGGGTTGAGAACCATAGATCAGTGATTTTGAATCCGAGTGTGAGCATCCAAATCCCCAGGAAGGCTTATTAAAACAGTTGGGTGGGTCTCCCCCAGAGTTTCTGATTCAGTGAGTCTGGAGTGAGGCTTGACAATTTGCATGTTTCAACAAGTTCCCAGGTGATGAGTGTGCTGCTGGTCCTGGGAACATACATTCAGAACCACTGACCTAGATCCTTGCAACTCAAAAGTATGGACCAGCAGCATCAGCATCACCTGGGAGCTGGTTAAACATGCAAAAACCTCAGGCCTCATCCCAGACTCACTGAGTCAGAACCTGCGTTTTAACAAGATCCCAAGTTATGCATTTATGCATGAAAATCTGAGAGGGATTGCTCTAGAATGAACGTGCAGGGAGAGGGAATGAGGAAATAGGAGCTGAAATGGCAAGGGTCAGGGAGGCTTAATATCCATCATTTCACCAGTCTTAAGAGTCTATCCTTTCTTCTCGCACACAGGAAAGTGAAAAATAGGAGCAAACATCAGAGGAACTCTGCAATAATCAAGCCAAAAGCAGAACTGGGCAGAAAGAGCCTTCACTGCCCCCAGCAGTGCTGGCCAGGGACACAGCGACCTGGCAGGGAGGGTGTCCTACCTAGCTGATGGCAGGACTGAGGTAGCTTCTGCAGAAACCAAGCAAACCAGGCCAGGAGGTACTGACTGCAAGAAAAAGGACATGGCAGATAGAGCCCAGGGTTTAACATTTGCTCTTTCGAGGGCTGATCCTGTCCTTCCTTCAGTAAAGGAGTGAAAAGCAAGGCAGCCTGTGCAGCCCTGTAATAGACATTGCTTCCCAGGAAAGAAAGAGTGGGAGAGACAGGGAGAAGGAAGCAAAGAGGAAGGGGACAAAAAGGAAAAAGAGGAAGAAGGGCAGAGGCTTTTTGAACAAATGGGTCCTTACCAAACAGCTTTTTTTTTTTTTTTTTTTTTTTTTTTGAGACAGAGTTTCTCGCTCTTGTTGCCCAGGCTGGAGTGCAATGGCGCCATCTTGGCTCACTGCAACCTCCGCCTCCCAGGTTCAAGCGATTCTCCTGCCTCAGCCTCCTGAGTAGCTGGGATTACAGGCACCCGCCACCATGCCCAGCTAATTATTTTTGTATTTTTAGTAGAGACGGGTTTTCACCATGTTAGTCAGCCTGGTCTCAAACGCTTGACCTCAAGTGATCCACCCACCTCAGCCTCCCAAAGTGCTCGGATTATATAGGCGTCAGCCACCACACCCAGCCCCAAACAGCTTTTACCGAAATGTTTTGTGGACTTAAGGCTTGTGGGGGGTGGGCTGCCGGGGGCGGGGGGAGGAGCTGGTCTTCCCACAGTTCCCATTTGACCAGTTACCAGTGGCAGTGGTACCCGGTCACTCAGCATTCAGGACCTCTCTTTAAATATGGGCCCTCCTGATCTAGCCCAAGAAATAGCACTGCTACACTGGGGCAGGCTGCCAGGAAGACACCACCCTCTGTGGTTCTTTCATCCTGTTGAGATTATACTCAATCACCAGCTCCCAGCTTGGATCCTAGCTCCTCGTGGCTACACTCTTCCTAACGACTTAACTCCCCAGTGCCACTCTGTGTGACTCCATTTAAAACTCACATTTGCCTAAACTGAGGGCTATTCCAAACCTCCCAACAAATTCCATTGCCCAGGATTTGCTGGGGTGCCTCTTGGAGCCACTTTGTTTTCTGAGATGATATTAGATGCTTGCAGTTTTGGAGCCCTGCAGCTGTGGCAGTAGGGCCCAGGGCATCGTGTAATGCTGAAACAGACCATCTCTGATCTTGAGAGTAGGTTAGGAATGTTGCAGAAGTTAACCTGACAACTAAGCAGCACCTCATGAGAGATGAGAGCATGTGCAGCTTTTTAAATACACAGATTTCAACACCCCTGAAAAAAACAAAGAATGGTGCAATTCTATTTCTTATTTTTATTTTTTGAGATGAGACCTTGCTCTGTCACCCAGGCTGGGGTGCAGTGGCACAGTCTCAACTCACTGCAACCTCCCGGGTTCAAGTGATTCTCCTGCCTCAGCCTCAGCCTCCAGAGTAGCTGGGGAGGTATCAGGCACACAACACCATGCCTGGCTAATTTTTGTATTTTTATAATAGACTTTGCTTCCACAGCAAAGTCATGCGCCACCATGCCTGGCTAATTTTTGTATTTTTAGTAATGATGGGGTTTCACCATACTGGCCAGGCTGGTCTCAAACTCCTGACCTCGTGATCCACCCACCTCAGCCACCCAAAGTGCTGGGATTACAGGTGTGAGCCACCATTCCCAGCCAAATGGTACAATTCTAAATGCCTGCATGCTTATGAGCGCTGTACCATAAGCCAGGACATCTACACTTACATATCTGAGAGGCTCTGGACCAAATGGGCCAGAGTCAGAATTCCTCTTCCCTCCACCTAAGAAGAGGGAGGAAGAATAATAGCTATGTTGCCTAAATCAAAGAGGCCAATGACTAGGTTAAATAAGAAGTATCCACATGTTATGCGAAAACATTCATCAAAACTGGTGATGCTTAGCAGAGAGACATTATCACTGCTGGGGGGTGAGGGAAGCTGCAGAATTTTGTTGAAAAGCACCAAACCCAAATCAATGGCCAACTCTCATGGCAAATTCCACAGGAGAGAGAAGGGATCAGGGCAAAGTTCACCTGAGTATTTCTGAACTACAGAACAAGATCCGGGAGAGAGGGTTCTCCTACAGATTTGAACTCCAGAGATGACTCTACCCAAACCAAATAGAAGGCCCAGGACAGCAGCCAGTCAATAAAAGCTTACCACAGCCCCAGGATAAGTCAAGAACACACCACAGTGGTTGTCAAATGATGAAGAATTTGCCTGGTCTTTGTGCTGGTTCCTCTAAATCCCTGGAAACTCCCAAGGGATAGGAATGTCTGTTATTCATGGTGTGCCCCTTGTGGCACACCTAAGTTTATACTAACTAGATGACTTTGAATGGGGGCAAGATTACCCCAGCCTCCTCTGGGGAGGGGAAAGAAACAGGAGACTGAGTTCATTTAATGTGGCCCATGATTCAATAAATCATGCCTGTGTAATAGGACCCCAATAAAAACTCTGAACACTGAAGCGTGGTGAACACATTAATGTGCCAAGAAGGTGATGCCCCTTAATCCCATGGGGAGAGGACATGGAAGCTCTGCACTCAAGACCCTCCCAGATCTCCCCTGTGTGGCTCATGTGGCTGGTCCTGAGTTGTATCCTTTATATTAAAACTGTAATTACAAGTAGAGTGCTTTCCTGAGTTCTGTGGATCATTCTAGCAAACTATCAAACACGAGGGGGCTATGGGAATCCCCAAATTTGTAGTTGGTCAGAAGTACAGGTGGTCTGGGGCCTCCACACCTGAAGCTTGTGGCTGAAGTGAGGGCAGTCTGATAGGGAACTGTGTCCTCAAGACTGCAGAGTTTGCACTAACTGCAGCTGGTCAGTGTCAGAACTGCACTGCAGAAATGTAGTGGTCCAGGTCCATCCTGTCTTAGGCCCTGGGTAACATCTGGTGGTAGTCTGCATCTTCCAGGGCTTTTGCCTTCTTTACCCATCTACTCCCTCCTCTTACCCTACTCCTGTAAATTCAATTTCCTCTGAATTCAGGACCCTTGAGACCCAAACTCAAGCATGTAAGACAGCCCAAGAAGCAAATATATTCCATCTCTACAGACTGTAGAATTTAAAAGAAAAAAATTAAAAACCACAGGCCTGTGTGACCACAGGCAAATTACTCAACCTCTCTGAGCCTTGGTCCCCACCTCTGTAAGATGAGACTAATAACCCCTCCATCACAGAGCTGATGGGACAACTCAATGATGTAACATATTTGCAGAGCCTAACACATGCTCTCACATATGACAGGTACTCAGTAAACATCCACCTCCTTCCTTGCTATCTGCACACAGCCCCATACTCCCAACTCTTCCTGCTTCTCTGCTCACCCCAGCTAACTGTTCTGGGTGCTGGGCCCACTGGCACCATGCTGATGTTTTAGATCCCAGGACAGTAGGAAGCCAACCATTACACACACCCAAACTAAAAAGCAAGTAACCATGACCTTGAACAGAAAGGACATTTATATTTACTTCACTGGCTATAAAAGACACCATAAAATAGACTATGCAGCATACATCCTCACGATTAATAATCAGATATTGCAAATTATACTCTCTGGTCCCCTGGTGCATCCAACTGGTCACTAAGAACAATTAATTCTTTCGGGAAATAAAAGGATTGTGAATTGTCGCTGATCACTGAAAAATCTGCTTGCTGTACTATGAATAAAGAGTACAGAAAATTAGGCTCAAATTCAGGAATTTTTCTGCCCTTGTGAATTGGGTAAAGTAAGATCAGAGAGGCTCAAACACAATTATTGTCCGTGAGAGCAGAGGGTAGGACCTGCCAACGACAAAGACATGTGAATTAGAGCAGGAGTTTAGGGATATCCAAGAAACAGAAGCAGACAACCAGGCTGGGAGGAGAGGCAGTGCTGGCAGCAAGCAATGGGGTAGAAACACGGACGTTTCCAAGTGAAAACCTAGCCACAGTGATGGAGGTTTCAGCAAGAGGACTAAGGTCTCCAGAAGGACTAGGGGGAGACAAGTAGAATTCCAGGCCTAAAACTGGGGCCACTGAATGAGAACCAAAGGGATAAGTCAGGCAACAGTAGAACAAGGTTGGTGCTCAGGTCACAGAAAACCAAGGTGCAAGGTTTCAGCTGAGCCTCTGAGTTCCTGGCCCTGGGCTTCTTAACTCCTCCAACCAGAGTCTCAGAGTCTTGGAAGGTGAGAGAAACCCCCAAGAAGCAGGAAGTAGCCCCACAGTTGAAGTGGCCCCACAGGTTGGAAGGATTATAGGAGCAAGAAGCCAGGCAGAAGATCACACCAATACTCAATTCAGGTCCACTCTGACCTAATGGGCATTGTGGGCGAACTCCCAACCTAGAATACAAATCCCACCAAACAGCCCCGGGCCTTCTGTTCCCTAGATCTCCCTGGGAAACCCTGAGGAAGCGGCAACCAAGAGGAACCATAAGCCCTTGGCGAGGACCATGAGCACACTCTGGAAGGGCACGTGCCTGGGGTCAGGTGAGAGGACAGTGAGTGATGATGGACAAACCCTGCAACCTTGAAAGAGTTTTTATTGAAACACAGTACGGAAAACACCAAAGGTCACTGACAGCAGTGAGCTCACGGCTGCAATGGAGTCGGCCCCAGATGCCAAACCACCTCGCTGAGGTGTGACTTCCTCTGGAGGGTGACATGGCAGGAAAGGGAAGCTGTTCTCTGTCAAGTTCAGAGACCACGTTCACCTCCAACAAAATCAAACTCCCTACAAGTTCAGTGTGCCCCCAGTGGCACCCGTGGCACGTCTTGGCAATGGGAAGGGTTAATGGAATAGTGGGGACATCCAACCCAATGGCACATACCAGGAGTGGGAATGTAGGCAGCTGAGTCTTCACGGAGAAGAAGAGAGAGCTATGCCACAGTTCAGCCTGTGGGCCCTGAGATAAGGGCCACAGTATGCGGAGAGGATTCCAAAAGAGGAGGAGGATGGTGACATGGACAGTGACTCTGGGGCTGTGGGCCACCATGTGGCAAAAATGGAGCAGCTGGGTGGAGGCAGGATGACGGGCTGAGGAGTGGAAAGACATCAGAATGGGTCAGGGAGAGCAATTCCCATCAGAGTGGAGCAGGGAACAGCCAGCATATTAGGGCCAAGACCCGGTCGGCCAGCTTCAACCCCTTCACACGCAGGATGAGCTCATGGAGGTTGATCTGCCATAAGCTGAAGGCCTCTCTGAAAGAGATCTGGGTCCTTCTGAAGAATGAACAGGTATTCTTCTTCTTGTGCCTGGAAGAAGGTAAAGAAGAAGGAGAAAAGAAATAAAGAGGCAAGAAACACCAGCTCTGTATCATTTAGAAAAACTAAAGATGGTGGCTTTGGCCAACTCACCAGCTACCTGCCCCTATGGACCTCTCTTGGATACGGGATCATGCTATACCACTACCCAATCAGGAGCCAGAGGAACTCAAATATTTCAAAGGAGTTTTTCAAATAAGTGGGATAAATAAAACCAGTTGTTTCACAGGGCATCAAAGATCTAATAAATCCATTGGGGAGAACATTCCAATGTTTCTTTCTCCAAAAGCATGGTAAATATATGCCAACCAAGAATCCCCCAAACTCAAAAACAGTCAAAGCCTTTCCAAACTTTCTAAGGATAAGAATCACTTGGAAACCTGGTCAGGTGGTCCTGGGAGGCTAAGGCCATTATGAATTCAGCCCAGCTCAATCCCTTCTGCACCCACAAAAGGACATGATGAAAATTGGTGTTTACGATGATGACCTATTCAAGACTTCATTTCCTGAACCCTCAGAGGAAGAATACATCAAAGTTGGCCCTTTCAGTGTGCAGTATATTATGCTGTAAACTAATTCAATATTTGATAGTGGGTAGATGATATAGGTTCCCAGAATGGTCCATTCCTAGCATGGAAGGGCTGGGAATTGAGCATCATCTAAGCTTCCTCTCTTGAGTGAGAACAATTAGCCAGAGTGTGGCCCTTCCAACGTATTTGTCACACTCAGTAATAGAGCCTGAAACCCTCTTTCCTCTGGAACCAGCTCCCTGAGGAAGCACACTTCTCTTCCTCATTAATGCCCAAAGGTGCTGAGGCATCTAAAAAGATCTGAAGCCAGACATGGTGGCTCATGCCTGTAATCCCAGGACTTTGGGAGGCCAAGGCAGGTGGATCACTTGAGGTCAGGAGTTCGAAACCAGCCTGGCCAACATGGTGAAACTCTGTCTCTACTAAAATATAAAACTTAGCTGGGCGTGGTGGTAGGAGCCTGTAATTCTAACTACTTGGGAGACTGAGGCAGGAGAATCGCTTGAACTTGGGAGATGAAGGCTGCAGTGAGTCGAGATCACACCATTCTACTCCAGCCTGGGGGACAGAGTCAGACTCTGTCTCAAAAAAGAAAATAAATAAATAAACTAAATAAATAAATAGATCTGAGATTAAGAGAACCTGAGTCACAGTCTCACCTACAGGACAAAGAGCACTGGCCTGGTTGACAAGTTCTAGGACCAATTAATGAAGAGATACACATCAGGGCTTCCTGTCCTCAAACTTGGGATACTTGGATGGGGCTGAGACTCTCAGAAAACATTTCAAACTGTTAACTTTTCCTGCAGGAAGATCTGGAGATTTGGAAGCTCAGGCAGGGCCCTGTAGACTGGTGGGAAAAGGTGGCAGCAAAAGCAGGACCCCCGGGGCAGGCCAGGGGGCCAGGAGGGGAGGAGATGGAGGCGCCCACACTCACTCAGCTAGCGCTCTGATGCAGCAACGTGACATGTTGAGAAAGGAGCTGGCACTGGCACGGGTGCCCAGGGCGGCCTCGATGCCACGCAGCAGGTCATTGGTCTTCAAGATGAGCAGCATCTGGCGCGGCACGTGGTTGAGGAGCTGACTGATCTGGGGGAGGTAGTTGGCCGCGTTGTTGCGAATCTCTAAGTCCTGAGGCAGCAACGGGGAGACAGAAACAGATGGTTGGTATGGGCAGTGGGGCCAGGGGTGGCAGGGGTCTGGCAGGCTGTGACCAGAGGGCTGCAAAGAAGTCCCAGGAGGGAGCTTCAGGCACCACTGTCTTGGCACTGCTAGGAGCACTCCCAATAGACAAGTCTAGCAAAAGGCGCTGTATAGCCTGACAAACCTGGAAGGGGATGTCTCAACCAAACTTCTAGGAAAGCATTGGATGTGACACAGGATACATTGAGAGACCAGGTTATTCTCCAAGGCTTTTTCACTGGCCACCAATTTTAGATCAGGTCTGGAAGGACCCCCAGAAGCCAGTACCAGCTGAGTCTGGTTTCCTACCCCTCCAAGCCTAGCTCAGGCTGACCTGACTTCAACCCAACTCCAAAGTCCTGCCCCATAGTCTGCACCCCACCAGACCATGCTGCTGCTCACACTCCACTGCTTACCACTGTCCTCGCATGGGAGCCAGTCTCACCCCACCTGTGGCCCAAGGTCTGATGCCTTGGCTTAGGATCCAGGATTAGCCCTTCATGCTGGTCATCGCCACAGCCCTTGACCCATCTGGTCTTTAAGTTTGGGGTCTGGCCTCCCCACGATCCCTGTCCCTACACTCTTCATAGCTCTAGGCAGATAACTGCCCCCAGCCAAATCCTAAATATAAGTGTGGTTCTGACCCCTTTTCGGTCTCTGTAGATATGATGATGATGGTGACGATAAGCACCATATATTGA
Organism: Piliocolobus tephrosceles; assembly: GCF_002776525.5. Taxonomy (NCBI): domain Eukaryota; kingdom Metazoa; phylum Chordata; class Mammalia; order Primates; family Cercopithecidae; genus Piliocolobus; species Piliocolobus tephrosceles. The sequence goes on from NC_045439.1 coordinate 28,593,500, forward strand.
GCATTTACTAAAGAAGCCAGGCACTTTAACCATTTCGGCGTGTATTAATTGATTTAATCCTCACAACAACCCTATCAGCGTATTATCCCCATTTAAGATGAGGAAACAGAGGCATTGAGAAGTTAAGTACGAGTAAATGGTGAGATGGGACGTGAACCCAGGCAGTCCAGCTCCCGAGCCTGTGCCCTCACCATCTGGCAATACCACACCTCCTCACCTCACCACAGGACTCCACGACTCTGGGTAAGTCCTCTAATCTATTTCAACTCAGTGTCCTCACCCAAACATTGGGAATGCCAATACCCTCTGTGCCCACCTCCCAGCAGCGCTGGGACGGTCACCAGAGATAAGGTCTGAGGAAGTAATCAGTGCCAAGTCATAATGAGGAGACCTGGCGTGCTGTCAAAAGGCTTTACCACCCCACTCCTCTCTGAAGCAGCAGGGCTCTCAGTGCTTTCAGGAGCACGTGTGGGCTGCTGAGAACAGAGTCACTGCAAAACTTGAAATGTCTTGAAATGCCTCTCAGGCAGGAGCTATCAGGCTGGCACATCTCAACACAAAGCCAGACTTCAAGAGGTACCTGCGGCCACAGCTACAACTCCCCTGCTCACCGCAGGGACGCCCCCTCTCGGCACGGTCAGGACTAGCCTGGCAACAGCCTCTCAGCTCCTTCACTCACCCAGGCTACTACCGGAAGACAGTTCTCAGCGCAGCAGAGTCTCCAGCTAAAACACATCCTGATGGTGGGTGTCTGCAGTAGACACTGTTGGGTATCTACCTGAGTCTTCACCCTAATCTCCTTTATTAAAAGAACCCAGGATCATGCCTGTAATCATAGCATTTTAGGAGGCTGAGGCTGGTGGATCACGAGGTCAGGAGTTCAAGACGAGCCTGGCCAACATAGTGAAACCCCATCTCTACTAAAAATACAAAAGCTAGCCAGGCATGGTGGTGCACACCTGTAGTCTCAGCTACTCGGGAGGCTGAGTCAGGAAAACCGCTTGAATTCGGGAGGCAGAGGTTGTGGTGAGCTGAGATCACACCACTGCACTCCAGCCTAGGCAACAGAGTGAGACTCTGTCTCAAAAAAAAATGTGTTCACTTTATCCCTTGAGTCATGCTCCGTCGGGAGGTGCAGCATCCCCCGCCCCGGCCCCAGCAGAGCATCGGGATTGAGTTCAGCCAGGGCTGGCTCTGAGCTCTCAGCCCCTTGCCACATGACTGGTTTAGGCAGGGACACGTGACCTGCTTCAGCCAATGAGGCAAGAGGAGGCTGTTGGAGGGAGGCCGACACTTCTAGAAAAGGTTTTCTTGCTCTTAAATTATATAAGGAGACTTAGCACCTTATTCCTGCCTCTAGCGACCACTGAATGAAGATGTAAAGCTTGGAACCATCACAGTCATCTTGGAATTGTGATGGAAAGCCCAGAGAATCACGAGTTAGCCCGGGGACCTGAATTTTGTTGATCCACTGAGCTAACCCACCCATCTCCAGGCTTCCTGTAGGAGAGAGAACAAATTCCTTATGTTTAAGCCATGGTTAGTTGGGGAAAACATTCTCCCTTATATAGTGTTGGAGGTTCCCCTAATCCTCAATGACAGCAGGGCTCAGAAAGACCGAGCCTATGGATCCCTGAGACCAGGCTGACCTGGAGTAGCTAACTTTATGATCTATCTGGGCTGTCCAAAGTGAGCAAATGGAGTAAGTGTCTCCAGAACGTTCACAAATGTCCCTCTACCAGACCCAGTCCCAGGATGGCAGAGACCTTACAAAAAGATGTACAAGACGGGGTCTTTGCCTTCCAAGTGCTCACCACGTAGTTGGAGAGTTAAGGTGTGCAGACAAATAACTACAAGGGGCATGGTGTACTTGCCTTGTTAGTAATACAAGTATTAAGGGGTGACTTTTGGCAAAGGTGGTAAGAACAGGCTTTCTGGAAGAGACAAGACTTTTTCAAAGGACTGGCATTTAAACTGAGTCTTTATCAATGAATAAGAATGCAAAAACAGGCTGGGTGCGGTGGCTCATGCCTGTAATCCCAGCACTGTGGGAGGCCGAGGTGGGTGGATCACAAGGTCAGGAGATCGAGACCATCCTGGCCAACATAGCAAAACCCCGTCTCTACTAAATATATAAAAATTAGCCGGGTGTGGTGGCACATGCCTGTAATCCCAGCTTCTCAGGAGGCTGAGGCAGGAGAATCACTTGAACTCGGGAGGCAGAGGTTGCAGTGAGCCAAGGTTGCGCCACTGCACTCCAGCCTAGACAACAGAATGAGACTCTGTCTCAAAAAAGAAAAAAAAGAAAGAAAGAAAGAATGGAAAAATGAAATTCTATCTTAGTTAATAAAAACAAATATATACTGAGAACCTAGTACATGACATGTGACCTCATTCAGGCCTGAGGTTTTAAATATCACCTTACCCTGAAGACTCTTAAATTTGTATTTTAAGTCTAGACCTCTTCTGTGAACTCCAGATGCCCAGGACATCTCTACCTGTTCAAGAGAACCGTGACTACCTCACCCCAAATATGTCCTTCCCGGTCTTCCCTATGACAGGAAGTAGCACCATCCCCCACCATAAAACTCATCCCAAAAAGCTATGATGCAGCCTTGGCCCTGCCCTTTCTCTCCTCTCCACATCCAGTCCTACAGAAACTCAATCGTACTTCCAAAACACACCTTGACTCCACTGCCTCTCTCCATCTCTGTTGCCACCAGTGTAGCCTGAGCCCCTGTTATCTCTCAACCTGGAGTCCTGGCCCAGGCTCCTAAATGATCGCCACCACTCATCTCACCCTACTAGAGAGAGATACTTAAAAAGAACAATTTTGGGCCTCTCCCGCTCCTGCTCAGAGCCTATCAAGGGCTTTGTTTTGTGCTGAGAATTAATTGGAACATCTTCTCATGGCTTTTAAGACCCTGCGTAATGATCTTCCTGCCCACGACTCCTCCAACTTCTCATCCCACCATCCTCCTCACCACACTCTGGGCCATACCAAACACTTTCTTTCCCCTTGGCTTGAGTGTGCCTGGAATGTGTCCTTCAAGCTCCTCCTGGAACTAGTGCCTTTCCTGTCCTTTGGGCCTCAGCTGAAATGTCACCTCCTCAAGTCAGGTCTTCTCTGAGTGCTGCCCCGCCCCCTTCCTCACAGCACCCTACTTGTTTCATCCAGGGCACTGACAACCTGCAATTATTCCATTCACCTGTTTGTCCACTTGTTTACTGTCTGTCTCCCTCAACCAAAGTGTAAATTACACAGAAGGCCTGTCTGCCTGTTCATCATGGGATCCTCAGCTCGTACCCACAGCCCAACAAAAACAAATGTTTGTCAAATGAACAAACTTCAGGAACTGTGGGTAGGCACTTTACATGCACTATCAATAAAGTGGAAATTATCCTTACCATCCCTATTTTACAAAAGAAGAAAATTGTCTCCCTTCCTTTGAGATGATGGACTTCAAGGCTGTAGAAGCCGAGAGCAGTTGGTGGCCATCTTTGCCACCAAGCTTGCTGGAGAAGGATGCCAACTTAGAGGAAAGTGGAGCCAAGAGATGGGGACGGATGGCCTCTTTGATGACATCATTTGAGAATCTGGATCTAGCCATTCCCAAAGCTGCCTATCACAAAGCAGCTTACAGGGTAAGCAGCTTACCCTGAGGCTCAAAGAGGTGATGAGGACCACCCAAGGTCACACTGTAAGGAAGAAGAGGCACTGGAGCCCAGGGCTTTCTGACTGCACAGGCAGAACCCTGTCCCTGGTGGTGAGCAGGGGCCTCAGCTGGAGCCCAAGGCCATCCCTCACGTGGATTCAGGCAAGTCTAAGTGGGTCTGGCAAATTAATAGGTTGTGAAGACAGCAGCCAATTCCTGGAGGCTGGAAAAGCCTCCTGGAAGGGAGCCCACCTTGAGTCAGGAGGAATGAGCTCGCCCCCAGAAGCCTCTGTTGTGCAAGCAGAGGTGGGTCTGAGTACGCAGTGGAGGTGCTCCCAATATGTCTCCTGGCCCAGACTCCATGAGACTCTTGTCTAGGTGAAATGGAGAAATGAGCTACAAATAGTGACCACAAAAAAGCTGCTTTAGCCTGGCCAACATGGCGAAACCCCGTTGCTACTAAAAACACAAAAATTAGCCATGCATAGTGACATGCACCCGTAGTGCCAGCTACTTGGGAGGCTGAGACAAGAGAATCACTTGAACTCAGGAGGCAGAGGTTGCAGTGAGCCGATATCATGCCACTGCACTCCAGCCTGGGTGACAGAGCGAGACTCCGTCTCAAAAAAAAAAAAAAAAAAAAGTCTGCAGACAATGAGATGAGCACCCCTGCTTGAGTGCCACCTGAGTAGTGAAGGGCTATCTCAGCTTGGTGCCTTAGAGAAGCCATGTGATGGGAGACAGTGCCAGGCAGAACACAGCAGTACTGCCAGATTTATTTAAGAGACAGTCCCTAAGGATTCCCAGAGGTCCTGTGGGAGAACTTGGGGAAGGCCTGGAATCTAGTGTGAGTGGGTCAGAGCTAAAGCTACAGAAGTCTGAGTTATTGTGGTTAATGTGCCCCTGTTTCCTCCAGACTGGTAAGGCCTGAAGGGGAGCTAGGGAGATATCACCCCCTTTTCCTCCTTCCATCCAGGGCACTATTTCTCCTTGTCTTTCTCTTCTTATCCAATATAGTCCCAATTCTTCCCCTCCCCCCACACACAGCCCACCAGCCTAGACTCTCAGACCCTACTTGGTAGGGGTCTATAGGGCACCTCTAGCCCCGCCTTCTGCATTTAGGAAAAGGCAGGACCTGGAGGGGCCCCCTACCTCAGTGGCAGTGACAGGAGCTTGGCTGATGCCTCTGTTGACTGAGTTCCATGACCGCGCTGTCAGCATGCAGGCAAACAAGGGGTAGAGATCCCCGGCTCCCAGGCGCTGGCTGTACTCCTTCACTCTCTTCATGTCAGTCCAGATCAGAGACTGCCAGAGGTGGCAGTAATTCAGGCGGAATTCTTCCGTGAGCACCTAGGGTGGAGGCGGCAGTGGTGGGACCTGAGCCTCGTCTCTCCACTGAAGGCCCAAGTCCCTGGCTGATGCCAACCATTATAAAAGACGATAGTGAGGATTGCACCTTCCCACGGCATCTGCTTCTCCCCGAGAGCTCTGCCATCCCTGAAGGTTTAAGTTCAAGCGACTCTTTAGCAAGCCTTGACCCTGAGTGGCGGTGACTATTAACTGCCCACGCAAGTCTACATTCTCCTCCTCTTCCCAGGTACAGGCTACTTTCTCAGCCTCCCTCAAAGTTAGATGTGGTCCTCAGCATGAACCCGACTGAAGGAATGTGGCAGAAGCTCCACTTCCGGGCCCAGCCCACAGAAACTTTTCCCCGCCGGCTCCTCCAAGCCCTCACCCCGCCGCCAGCTGCCAGCACCATCACCTCTGGTGAGGCTTGGGGGTCAGAGCCTGGCAGTCTTCTCCACCCATCCAGGACTGGCATGTGAGCAAGCAATTAAGCTTCTGTTGTATCTGGGCCATCATTCATTTTGGGGTCACACGTGAAAACAGCTAGCCTACCCTAAACTAATGCATTCTACTTTGTTAAGCCTTTCAGAAGAGGCCAAGATTTGGGGATGTGGGATCAGGTCCCTGAGAGAAGGAGCAGAATCCCCTGGGGAAAACCTCCCCGGGACCATCTGCCTCATGGGACCAAGCCAGGCCCTGGGGCCCAGACTGGCAGTGAACTTCCCATCTTCCAAGTAGGAGCTCATGGCTCCTTTGAACCAGATCTGTGTCCTGAGGACAAAGTCTGAGGCCCTCCAGCCCCCATCGGCTGCCTGCCCCCTTTCCCACTAGGTAGTACGTCCTCACTAGGCCTGAACATGTAGTTACTCCTTCCCCGTGAAGTCCCAGCTCATGCAGAGGACAGCTCACTTCTGAGGATCCTTACTGGCCTGGGGCTCCATGGGAAAGTACAATCTAACATACAAGCCTATTTCCATCTACTCCTCACAACAGCCTGTAAAGGGGGTGCCGTCAACCTCACCTTCATGAGGAGGAAGCTGAAGCTCTGAGAGCTCTGTGACAGTGACTTGCACAAAATGACAGCTCCAAAGGGAGAGGGCAGGGCCCCTTCCAGCTACTCTTGCTATCTCCCTCCCAGTTGTGCAGCTAATTAGAGTGGTGGGCAGACTCTAAACCCAGAAGCCCCGGGGCTGGGTAACAAAGGCCTCTTCTACCTGGTAAAGCCCATGGTCCAACAGGACAATCTCCGCCTTTCCCGTGCCAGGGTGCTTCCGCACCAGTACATTGCCGGGGTGGGGATCGCAGTGCACGAAGCCATTGACGAAGATCATCTCGCTATACATCTTGCCCAGGTGGCGTGAGATCTGAAAGAGAAGCGGGGGCAGGTGGGAGCTCCTCTCCACTCACATCTATCTCAGGGACTTCTATCTGGTCTCTCGATGTGGTCATTAAGGGGAGGCCAGAGAAAATCGGCGGGTTGGAGCAGTTGTGGTGGGAGTGATGGCCTGAGATGACATACTTTTTGAGTTTAAGACTTCTTACCTTTCGCTGCACCTTAGAATCATGAAACCATGTGGGTGGTACCAGGCACCAGTATTTTTTAAAGTTCGAGGTGATGTGAACACATGATTAGGTAGGAGAACTACACTCTCCACCTCCCGCACCCGCCCCACCACTTGTCCCCCATTTCTCTCCTCCATAGCCTTTGATCGGGCTTTCTCCATTTTTCCCCCAAAGCTTAGAATGGACTGAAAAGCTGGGCTGGGGGAGCCATTCCACTCACCCCTTCTCCAAAGAACAGGGCAGGGGGCTGAGGATCAGGAGCAGGTCACCCCACCGCCTCCTCTGGGGCTGCCCCACCTGCTCCAGGCCTGTGCCAGGTGGACCCAGAGTCACAGGCCTGTCTCCCCTCTCCCTGCTCCCCTCCCTGCCAGAGCCCAGTGCTAATCTGATTTATGATGTCTGCACAGAAGAAATGACACTAGAGAAGCCGTTTAAATCATCCTGTCACTGCTGCTCTCCCTGACGAGGCAGTCTTCTTATCTCTAGTCCCTTTTTTATTAAAGCTAAAAGCCTCTTCCCAGCTAAGGAACAGCTGCTGAATAAAGCCAGACCTGGACCCACAGAGGGTCTGTTGACAGGTTTCCAGGGGACAAAGAGATGCTCGACCCAGAAAGCTGACACCCCAGGACACAAGCTGCCCTAGGCAACCCTCTCGGCCTCGGCTGGACCCCATGGTCATTAACAAACCTAACGTGGTCAGAGGGGAGAGGAGCTGGGGCCCACGGGTGGGGAACACAGGATTGGGATCTTAAAAATGCTCCAAAGTCCTACCTGACCAGGCCCTGCCTCCTGCCTGGTCTCATCTCACACCACACTGACATTCCAGCCACATTCACTCTTTCTCTTTCCCAACAATCCCTGTGCTTTCTGGCCTCAGGGCCTTTGCACATGCTATTCCTGCTGCCAGGAACGTTCCTGCCATCTCCCCTTCACTTGACTTACCCCCTCTCTTCCTTCCCATCCCAGGTCAGCATCGCCTCTCTGAGGAAGCCCTCCCTGACGTCCCAGGCAAGATGAGGTTCTCTCGCTGTACATTCTCAAAGGTCTTTTCTTTCAGGGCACTAAGCTCACTATTTGTGTGATTATTTGATTAATGACCATCTATCCCACTATCATAAACTCCCAAGATAGCAGGCACTTGCTCTGCTTTGTTAAACAGCTTTATTGAGGTATAATTTATGGACCACAGACTGGCTCTATTATGTATCCACTTGCTTATAACAGTGGCAAACACGTGACTATGACTCTGCGTTCAACGTAAGTGAGACCCTCATCTCTGTTTTCCTAAGATGCTATTGTTCCTGCTTCGATGCTTATTCTAACCCCATTAATGTCCTCTGAATCCCCATCAATTATAATTTGCCCATTGCATCATTCTTGATGACCCTACTTTAGCAACAACCAGCTGACATCCTTATTAGCCCCCCAAAAGGTAGGGACAATTATGATCTTCATTTTGCAGATGAGAAACTGATTCATCAAGGTTTAACTTACTCATGGCTAGAAAAGGGTTGAGCCAAGATTCACACCAGCTGACCCCGCAGCCTTCTAGTAACTGCTATTCTACGGTGGCTTGCATCCACTTCTGCACTTTTCAGTTGAGCTTTGTGACCTTAAACAAGTTGCTTATGCCCTCAGCTTCAGTAACATGGAAATAATCATAGTCTCACTCTCTGGGCTCACTGTGAAGGTAAATGAGAATGCCACAGTGCCGTGCCCTGGTGACTCTCATAAGTGACCCTGTGGTTGTCATTACTGATTTCTCATAACACCCCTGGAAGGTGAGCAGACTAGCTTCCATTGTACGTTTTTAAGACGTGAAGACGTGTAAGACACTGTGCCTGCTACCACGCCAGCCCTCCAGCTCCTGCCATTTTCCTGGGGTGTCATAGACTTCCCAGTACTCAGTGTCTGTCGGCATCAGGAGCAGGACTTTGCCCCAGGTCAAGTTCTCAGACTCAGGCTGACATGCCAGATGCCCCAGGGCCACCACTGTCTGTTTCCTTGGAGAGGGGCCCCCGGCCAGGGCTGGTCCTGGGTGGGCCAGCAAGTCTCAATGCCACCAAGAATCTCTTCTGTGGGGCTCTTCGGAGCTTCATGGAGCCATGCTCTGAAAGGCTGTATCTGCCAAACCAATTGCATTTATTAAGTAATCATTCATTTTGATTTGTCAAGGACGCAAATAAAGTCCAATCAGGGCTCCTGATCAGCCCAAGATAAGCAGCGCAGCCAGACTGAGCTGACAGAATTCCAGCCAAAAAAGGAGAGAAACGACATTTCATTTAGTCTGGGCAGACCTGTCATGGGGAGATGTATGAGCTCCCTTAAGCTTTCTGAAATATTGCTAATCGCTCTGGGCCCCCTATTAACTGTACTGAAAGATGGCCCCTAGCGGTCTGGGGGCTCAGGATGGGGAGCCCTTGCCCCTGAAAAGTGAGCTGCTGCTGGTGGGGTTGGGGAGGTTGGGGGCCACCAACTGCTGCTCATATCCACATGAGAAGAGTCACCAGAGTGGCCCACTCCATCTCAACATCTCCAATCCACCTGCTTCCAGCTCATCGTGTCTTGCCATTTGGGGCTGTTTCTAATGTTGGTTTTAACCAGATTTCACCAGCATAGACAGAGACCAGAGTGGGAGTCCCTGCCAATGGCATGGTTCTGTCACTGGGCATGGGAGACCTGGGGATAAGGCACCTCTCTTCTCAGTCTGGTTCCAAGTTCCCTTAGCAACTACATGGGACTAACCCCACCTGCTCTACTTGCTCACAGAGCAACCTTAAGATTCAATGTCAAAATAGGATCACATATGAGAAAGCACTTTACACACTATAAGACAACACACCAAAGTTTGTTTTTCATGCAGTAGCTTATCATTTTTAACTCAGAAAAAATACACACCCACTATCACCCTCAAAGCCTAATTTTCAAAGTTTAAAGTACAGCTCATATAAATATAGAATGTGTGCCAGGCACAGTGGCCCACACCTATAATCCCAGCACTTTGGGAGGCTCAGGAGGGATGATTGCTTGAAGACAGGAGTTTCAGACCAAAGACCTCATCTCTAAATAAAATTAAAAATTCAGCCAGGTGTGGTGGAACATGCATATGGTTCTATCTACTAGGGAGGCTAAGGCAGAAGGATCACTTTAGCCCAGGAGTTCAACACTGCAGTGAGCTATGATGGCAGCACTGTACTCCAACCTGGGAGGTAGAGTGAAACCCTGTCTCTAAATACATAAATAAAAAATAAAACTAAATAAATACAGAATGAACACATGTCAAAGATTTTTTTAACTCATTAATAAGGGGACAAGTCCACATAGCCAAAGTAAGACTAAGCAAAAAGAACAAATCTGGAGGCATCACATTACCCAACTTCAAACTATACTTCAGAGCTATAGTTAGCAAAAACAGCATGGTACTGGTATAAAATAAGGATGTAGACCAATGGAACAGAATAGAGAACCAAGAAATAAAGCCAAATTCTTACAGCCAACTGATCTTCAACAAAGCAAACAAAAACAAAGTGGGGAAAGGACACCCTATTCAACAAATGGTGCTGGGATAGCTGGCTAGCCATGTGTAGAAGAATGGAATTGGTTTCTCACTTCTCACCTTATAAAAAATCAACTCAAAATGGATCAAAGACTTAAATTTAAGACCTGAAACCGTAAAAAAATCTAGAAGATAACATCAGAAAAACTCTTCTAGACATTGGCTTAAGCAAAGATTTCATGACCAAGAACCCAAAAGCAAATGCAACAAAAACAAAGATAAGTAGACGGGACTTAATTAAACTAAAAAGCTTCTGCACAGCAAAAGAAATAATCAGCAGGGTAAACAGACAATCCACAGAGTGGAAGGAATCCATAGAGTGGGAGAAAATATTCACAGCTATGCATCGAACAAAAGATTAATATCCAGAATCTACAAGGAACTCAAACAAATCAGCAAGAAAAGAACAAACAATCCCATCAAACAGTGGGCTAAGGACATGAACAGACAATTCTCAAAAGAAGATACACAAATGGCCAACAAACATATGAAAAAAATGCTCAACATCACTAATGATCAGGGAAATGCAAATCGAAACCACAATGCAATACCACCTTACTCCTGCAAGAATGGCCATAATCAAAAAATCGAAAATAATAGATGTTGGCATGGATGTGGTGAAAAAGGAATACTTTTACACTGCTGGTGGGAAAGTAAACTAGCACAACAACTATGGGAAACAGTGTGGAGATTCCTTAAAGAATGAAACATTGAACTACCATTTGATCCAGCAATCCCACTAGTGGGTGTCTATCCAGAGGAAAAGAAATCATTATATGAAAAAGACACTTACACACGCATGTTTATAGCAGCACAATTCACAATTGCAAAAATATGGAACCAGCCTAAATGCCCATCAACAGGTAGATAAAGAAAACATGGTGTATATACACCATGGAATACCACTCAGCCACAAAAAGGAACGAAACAATGGCATTTGCAGCAACGTAGGTGGAATTGGAGACCATTATTCTAAGTGAAGTAACTCAGGACTGGAAAAACAAATATCGTATGTTTCCACTTATAAGTGAGAGATAATCTATGAGGACGCAAAGGCATAAGAATGATACAATGAACTTTGGGGACTTGGGGAGAAGGGTGGGAAGAAGGTGAGGGATAAAAGACTACACACTGGGGCCTGGTGCAGTGGCTCATGCCTGTAATCCCAGCATTTTGGGAGGCCAAGGAGAATTGTTTGAACCAAGGAGACAGAGGTTGCAGTGAGCCAATATCACACCATTGCACTCCAGCCTGGGCAACAAGAGTGAAACTCCGTCTCAAAAATAAATAAATAAGTAAGGGGGCAAGTAAGATGGTAGGGCTGGTTCAAAGAGAATTTTGAAAGTAGGTGTTTACAATGAGATACCATCTCACACCAGTTAGAATGGCAATCATTAAAAAATCAGGAAACAA
>NC_045439.1:28610034-28724698 GCF_002776525.5 Piliocolobus tephrosceles
AAAAAAAAAAAAGAAAGTAGGTGTTTATGGGCATTTAAACAGGAATAAGAGACTAAGGTTTCTGGATTAGTTAAAAAACAGGTTACTGTTCTACGAGGCATTTAAAAAAAAGTTGTAACCTTTGGGGTTATCTTTTATACTAGACAAATTATTCGCATCTCTACTGGATAAGATTTTCAAGTTGATGTATGACCAGTCTGTGCCTTTAAATAATTGTCAATAGCAAAGTCAAACAAATGTACATTTCCCTAGATATTAAAAAAAATCCTCTAGGGAGCTGGTTGAACAATGCCCAACACTGCCACACCACACTCTCCTGGCCTCATTTCTAAGTGTTGGATAACATCTCTTAGAGTTGTGTTAGTCTTTCTAGGAACTGAGTTTCCCAGAAGAGAGAAGCCAGCCCCCTCCTACTCAGAGGCACTGAGGAGAAACCTAAGGCCATTACTGGGCACACGACCCTCTCTCCCTTCTATAATACATTATGTGTCTTGCTTAAGAACAGATCATTGTGTCCCTAACACTGCCCCATGCCCTGTGAACGGTGGCATCTGCATAATGACAGACGCATCATCTTTTTAGAATAGTGCATGATAGACACACCTGACAGTAATAACTTAAGCAGACACTTATGGCAGACACAACTGCCTTAACTTCAGAAATATGGGTTGCTAGGTGCAGGTTGCTGAGGACAGGGTACCAAGTGAACGTACTATATAAATGGCATGCTTTTTACAAGTGGTGGTGGTTTTCCTGTCCAGCCTGCCACCACTGAACTGTCTTGTAAGTTCCTCCAAATAAACCATTTGTTTAAATCTATGTTCCATTCACTATCTCTTCTTTGGCCTCTTGAACCTGGTGCCATCCCTACTGAAGTGGACAGAGGTCCAGTATGACAAATAATGATGGCTAACACACTATACCAGGCACCATGCCAGGCACTTCACACTAACGGATTCAGCACTCGCTGCCATCCTCTGCAGTAAACAGGTGAAGGAATCAGGACACAAAATAGAAAGTTTGGTGACTTGGTTGGCAGTTAGTCTAAACCTAGGAGCACTGGCTCCCGAGAACAGGCCTCTATCGCCCCGTTATCCTGCCTCTCCACTCACAGGGAAGCTCTTCCTGAAGACAGACTGCACCAAAGACGTCTGAACACCACCCCACTCCAACCCCAGAAGCTGCCAAATGTTTCATTTAAAAAAATAAAAAAAAGAGTCTCAGTGGGAAATCCAAGACTGTCAGCTAACCAAAACCACACTGTTAACTAAAGCTGCAGTACAGTGCCATTAAGGAAAAAAAAAAAGTCAATGAGAAATCTTTTAATTGTTCCACATAAAAAGAATGTGCCATTGACGATAAGTGATTTCAGTTATTATGCAATGCCTTTATTCTCTAACAGCAGGGAGGGGGAAAAACCAGGAATCTATAAAAAGACTGAGTAAAGAATTAATTTAGTAAATAATATTTAAATCAATGAGTTATTTTTGGACTTTTCTCAAAACTTGAATTGGCTAAAAGTACTTTAATTATTCTATAATTACATGGATTAATTTATTCCCACCCTCAAGAGAGAATCTATTTATGTTCCTGGGGGGGCATCTTAAAAGAAAGGCCAAGATCCCTGAAGGAAACAGGGGGTTGGTGTTACAGGATATTGATAATCACATGAGTAGCCTGATATTAACTATAAGGAGGTTAATCATTCAAACTCTGTCTGCCTTTCCTCCAGTTTCTGCCCAGGCTTTCTGAGGTATAACAGCATGAAAGACTAGACCAGACCTAGAGCTTTGTAAAAAAAAAATACAGGGCCTCACTCTGTAGCCCAGGCTCAAGTGCAGTGGCACCATCATGGCTCACTGCAGCCTCGAACACCTGGGTTCAAATGATCCTCCCACCTTACCCTCCAGAATAACTGGGATTACATGCATGTGCCCCCATGCCCAGTTAATTTATTTTTTTGTAGAGACAAGGTCTCACTATGTTGCCCAGGATGGGATGGTCTCAAACTCCTGGCTTCAACTGATCCTCCCACTTCAGCCCTGTCCAAAGCACTGGGATTACAGGTATGAGCCACTGGTGCTGGCCCTAGAGCATTTTACCATAATCTCCACCCTATCCCCAGGAACCACCTTTGGGATTTGTAAGCCTCAGATTAAAAACAGCTTCCCAGCATGGAGCCCAGTCTTGTCCACGGATGGGGCAATCTTGGACTCACAAACGCTGAGGTGTAGTCTCTGAACGCAAAGGTGCTGGGAACCTCTTTGACCACACATGGTGTCAGGAGAGATAGTGAGGAAGAAAGAAAGGGGCTTGGTGAGGCTGAGGCAGTCAGATGGCTTGAGCCCAGGAGTTGGAGACCAGCCTGGGAAACATAGTGAGCTCCCGTTTCTATAAGAAATACAAAAATTACCTAGGCATGGTGGCATGCACCTGTAGTCCCAGCTACTCCAGAGGCTGGGGTGGGAAGATCACCTGAGCCTGGGGAGATTCAGGCTGCAGTGAGCTGAGATCATGTCACTGCACCCTAGCCTGGGTGAGAGTGAAAACCTATATCAAAAAATAAATAAATAAAAAGAAGAGGCGCTGAGTAAAATCACAGGAAACTGGGAAGTTACTCTAATCTTGGAGCTCCTAGGCACCTAGTGAAAGCTTCTCTAGGTTAGGATTGAAAAGGAACATCACAGAGAGCCATGGCATGGGGTATTTAATGAGTCTCTCTGGCCAGAGAGCCTCCTCAAGTCTCTGTCCAGAGACACTCATTAAAGTTACCCAGATACCAGTGCAGGTGGGAGGGGTCCTAGGGCCTTTCGCTATGGGAAGACACAGAGAAAGGGAGGAAAAGCAGAGACATCTGGCATCTCTGGCCTTGGACAACAACTCCGTCCAAAGAAATACTTTCCTATCTTTCTACCTTACCTGGGTCAATACGAAAAATGGGGAAACGGTTTCTTCAGTATATGTTTCCCATCTTTTGGCACATCATGTACTGCCAGCACCACAGGACCCCACAAAATTCCAAGGGGTGGAATTCAGCATAATTCAACATGTGATGAGCACATATGCTGGGCCTGGCACCGTACCAAGTGTTCTGTTCCAGTCATCAAACGATCCAGTGGGTTACTCGCTTGTATCCCACTTTACAAAAGGAAACTGAGGCTTCAAAAGGGTGAGTAGCTTCACCAAGGTGGCACAGCTTATAAGTAGCAGAGCCAACACCTGAATCCAGGAAGGCCAACTCCACAGCAACACAGTTACCCCTCCTGACACCTTTGCTGTTGAAGAAACAAATGTCCAGGAACTCACCTCATGCACCTGGACCCCTCTAATATCCCCGAGCTCTTTTAAAGATTTGGTCCAAGACGCTATGAAGGGATGGATGATGGAAAAGGATGTTTTCTTTTGGTGATTTTGGTAGAAGGTCTTCATGCCTCTGCAGCTGTTCTGTGTTGGTCTGGGCATCTTCAACCGGAGAGCCAGGCAGGCCCAGTAGGGGAAAAATGACACTGAGCCAAAATGCAAATTGTCCTATTCAACTGGAGGTGGTGAAAGGGGAAAGGTAGAAACTTCGGCGTGGCTTTTACAGTGGGAGCGAGGGGAGGGGGTCCACCATATGCTTAATGGATGACTATTACCCAACTCCAAGTCTTTGTACTCAGAAAATAGAGGTAAGCGGGCAGGAAGGGGAGCGAAGAGGATTCTCAAAGATTCTATGGAGGAAGACACGCCTCTGTGAATCATGACCTCATGAATAAGTAATAGTCACATTATTTTTACAAAACTTCAGTTTGCAAAGTTCACACAATGACCCGATGCAGTAAGTATTGTTATCTCTCCAACTGCATAGATGAGAAAACTCACACTCAGAGGATGTCGCTTACCCAAAGGGCACCGGCCAATACACAATCTCAGGAGCCCTAACTCTGAAACCCTATGCTCTTCCCACCCAGCACCCAAGCTCTATGAAGCCTCGCCCAGCCCCACCCTCTCCCACGCTCTGCTCACACCTCTATTATAGCAAGTGCACTCAGTGCTTGCACATGGTAGCTGCTCAATAAGACATTTGCTAAAAGCAAATGTGAGACCCTTTCACTGCTCCTGCAATGACACGGGATGGAATTAAGAACTACTAGAAGAAGCATAGCAATGGCTTCTGGCTAAGCACGGCAAGTGGAACCCAGGCCACTGACTCCACTCCTTCACAAACCCCACGAAAGCGACTCTAAAAGTAGAAAAGAAGGCAAAGACCTCCACCACAACAAGAAAAGAGTAGAGAGGCAACAACAGAAGGCAAAGTGAGATAAGCAAAATTGTGTTTGCTGCAGGGAGCTACTGAGAAGTGACTCGGCAGGCTAGAAAACATGGACCCCTAAGCCGGCAATAGGAGAGCTTTATAATTATTACTGCTGAGCCTCAAGCAGGCTCAGAAACTGAGGGACCCTGGCACCTCTGAAAATGAGATTTGGGGGGTCTGAAAAAGAAAGATTAACGGAAAGACTTTAAAAGTACCAGCTAAACCCCCAGATCCCCACCCAACCCTGACAGAAGATGGAGACTGACGCTCTGGGAACAGACAGGTTCTGGAGGCTGCACCACACACCAGAAGCACCACCCTGAGGATGGCAGACCGAACCTAAGTCCACATAATGACCACTGAGGAGCTCTGGCACTCTCGCCCCCTGGATCCCATGTCTCTGGGACAGCCAGGCTGGTGTCCCTTCTAAAACCCCATCCCAATCTTCACGGACAGCAGTGTCTGCCCACCAGACCTCCAGTCATCCGTCCCTGCTGCCCCTACACTCCCGTCTCTGTCACCTCTTTCTTGGCTAATTTCACAAAAATTAAATTGAGCCTCAGCCTCGGCAGGATCTTAAACACACACTCACTGAAATCCAATTAACCTTCGATAAAGGTCCGGCAATCAATAGTGGTTCTGTGGCTCGGGGAGGCGCCATCCAGCCCGGGAAAGCGGACTCCTGCACGACCTTTACTTTTAATGAGATCAATGACAGTCATTGTTGCCAGCTCTTAAAGTGACTGGCAAATATGATCACCAGGTCAGGCCCTTGGTAATATCTGCTTCTGGGCTCACAGACACAAACAAATGAGGGCCCCTGCAGGCTGCTGGCTCCCGAGGCCTGTGCTTGCTGGCAGGTGGGCACCCCTGGGCAGGGCTGTCTCAGGCCTGGAGGTACAGATCAGCAGGGTGAGCGCAGATGGCACTCCTGGCAAGGCCTGGGCCCCTGGCTTCATGTTTGAGTATGCGGAGTCCTGAACTTTAGTGAGTGTCTGAACCGCCTGGACAGTTTGTTGAAATGCAGATTCTTGCAAACTTCTACAATCCTTTCCACCCCAGATTTGGATTAGTGAGTTTGCAGTAGGGTCCAGGAATCTGCATTGTTAAATAAGCTCCCCTGGTGATTTCTTTTTTTCCCCTACAGTGATTGTAGAAGAGATTGTTGGTGAACAAGTCTTAGCTCCCACCAAGCTGAAGAATTAACGTTCCTAGTTAGAGCCTAGCTAGTCTAACACCTTCGATAAGCATACTGAGGACCAGAGAGCGGATGTGATTTGCCTAAGGTTATACAGCAACGTACCGGCAGGACAGAGATTGAACCTACCCGTCTTGCCTGCTAAACGGGTGTTTCCCTATCCAAGTCTATTGGGCCGAGTGGGACTGGGATGCTGTAGAGTGAGGAGGCCTCTTCAAAGCGGAGTGAGGCTGATACAACAAGTGGTTGGAGAGGGTCTGGATCCACCCCCACCCACCTCAAGAGGGGTCCCTTCTACAGCCACCTTCCAAGATAGACATCTGCTTATAGCAGCTAAGATGCCACTAGTCACACTACACCCTAGGATTTAGAGTAAGACTTTTGCCCCCTGTCACTCCCCAAGGAATGCTCACAGCCAGGCTGCCCTCAGGAGGGAGTTACTCCAGGGTTGGCTCGCTGAGTACCACAGTCCTAGGGAGACTTTAGAACCTCAGGAGTCTATCTGAAACTTTCAGGATTGTGGAATGTTTCAACACACACACACACACACACGTTCCCCCGTAGTCTTCTACAAGGCCGTGGCTTTGATGTTGGTTGGTAAGAGACATGATAGATTAATTTATTCAGAGTAAGGCCTGTCCCTAATCTACTCCCAACACCATTGATGGTAAGTGACAGTACTTAGAGCACCGTAGTGGCCCATAGCCCACGTGGGGGTTTCTGCGGAAGTAAGTATTTAATAACATCATCTCAGACTGCCAAAGAGCTACCAAGTCATGCAAAGCCTAAAAGCCAGGGACTGGGGATTAAGAAATTAACATAGCGTGGCATTACAAGGATAGACCAATGAAACAAAATAGATTCCAGAAGAGCCCCACATTGATGACGAAGACGTCAGATCCCAAAACTGCATGATTCCATTTATGTGAAGTTCAATAATGGGTGCAGGTCAGCTGTGGTGGCAGAACTCAGAAGAGCATTAGCTCTGGGAGGGCAGTGACTAGAAGGGACATGAGGGAGCTTGCCAGGGGGCTAGAAATGACTTGTAACTTTATCTGAACAGTCATTATATATTATATCCAGATGGAAACTTACTGAGGTATACAATTAAAATTTGTGACCTCAGGTAAGTTATCTTCCCTCTCTGAGTCTCTGATTCTTCATTTGCAAATCTGAGACAATAAGACCTCCCTCTTAAGTTGATAATGCAGACAGCTCCTGGCACATAGAGCCAGGCAGTCAGTAAACATCAATGGTTACAAAAAAGAAAAAAAAAAGTTGGGGAGGTAGGAGAGAAAAAAAACAGCCCAATGACAACAACATTCATCTCACTATCAATTTGGGGTACTTACTTAGCACATGCCAGGCACTGTGCAAAGCACTGTTTGTGCATTAACTCACACAGTCCTCACAAAATCACTTACTTACAGATAGGTATGATAAAACAGAAAAATGTTTATATGAAGTGATCCTTGATGTAAGCAAGAGAGAGAGGTGTTACATTCAGACACTGCCTTGGTGCTGGGCAATGCTTCTCAGTCGGTGCTCCAGCTCCTCTGAGTAGTTAGTTACCAAGTGGCTCCAAGTTCCAGCAGCCCAAGGTATTGGGTTGGTACAAAAATAATTGCAGTTTTCGAATGGCCCGAAATAAAAAACAAAACACATAATTACCTTTGCACCAACCTATAGATCCCTGGCAGGGAAATGGAGAAGGTAGAGGGGCAAGGACTTTGGAGTCATGCAGACCTGAGTTCAAACCCTGGTTCTACCCCTGCTAGCTGTGTGATATGGGGCAAGTTGTTTAACCTCTCTGAGGATTTGCTTTCTCATCTGTAAATGGGTTAATAACATATGCTGCATGGAGATCTGTAATGAGTAGAGATTATGTGCGTCATATGTCTGGCACATATTAATTGCTTATAATTATTATTAGTTATTATTTTTCCCCAAATAACTCTGATATCAGCTTGCCCCATTCTGCATGTCCACAAGAAAACAACTGACATTCTCCCCTAGGTCTGCCTGGTAAGGGCCAATCTAGGGTGTGAGGCTGGTTTATTTACCCGTTCACTGATGTAAGGATGTCTACCAAGGATCTGCTCTGCACAGACCACTGGCTTTATCTACAAGGTATCAAAAGAGCGGGGAGCCAGGAGCAGATGAGACCAGGCCTCAGAGGGCACACCCTGCCCAGCTCCTACTGCCCAGCTCCAGCCTAGCTGGCCCCTCCAGCCAGGCACCGCGCTCAGCCATAAGCAAACAACCACACTAGAGTGCACCTTTCTGTGTTTGCATTTGTTTTGAAAATCAACATTGCCTCTGATTAAATGCCATTACAGCTCTGGACTCACTGGATCCAAAGAGATTAATGGACTTGAGGGTGCTGCTGGAATGAAAATGCTTCCACAGCTGGTAGTAAGTAAATGCCAAGAACCTGGCAGGGGTGAGGCCTCTGGGATATTTCCTGATCAGCAGGCGACAGACCCTATTTCCCTTTAAGGCCATTCAGGAAATGCCAGAGGTGGCCTCCCATCCCATCAAATCCCTTCACCACTGGAACCAAAGACTTTGTATTGTGCTTAAACGCCTCCCACATACCAGCCTAGAAGCCACCAGTGAAGGCAGCAGAGTCAGAAGCCCCTACTTGTGTTACTGGCCAAGTGACCTCAGGAAAGATATTTGCTGTCTCTCAGAACTTTTCACCCCATCTGTAAAACAGAAGGATGAATTATTTTTCTCATCCCTTTCCCTCCAAGCAGCAGAACTCTTCCAGAAAAGCCCAATAGGCAGCTCAGGTATTAGCAAAGCTGCCCTGGGGAAAATAGGGTGGTATCTGTTTCAGTGTAGCCTGCCTATACCCCACACACACCCCAAGGCCCTCGAAAGGGTTACGGAAGCACTGTTCCCTAAGTCAGGGGACAGCAGCTTTCCTAGAAGGCCTGAGCCAGCCACAGCGAACGTTTCCGCCAAGCTCCTGGCAGCAGCTCTGTGCACTTTGATGTGGCCCCTCCTTTGTGGCCTTACAGGAAGAGTGAAATCAGGGAGACCCAGGTTTCAATCCCACCTCTACTAAGCCGTGTGACCTTCTCTCTCTGAGTCTCTGATTCTTTGTCTGCAAAATAGAGACAATGAGACCACCCTCATAAGTTTATTATGGAGAAAAGGGCAGGGAGTTAGGCATGCAATAAACGTTAATGGTGAAAGGAGAAAGAAAGAACAGAGCCCAAAGATAACATAAGGAAATCAACAAGCACCACCCAGCTATTCTTCTGGAACGCTAGCCACACGCCAGGCACTGTGCTCAGCGCTGTTTGTACCCTAACTCACAGTCTTCACGACCCCTCTCGGAGGCAGGTACTGACCCCATTAACAGCGGTCACGTGGCCACCAGGCGGCCTGTGCGACCACCACACTCCCCTACTATCCCCCCGGGCTCATCTGCTGAGCCAAGGTATGGCTTTCTCCCCACTGGGACCATATGCTCACGCTCATCTTTGTGCACTGCCTGTGGACATGGGGAGTGGAATAGAAAAGAGCACTCACAGCCAGGCGCGGTGGCTCACACCTGTAATCCCAGCACTTTGGGAGACCGAGGCAGGCGGATCACCTGAGGTCAGGAGTTCGAGACCAGCCTGACCAATATAGAGAAACCCTGTCTCTGTCTCTACTAAAAGTACAAAATTAGCCAGACATGGTAGTGCACGCCTGTAATCCCAGCTACTTGGGAGGCTGAGGCAGGAGAATCACTTGAACCCAGGAGGCAGAGGCTGCGGTGAGCTGAGATTGTGCCATTGCACTCCAGCCTGGGCAACAAGAGCAAAACTCTGTCTCAGAGGAAAAAAAAAAAGCAAAAAAGCATTCACCTCCACCGAGTGTGGGCCCTTTCCTTCCTTCCTTCCTTCCACCCCAGAGCGCAGTTCTGCACTCCTCAAAACCCTGAAGTAACTCCACAGTGCCTCGAGGTCACACCCCAGACCATTACCTTATCTCCCCACACACCCCAAGGAACCCTGCCCCAGCCCTGCCAAACTTCACCCATTCCCTTCTCCTTCTTGCTAAGCCACTACCTGGAAAATTCCTACTCATCCTGCTGGGGACGCCAACCTGTGGCAGGCCCCAGTGCCTCTTCCTCACTCTCCCTGGGGTTCTGCTCACACCCTCTCGCTGCCTGAGATACAGCAGGAAGGATTTAGATGTGTGTCTGACTCTAATGCTAAGCTCTGGGGACTGGGTCTGGTCCTCCTGTGAGCCCCTATACCTAGCATACAGCAGACACTATTAAAACGATCAATGTCAAGCCTGGCCACATGGCTCACACCTGTAATGCCAGCACTTTGTGAGGCCAAAGTGGGAGGACTGCTTGAGCCCAGGAGTTCCAGATTACAGTGAGCTATGATTGTGCCACTGCATGCCAGTCTGGGCAACAGAGCAAGACCCCGTTTCCAAAAACATAAAAATGAAATTATGAATGTTGTTGAAAAAGTACAACTCCACCCATTCCTGTGGGAGCCTGTGGCAACCAAGAAGCAGAAACTGGGGGACAGGTCCCACCCACTGGCCAGTATTCCCTGGGACAAGGGGGATGGAAAGGGGAGACACACAAAGCCCACCTCTTTTTTCCTGCTCTAGGAGGCTGATGTAGTTGGCTGCTGCTGTTCCCTTTTTGCCTGATCCCTTGAGATCTGGGAAGTGGGAAGGAGAGGGGAGGGCAGAAAGAGGGAAGAGACAACGGACAGGCCCCACAGAGCCAGAAGGATTAAGTCCCACTGATTTTGCATCATTGTTCTCTGTGGCCGCTTAGCTTTGTGGGCCTCAGATGGTGCAAAGGAAAAGCAGGTAATGGCAGAAGGGGCTCAGCATGCCCCTGCAGGCTGCCATGTGCACAGGGTTGGCCTAAATCACCTGAAAGAATCTTTCTTGCTCAAAGTTTATAATTCTCCAGACAATGGGCCCCATTAAAGACAGGGGGGCCAGACTCTGAGGCCTCACCTGGACACACAGGCACTTCCTGGGCAGCCTCGACCAAGCCCACGTTCCCTGGCACAGCAGCACTGAGCTCTTGACCTCACCTCATTGACGTCGATCTTGTTCCTCTCCATGTAGTCTCTGTCATTGACCTGCCCGCCGTCCACAAACTCCATCAGGAGGACCCGCTCCGTGGACAGGTCCCAGTGGATTCGGGGGACCTGGGATAGGAAGGGACAGGTCAGATGGTCTGGGGAGGCTGGGAGTCGGGCAAGGACGACAATGTGGCACAGCGAGCCAGAGAGCAACAGAGGCTCCTCCCAGAGCTAGGGAGAAGAGGCCCAGGAGGGACCTCAGTGTTGACAGTGGGGATGGGACAGCCAGGCCAAGAGGGAGGCCAGCTACTCCACCTCTGCTCAGCAGGCCTCCACCCACTCCTTTAGAGACCGGCTTTGCCGACTCTCCTCAGTGCCTTCTAACACCGTTAAGAGCCAAAACTAAAAATGGGACTTGGGAGGAAAATGTTGGAACGCCTCATACCTGGGCATTGCTATTAAGGATATTTCCTCTCCCCATCCCACCACCGGGCCCACTTCGGGCTCCTCTGCCTCCAATATTTCACCTGGGTAATGGGTGCATTGTATGTACTAAGCAAATGACTGAATTTTGACCAGATGATAAATTTTGTTTCCCATGCCTGTTTCCTGTAGGAAAACATGTTTCCTGGGGCAGACAACATTGGATATTAACCCAACATCTATTCCCAACCCTACTCTTCCCTAGAGATGAAAAAAACAAAATACTGGGGCTAGGTGGGGTGGCTCACACCTGTAATTCCAGCACTTTGGGAGGCCGGGGCAGGTGGATTGCTTGAGCTCAGAAGTTCAAGGCCAGCCTGGGCAACATGGCGAAACCCTGTCTCTACAATAAATACAAAAATTAGCCAGGCATAATGGTGCATGTCTGTGATCCCAGCTTGGGAGGCTGAGGTGGGAGGATCACCGTCAAAGTCACAGTGAGCTGTGACCTTATACATCACACCACTGCACTCCAGCCTGGGCAACACAGCAAGATCCTGTCTGAAAACAAACACAAACAAATAAAAAAAATCTACTTTTCTTGCCTGCTTTATAGTAGGTATGGCCATGTGATACAGTTCTGACTTATGAACATAAACGGAAACCTGCTAGGGGATTCTGGGAAGGTTTTTATTTCCTTCATAAAAAAAAGCGGGGGGGTATTTGCATAGTGCTACTCTTCTTCCATTTCTCTTCCTGCCTTGAAAGTGAACGTGAATGTGAGTGTTGGTGCTATAGCAGCCATCTTGCAACAATGAGGAAAAATAAAAAAAAATTATAAAGAAACTGAGATGCCAGCTCTGATACTGTCAAACCACCAAAACCATGTATCAGTAGGCAACCACTGCAAACCTTCTTGCTATGTGAAGACAACGAATTCTTTTATTTGAGGCATTCTAAATGAGGCTTTCAGTTGCCTACAGACAAATGCATTACTAACATATACTCTCCAACCCTCTCTGACTCTCCCAACACTCAAAAGCCAAAAAGAGAACAGATTTCTCCAGGAGCGGGCAAAAGATTGGAATGCAACCAGACTGCCATATGAGCAAGGGACAGCTACCAGTACCCCCACAGCCAGGAGGGAGGAGTTATTGGGCTTCCAGCATGCCAAGTCTCTCCCAAATTGTGAGGAGTTTATTTCCTCTTACAAATAAAGAAATATGGGCAGCTTTTTCAAATGTTTTGGAGAGTAAGATTTTCCTTTACCCTGACCACCCAAATTCATCTAGCAATAACATAGTGGCCCTCAAGTCACCAGTCCTTAATTCTTAATTAATCCTTAATTCCTGTTCTTAATTCTGCTAATACTGTTGTGTCTTAGACTAACCACTTAACTCCCTTACATCCCAGTCTTCCTCACTGGAAAGCAGAATTGTTTCTGCCCTATCTCAGTAAGGAGCTCTGAGGATAAATGGAGCTGTACATACAAGGGAAATGCTCTAGTTGGAACAAAGTTTCCAAAAGAAAGCAAGGTGTTATTTTGGTTTGCTGCCTGCCTGCGGTTTCTGCCATTTGAAAATCT
Organism: Piliocolobus tephrosceles; assembly: GCF_002776525.5. Classification (NCBI taxonomy): domain Eukaryota; kingdom Metazoa; phylum Chordata; class Mammalia; order Primates; family Cercopithecidae; genus Piliocolobus; species Piliocolobus tephrosceles. Next base: position 28,622,595 of record NC_045439.1, read on the forward strand.
GGGCCAATAGAGAAATCTGTAAAACTGATACTTTGAACTTAAAATTTAGACTTGCTTGGCATTTTTCAAAAAGTTTCTTTTTAAAAAAGTGAGTGCATGTTTGTTATTGTTGCTTTGTTGGTTTTTTTTTAGAGACAGGGTCTCATTCTGTCACCCAGGCTGGAATGCTGTGGCATCATCATAGCTCACTGCAGCCTCGAACTCCTGGACTCAAGAGATCCTCCTGCCTCAGCCTCCCAAAGTGCTGGGATTACAGGCGTGAGCCACCATGCCCTGCCTGTTGTTTTTGTTCATAGCTTCCAAATGAATGGGACATAGTTTCGGGTTAAATTCTTCCCTTGGGTTTGTTTGGAAACCTATGTTTGACAGTGGGCCCCTAAGGCTCTGGAGACAAGAGGTCAAATCTCTAGCCAGGCCCATCAGAGGCAGCTTAAAAAACAGTGAGGCGCTGGACGCAGTGGCTCACGCCTGTAATCCCAGCACTTTGGGAGGCCAAGGAGGGCAGATCACTGAGGCTGAGGAAGGAGAATCACTTGAACCTGGGAGACGGAGGTTGCAGTGGGAGAAGAGTATGCCACTGTACTCTGGCCACAGTGACAGAGGGAGTGAGACTCCATCTTTTAAAAAAAAAAAAAAAAAAACACACTAGGAAAGAGTCACAGGTGGAAACAGAAAACCCCCAGGCTGGAGCTTCTCTGTGCTTGTGCATCAGGGTCCTGGGTGTACTGGAGTTTCCCCCTCTGGTCTCCCTGCAGACATCACCATTCCAGTCTAACCACAGAATGTGCCCCTTGCTTCTGCTGCTTAAATCTGAAATGACTAAAATATCAAACCTGGGAAACAGTGGAATTTGTCATGGGAGCTTCAGAACCCCAGGTGCCCCTGGACAGACATAACATGGAAATGACTGCAAAATGCCAAACTGCTCCTGCTTAGTTAAAAAAGTGAGCTGCCCCTAAATCACCAGACGGGCAGGAAGACCTGGGGGTGTGGGGTGAAGTGAGCGCCCACATTTCCTGTCCTATGCTTCTTCCGTCAAGGAAGGAAAAAACGAAAAAGAGAAATTTGAAAGAGTCAATAAGCACCCTGCACTCCCCACCCCAACCCCAAGCAAAGCAAAATGAAACTCTAAGAAGCTCATGGCCAGGGTGCTCAGTGGCCCCACCAGCAGGGTCACACCCTGACCATTAGGACCCCTGGGTCCAGGGTCTACCTCTTTGTCACAGAGCAGAGGCCTCCCTCCTGCGGGCTCCTCCAGCCTCCCACACTGATGCCAATCTGGACCCCAAGAAGGAGGGTGCCGATTAGGGAAGGTCCAGCCCAAGACCCTGGGCCTCAGCCTCACAGTCTGGCCCTGACCTCACATTTCTGCTTTGTTTCTATGCTTTGGTCAATGTGCCCACGAAGCAGGCTGTGCCTGGCTTGTCTGAGACAGCGCCCATCATCCTGGGCCCACAGTCCTCCTGGAGCCTGAGTCCAGCACAGCAGAAGGCCTGGAGACCTGGAGTCAGACTGGCATATTTGGAGTGAGGCTGCTGGCTGGAGCCCCAGCTCTGCCATCTAGAAGTTGTGTGACTGTGGGTAAGTTATATAACCTCTCTGAACACCAGTTTCCCCACCAAAAATATGGTGATAATGATTACAGTGGAAGCACGACCCCACCCCTGTCCCCATTTCCTACTACTATGAGCAGAGTACTGGCACTCAACATGGAACTAGACACTAGCAGCTGCTGGAAAAAACATTGATTGCTCTTATGACGGCCACATGGAGTTTCACAGAGGGCTCTGACACACACCAGGGCTGAGAGTTATGCTCTAGACAGTTTACTGGAATTCACATCTTCCCCACAAAGCAGAACCACATGGAGGGGGAACGTGCAGGCTCTGGAGTGGGCTACCTCTATTCCCTGCCCCTTAGTGGTGAGCCCTGTGACCCTGCGCAAAGGGTCGATCGCTCTGGGCCTCAGTCTCCCAGCTGATGATATGGGGCTGGTTATGGCACCTCCCTTGTGAGGCTGTTGTAAGGATTAAAGAGTAATCATACATACAAAGCACGCTGCAAAAAAAAAAAAAAGTTATATATTAATTACTATACATCAGTGGTTCCTAATCTTTGAGACTGATGGGAAGCTATGATACTTCCCAAAAAGCAAGCACATCTCCTCAGGCTTTGTCCATAATTTCTAGAGTCCTGGGCTCCTTACCGCACACAAAGGAACCCTGGCATGGCCCTGCACACCTATCCCCACCTCCACACACACAGAAATGCTCTCATCACTTCCAGTCCCAAACCCTGTGGTTATAAAGCTTCTCCCCTGCCACCTTGTCCCCAGTTGTCCCCCAGGTGAGTCAGAAACCCTACCACTTGTCCTGTTTCCTTCCCCTAGCACATACGCTCTACTGGCAGATCCACTAAGCCTGGCTTTAACCATTCAGCCTAGCTGTCCCTTCACCCTCTCCCAGTCCCCCTGACACCATATTTGCATTCAGTGCTTGTCTGAGGCTGGCAGATTTATAGCACAGGACTGAGGTTCTTAAACCCCACACAAGCACCGGAAGATGCCTCACACACTGAGAGGTAAACTCTTTGCGGAGGCTTAATTATGCACAGATGTTGTGATGGGGAGCCCGTGTGCAAAAGCAATCTATCTCCAGTTCTAGAGCTGAACTGGGTTCACAGTGCAAAATTCACTTCCCCCTTGTTATGTGTTCAGGGAAAATTAATTACTCAAGAGCCTTAATTCCACCACTGTCTTAGGAAGGGTATGCAAGTTTTGGAAACAGCAGGTCAAATTGGTATATTCATTATTTACCCATTTGGCATCCTCATCTGAAAACTGTGTGTGTTATTATTGCATGTCTTGGTCTGGCACTTGCCAGTTGGCCCCAGCCAGGGGACAATTTTGCTGTTTCCATGGGAACAGTGGAGGAGATGGTTCTGTCTGGCTCACATAGTTCTGGCTCTGAGGGGCACCCCTGCCGGTAAAAGGCAGCAGAGTATCCTGAGAGGAGGACCACACTTGAAGTCAGAAAATCTGGGATGTTGCCCTAGCTCCTCTACTTAAACTGTCCTCTGCAATATGGGCTGATGCCTGCTGGAGGGACTCAACACCACAGTACCTGCAGAGTGTTCAATGCAGCAGCTCCTGATGAAGAGGAGATACTCAATATATATCGCCTATAGTCAATACTTTTTAGAAGCACTCACCGGAGCCCTTTATCCTGAGTAGAATTACATACTTCCTGTTGGGAATACACAGAAACACAGACGAATGCCTGTCACGGTGCTAACAAACATGCACTACAACAACACATTGCTGTGTCTGTCCCTCCACTAGATGAGAAGTTTTCCAGAGCAGGGTCAAACCCCAGCTCCCAGTACAGCAACAAGCTCAGGAATAAAAGAAATGGGATAAGCAAGTAGAAGCATGTCTTAGACTCTATAGCATTAAATTAATTAGTTAACATTATCACTTGTCTAAAAGAGCCAAGTTTTCACTGAACTGGTGGTGTGAGCTCCAAGGTTGGGGCAATGACACCAGACCTAGGCTGCACTCCTGGATTTATGCACACAAGAGGGTCTGTACATCCACACGTACGATGGCAGCCAACAAAATGCCAGTCAAGCATATTGGGAGAATGGAGACAGACCCGACCCTCACCACACCCAGTTAAACTTCTTCTTGGGCTCTATCTTCCTCCACAATCAGTGTGTCAAGACACCGCACTGATCACCACAGCTGTGGTTCTTCTTCCTGTGGATTCTCAAGTGGTTAGAATAGACACATCTTCAGTCGCTCCATCCCTGTTAGTCAATCAGGAGAGCAAAAGCATAAACACTTCCTCCATTTCTCATGACGTCTTCAAAAGCCACAAGGACACCTTAGTCAAGAACAATAGTGTCCCCTCTCCCTGATCCAATGTTCTGAGCCATCCTCCCCAAGAATAGCACGGCTTGACTGTTGGCTCTGGAACCTGCACATGGAGCTGCTGAGGGCTTGGTGACCCCTCTCCTGCATTCCCCAGGCCTGCTGAAGAAGAGAGAAGGGTGATCTCTCCTAGAGTTGGAAGCCAAGCTCAGTGTAGACAACCAGAAGAGCCCTCCAAGCCCTGCACTGCTGGGAAAAGGGGGGTAACCCTGTGTAAACAGGCACACACCTCAGGAAGGACAAATGTGTTGGAAGAACACGGTGTGACATACATCTCTCTCCCCAGTTCCTGTGTGCCCTGAGAGAACATCAGGACGGTCCTTAAAGACCAGTTCCGGCTGGGCGCAGTGGCTCACGCCTGTAATCCCAGCACTTTGGGAGGCCGAGGCAGGTGGATCATTTGAGGTCAGGAGTTTGAGACCAGCCTGGCCAAAATGGTAAAACCCTGCCTCTACTAAAAATACAAAAATTAGTCAGGTGTGGTGGCACACACCTGTAGTCCTAGCTACTCGGTAGGCTGAGACAGGGGAATCGCTTGAACCTGGGAGGTGGAGGTTGCAGTGAGCAGAGATTGCGCCACTGCACTCCAGCCTGGGTGACAGAGTGAGACTTTGTCTCAAAAAATTAATAATAATAAAATTAATTAAAAAAAAAAAAAGGACCAGCTCCAGGACCAGGCATAGTGGTTCATACCTGTAATCTCAGCACTTGGGAGGCCAAGGCGGGCAAATCACTTGAGGTCGGGAGTTCAAGACTAGCCTGACAACATGGGGAAACCCCATCTCTACTAAAAAAAAAAAAAAAAAAATACAAATATTAGTCAGGCATGGTGGCACATGCCTATAATCCCAGCTACTTGGGAGGCTGAGACAGGAGAATCACTTGAACCCAGGAGGTGGAGACTGCACTGAGCTGAGATCATGCCACTGCACTCCAGCCTGGGCAACAAAGCGAGACTCTGTCTCAAAAAAAAAAAAAAAACACCAACTCCAGTGCCAACTTCTCCACAGAGCCTGCCCTGACCCAGTAGGCCATGGGAGTCCCTGCTTCTGAATCCTCAGAACACGTAGAAGCCGTACTTCTCATGGGGCACTGACAGCTGTGACTTCATATTATCTGATACTGTTTCCCACATTAAGTGTCTCTTACTACATAGAACAGTTCTGCTATAATACTTGTTTTGAAAACACAAATTTATTCCAATGCAATTGATGTGTTAGGGAACAGTTTGATCATAATGCAGATTTTGGATGTGCTTATGTTGTACTATCATCTGCGAGAAACACTGGAATGCAGAAAGCTGCATCCAGCAGAGCCGTGCCACATTGGAATACACAAAACAAACACACCTCGACATCGCTGCGAGTCGGTGAGTCACCCACATCTGGCCTTACAACTTTCTGTCCCATTTCTTTTCTTTGCTTTTTTTTTTTTGTTGTTGTTGTTGTTGTTGTTCCTTGATATGGAGTCTCACTCTGTTGCCCAGGCTGGAGTGCAATGGCACGATCTTGGCTCACTACAACCTTTGCCTCCTGGGTCCAAGCGATTCTCCTGTCTCAGCCTCCCGAGTAGCCGAGATTACAGGAGTGCACCACCATGCCCGGCTACTTTTCGTATTTTTAGAGACAGGGTTTCACCATGTTGGCCAGGTTGGTCTCGATTTCCTCACCTCAGGTGATCCGCCCACCTCCGCCTCCCAAAGTACTGGGATTACTGTCATCAGCCACCATGCCTGGCCTCTGTCCCATTTCAAAGGACTCCTCCCATCATCTCACAAAACTAACAAGCAGCAACCCTTCTGATGCCCACTTCCACAGCAGGCTCAAGGTAAAGTGCCATGTGTATTGTGGTCTTATGTATTTCTTAGCCATTTAACATATGTAAAACTATGTTACTGGTTTTTATTCATTCTTATCTTCTTTTCTTTTCTATATTACTGTATTACTGATGAATTTTTTTTCTTTTTTTCTGAGACGGAGTTTCACTCCTGTTGCCCAGATCTGAATGCAGTGGCGTGATCTCAGCTCACTGCAACCTCCACCTCCTGGGTTCAAGCGATTCTCTTGCTTCAGCCTCCCGAGCAGCTGGGATTATAGACACATGCCACCACGCCAGCCAAATTTTTATATTTTTAGTAGAGACGGGGTTTCACCATGTTGGCCAGGCTGGTCTCGATTTCCTCACCTCAGGTGATCCACCTGCCTCTACCTCGCAAAGTGCTGGGATTACAGGCGTGAGCCACTGTGCCCGGCCACTAATGAATTTTTTTGAGTGTTGTGCCCCTAACTCTATTTTCCCCATAAGCTCTGTGGTTTCTGTTGTGTGATTTTGCATAACTGAAGTATTTCTAGAAACACATACGTTTTGTTACAGCAGAACCAACTGTAAAAGCCGAGGTAAAACACGTGTTTAAAACAGTCCCAGCGTAGAGCAGTGTTAGCTATCAGCGTCGCCAATATCATCATCACCCCACGCCTCACGGAGGCAGAGACCACAGCATATAGGTTCTTGGCTAGGGCTCAGCGTCTTGCAGTTGTCGTTTATTCAATAAACATCTGTTTAATTGACTAATGGGTCAACAATCACTTGATATTCCTTTGCAAATTGCCTTCAAGGGATTTAATGCACATCACCAGTGACAAATCATTCATCCTCAGTAAGAGGACTCAGGAAGAAGATGTCCCAATTATGTCATGAAAGAGATACTCCAGGCAGGGACCCACGTACCACCACACTCTTCCACCAGACCGCCATGGCCCCCATTGCCTCGTCCCGCCTACCTTCAAGAAGTCAAAATGCTTGAGCATCTGGGACACCTTCTCAGCATTCCTCCCTTCATTGAGGAAATCCAGCTCCAAAGGCAGGTTCTTCTTGGCTTCATCCACAAGCCACATAAACTCAAACTCTGGGAATAGCTGCTTCACAGCCAGAATGAGCACCTGAAATCCAACAAGCACCCTAGTCACGGGGTGGGCCCACAGCACACACCAAGCGACATTCCCTACCTTCCTGCCTGGTTCTCCTCTGGAGTACGGGAAACTCCTCCCCTGAGGCCCATCCCTCCTCTGAATTCCAGGAGGGAAACATAGTAGGACCCTGCTCTCCCATAAGCTCGATACTCTGCACCAAGTCCAAGATGATGATAGCTCAACAGCCAGCATGGGTAACCATGACTACCATTTGCTGAGGGTTCCCCTCGTGTCCAGCACTAACTAAGCACTTATTTTTTATTTTATTTTTTAAGTTCTGGGATATGTGTGCAGGATGTGCAGGCTTGTTTCATAGGTAAAAGTGTGCCACAGTGGTTTGCTGCACCTATCAACCCATCACCTAGGTATTAAGCCTGGCGTGTATTAGCTCTTTTTCCTAATGCTCTCCCCCACACCCCAACCCTTGCCCAACAGGCCCCAGGTACGTGTTGTTGCCCTCCCTATGTCCATGTGTTCTCATTGTTCAGCTCCCACTTGTAAGGTGGAACAAGCGGTGTTTGGGTTTTTTTGTTCCTGCATTAGTTTGCTGAGGATAATGGCTTCCAGCTTCATCCATGTCCCTGCAAAGGACATGATCTCATTCCTTTTTATGGCTGCACAGTACTCCATGGTGTATATCTACCAAATTTTCTTTATCCAGTCTCTCACTGGTGGGCATTTGGGTTGATCCCACATCTTTGCTATTATGAATAGTGAACTAAGCACTTTACTTACTACTAAACTTAATTCTTGCAACAACTCTGGGAGGCACACAGATACACATCTTATCATCCATTTTCTATTGTTGTTTAGACAAGCTGTCACACTGTAGCCAAGACTGGAGTGCAGTGGCGTGATCACAGTTCACCACAACCTTGACTTCCAAGGCTCAAGTGATCCTCCCACCTCAGCCTCCTGAGTGGCTGGGATTACAGGTGTGCATCACCACGCCCAGCAAATTTTTAAAGTTTTTTTTGTAGAGACAGGGTCTCACTATGTTGCCCAGGTTGGTCTCAAGCTCCTATCTTCAAGCAGCCTTCCTGCCTCAGCCTACCAAAGTGCTATCCCATTTTACAGATGAGGAATCTGAGACTCTGAGGGGTTATATGATTTTCCCAAAATTTTCCCAGCAAGGAATCACCTAGCTAAAATTCCCCTTGGGAATTCCACAGCCAACTCCACAGCCCTTGCTCTGAAGCACTTAGCTCAACTGCTCCTGTGGCTGCTCCCCGACCTGTTCCTCATGGTCTGTTCACAAAGCACTGGAAGGGTGCTGCAAATGTAACTGTCACTACTTTATTTCTTAAGTTGAATGTTTGGTGCTTGAACATTTATAATACTATTTTCTATACTTTCTGTACATCTAAAATATTTCATAATAAAAAACTAAATTGGAATAAGAAAACACGGCTAGATCAGACAAGAGGAGAAAGAGAGAAGGAATATGACCACCTGGATGAAAAGCTTAGGTTTTTGGCAATTTGGCTCCACTGTGGATTCTTGAGTGATGACATGATAAGAGGGGGTTTTAGAAGATTTATCCGGCATTCAGGGGTCAGTTTAATGACATGAAATTAAAGAAGGGCCCAGTGATCTATGCATAGCATACCACAGCCCCCTCCATGGGCAGGGACTCAATCCTAAGGCTGCCCCACCACCAGGGCTCTGGATTTGAGATGGGTGCCCAAGTTCCTGGATGATGGCTCTGTAGTGGGTGAGCAAGGGTGATACCAGGGACATAGGAGGTGTTCCAGTATTCTGGGAGGGAAACAGAAGGGCCCTGATCTCCCATAAGCTCTCCTGCTGGCATTCAAAGCCAGGCCTGGGGAGAAGACTGACTGATTGACCCAGTAATTCTTAGTATAAATGACAGTCCGAGTTATCTGAGAACAACCATCTCTAACCCTGGCTACAGCAGATGGCAATAAGAACTAACAAGCTGTGGGCCTGTTGGTACCAAAAGACCTTCCCCTTCCCATCTTTCCAGAAAGACTTACTGAGCCCTAGATAAAAGCCTTGTCTCATGCTTCTTTTTGCCCTGTTCTATGATATTTTGCTCAATGCTGTTGGCAAAAGAAATCAATCTAAAGCCAGACTATTAACTACAAGGCATTTACAGCTTTGTTTTCAAGCCCTGTGTCCTGGGTGATGTACCAGATGCCATTCCAAAAAGAATCATCACACAGTGTTATCATGCTCAATTTCTACCAAAACTTCTTTTAATTACATTTGGCTGTAGTTTAATTTCTTTTGAGTTTTGTCTGGTCTTTCATGGGCTAGACCTATGACCTTATGATAATTGATTTAGTTTATGTTTTGTTTGTATCACGCAAGACTAGAAGGGAGAGGGGGCAACAGAGAGGCCCAGACTGTATGCCTCAAGCCCTGGCACCTGGGCACCGCAGCCTCCAGACATCACATCCCATCACAGTGCCCTCAGATGGCCCTTGGCAGTGACCAAAGCAGAGGCAGAGCAAGTGAACAGGAAAAAGAAGAGATTCCCCCAGGCCCACGTGGAGGCCAGTCATGCCATCTAAGTCACCTGAATTCTACCTTTCTGGGCTCGGAATTCAGGCAAGAAAAGCTCTCCAGCATTTTGCTCCAATCTAAACTCCAGAGGGTATCACCCGAGAGGGGCAAGGAAAGGGGCCACAATGAGGCTTTCTCATTTCTTCAATCAATATTTACTGACTACCCTCTAGGCAATTGCCACGGACCAGACGTGGATACGCACAGAGAGCTACCTGTAGCCCAGTGAGGTCTCTACTTGAGGGTGAAGCTTCTGGCCAAACAATAATTCCTCATCATTTATTGTATGGTCACTGTTTTTTGTGAAATTTTTAATTATCATTGATATCCAAGCAGCACTAAAAGGCACATTAAAGATTTTCCAGTTACTAATCAGTTACATAATTAGTCTTTATTAATACTATTCATTATTATTAACACTTGATAATACCTGACATCATTAATCATAAGCAGTCAATTTTATTAACTAATAGTAATTGCTAGTAACTAAATAGTAAGCTAACTCGTAACACAGAAAACTTTACATTGCTCATCGAACTGGTTTCCTGTGGGTTGTGGGTCACTTCCTTGGTTACTTTAAAATGAAGGGGGTTCTTTGAATAGAAGTCAGTGGTTCTCAGATTTATGCAATGTCACCATCCCCTTTATAGGAGCTCACCAATTTTAAAACTTGATACCAGCTACAAAGCGCAGAAAATGAACATACATAATTTTGCACATAATTCAGGGGGTTCACCAACCCCTTGAAATTCAGTGGGTGGGGAGGGGGTCAGGTTAAGAGTCGTCGGGTTCAAGTAGTTTGGGCTGCTGCCGTTTTAGACTTTTCTTGGCTGAAGAAAGTAACATAAAACTCAGTTTCACCGTCTGGTTTCATTCAACTCTGTTCTTAAATGAATCTACTTAGCCTACCTTAAGCAGATTCATTTCAATTTTTCTTTTTGACAACACATGCAATCAACTAAAATAAAACAGATGTTGTTATCAATTTGACTTTCTGATTTTTCTCCCAAAATGCATCTTCTCCATAAAATTCTTCTAACAACCAATGTTTCCACCAGTGCCTACCAGCTACTCAACACTCTGCAGATGTTTATTGAATACTCACATGAATGAATGAATGAGTAAATGAATGAAGAAATGAATATTTCAAAGATTTTGTCTGCTTTTCTGAGATAATTATATGTTCACATGTGTTATCCAAAGAAAATGAGTTTTTCTGTTTCTGAGGCTTTAGTGGAAAGAGCCATAACTTCCGAATTTGGGGGAATCATAATTTCAGAAAGCCTGAGAGTTCTCTACTTGATCTGGAACCTTATGAATCAATCAAGGTATATTCAAAAATTAATGCTTCCTTCAAGGTAAAATAATGAAACTATCTTCCTATAGGGTCATTGGCTTGCAGGAGGAAAAATCAATCATGGGCCACACAGAAATAAAATGGAAAAAATGAAGAGTCACACATAAGTTTGAAAACTAGTGAATGGGCCAGGCGTGGTGGCTCACACCTGTAGTCCCACCACTTTGGGAGGCCAAGACGGGCAGATCACTTGAAGTCAGGAGTTCAAGACCAGCCTGGCCAACACAGGGAAACCCCATCTCTACTAAAAATATAAAAATTAGCCAGGTGTAGTGGCATGTGCCTGTAATCCGAGCTACTCAGGAGGCTGAAGCAGGAGAATCACTTGAACCCAGGAGGCGGTGTTTGCAGTGAGCCTACGTCATGCCACTGCACTCCAGCCTGGGCAATAAATAGAGAAAGACTCCATCTCAAAAAATAAAAAATAAAATAAAATAAAACCAAGAAAAGAAAAGAAAAATAAAACAACTGACTGTTATTTAAAATAGCAAAAGAGAAGGGGAATTATCATTATTTAGTTCCTACTACACTCCAGGCACTGTGCTACGAACACTTTACACACACACTTTCATTTAATCCTTTTCTTGCCAATTTTACATAGTAGAAAACAGGAATTGTCAAAACAAAATCTGACCTGGGCTTTTCTTGTTCATTCTTTATGCAGCCCTGCCTCATGCAACACAACGCAACGACACAGGACAATACAATAGGAAGCTCAAGATAAGGCAGAGAAGGAGCTTTGTAAACTGTAAAATGCAACTGGAAATGCAAGTTACTGTTATCAAGTTATTGTACATTATAAAAGAAATAATGTTCTATGGGAAAACAGCACACTAAATAGAATGCCTGTACCGATCCAAACTGGTAAAAATGAACGTTCAACAAGAGTCGAAAATCAATTCAGAGTGATGTAAATAGCTTGCCATTCACAGGGTTTATCTTTGTTCTGATAAGTTATTAAAGTACACACTTTTTAGAAAACAGATTTATAGGGTGAAGTTTCCTTGGGTGGCCCACATCTCTGGATACTTTTTAATATATATTTTAAAAAATAAAATCGCTGCTGGATTCTGTGCCGACGCAAACATTGCCTAGCCACCCACTGCTCAACCAACACATTTAGTAAGGAAACAAGATGAGGCTGGGTGCCGTGGCTCACGCCTGTAATCCCAGCACTTTGGGAGGCCGAGGCAGATGGATCACCTGAGGTCAGGGGTTTAAGACCAGCCTGGCCAACATGGCAAAACCCCGTCTCTACTAAAAATACAAAAATTAGCCAGGTGTGCTGGCAGGCACCTGTAATCCCAGCTACTTGGGAGGCTAAGGTAGGAGAATCACCTGAAGCCAGGCAGTGGAGGTTGCAGTGAGCTGAGATCGCACCACTGCACTCCAGCTTGGGCGACAGAGTGAGACTCTGTCAAAACAAACAAACAAACAAACAAACAAACAAACAAGATGGTAGACAAAATGCACTGAAAATGCTGCTCAGAAAAAGTCAAAAACATGACTGCCGTGGGTTTTTACTTTTTGAGACCCTTGACCCTTGAGATGGGCCAGATGACATCAAGCAATAGATGAGATTTATTGCTGAGGCCAAAGAGCCCACCCCAACATAGCCGAGCGCCTTGGGGCCCAGTGGTGCATGAAGGGCATAGTACTTGGCAATATGTTAGATTCCTCATGGGTGAGAGGGTAAGGGAGTGTTCCTCATCAATTCAGAAGCTGGAGAAATAACTGGGAGTGATATAGGGTGATTAGGACCTGGGGATTATGGTAGTCCCGCAGCTCAGGGATCATCTGAGTCTTACCCTGCCCTCGAGCAGTGAGAATGGCAGTGAGATATGGCCCGCTAAGCTCCCCAGTGTTGTGGGTAGAAAAGAACTGCTGCAAAGCCAGCCCGCCAGCAGACGGATGGCCTATGCTTCATCAGTTCACCCCCTCCTGCTGAATCATTGTTCCAATCTCTGGGCCCAATTAGTCTGGCTCTGGACAGCCACTCAAATCAATAAGAGTCACTGGCCGTGCATCTAGAAGTAGAGTTGCCCCAACTATTAAAGGGACACTATCAGGTGATAATGACAAAGCTAAAAAGACATCCTTGGCTCTGCCTTTTTCTTTTGTGCAAAGTCATCGACACCATCTGATTCACTGAACACCATTTACTGAGAATCAGCCTCCCTCCCCTGCCATCCTCCAACAGTCTATCCTAGAGGCGCTCTCCCCTCTCCAAGGGAGAAGGTTCATAGGAGACACAAAACTGCCAGGTTCACAGGAGATACAAAACTCTAGGGTGGTACATGCTACTGGAGGCCAAACCAACAGCCATCTCCCCCATCATCCTGGCTAACACAACCCCAAGTTTGTACATCCTTCACGTCCTTCAAGGAAAACAGGTCTGAGAAGCTGAGTCATGATTGGTTTAAGCCAATCAAGGTGGTCCCAGTTTTCTTGCCAAGACTGATTTGGGAGTGGGCATTACTTCTTGACAATAAGAAATGAAGGGAACTCTGCTAGGGAACTCCTTTTTTTTTTTTTCTTTCTTTTTTTCTGATAAATAATATGAGGATGTCACCTACTTGTAACACCAGGAACTGTTGCTGCTGTGCTGGGACTATGCTCGGTGCTGGCTCAGGAGGGCAAGCCAGGAAGCTGAGAAGCAGAGTGAAACACGGAAAGAGTCTGAGTTGTTACAAACCACAGTGAGGTGCTGGGCTGTCAGCCTTGGAACAGCTGACCCAAGTTCCAGACGTCTTCACATGTGAGATAATAGGGGTCAGCATTAGCTATACCACTTTCAGTTGGATTTTTCTGGTTCTTAGAGCCAACTGAAAGCATCCCAACTGATTCAACCAGTAGTCACCACCCCCTTGTTCTCAAAAGTCTCACCTCTGTAGACCTCTATCACCCTGTAAATGCACAGTAGTTATGAGTTTGGATGTAGAAGGTCACCTCTTAAAATGCAAATATAAAGAGGTTAAGCCTATCAGTCACTCTCTCTTTACTGTGAATTGCTTTCATCAGATTGCTTTCCTCTTAAGACCAGGCTGTGATCAATTACAGGGCAGAGGAGAGTGCACAAGAGTGGGAGAGAAGCATATGGGCATACCACACCTGGAGTTGGCATGAAAGGAGACATAGAGGGTATGCAAAAAGTAGCTTTGCCTCCTCTCTGTCCCTCAGTTTCTGGTAGCCCTAAATGTCCCCTAGAAATCATTCTTCAGGCCAAGAATGCTTAATACCTTTCTGGGATTGTCATTCCTAAATATAAGACACCATTTAGGTCACAACACAGAAAAACAAAATATTCACTTCAAGTACGAGATTCTTGGTTTTCCATCAGAGAAGGACCCAGGCAGGACTTTTCCCACCAGAGACGAAGCCCAGTGAGATGGCAGTGTTACCCAGTGCTGCTGCTCATCCTGACAGTCCATGGGGTGGTGGCCTCAGGCCTCCGTTCCGGCTGTTCTCCTGAAGGGTATGAGTGTGGGTCTCCGGTTTGCCTTGTGGTCCCAGCCCCAGAACTGCCTCAAGCCACTACTAAGGAGCCACTCCGTACTCTGCACACAGCCTGCCAGGCTGTGCTTCCCAAGAAAAGCATGTGATCCTTACCTCAGGGAGGAAGATGCCAAATCTTTATTACTGCTATTATTGCTCTGACCTTACAGCAACCATAACTTAGGGAGGCAGCAAGCAAACGCAGAGAAAAAGCCACAGCTGTCCTCCCTGTCCAAGTGGGCCCTGATGGCTTTACTATGCAGAGGCAGCTTCCTGCCTGACTCAGGAGTGGCTTCTGGGATTCAGGAAACCCTGAGATCCTCCAAATCTCCCAGTTCTCTCCCAGCTATGGCTGCTCCACAGCTGCTGACAGGTATGCTAGAAAAATCAGGTTTGTAGGTAGATGCTCAGGGCCACCCGGCAACCCTGCTCTCCTGCCCTGGTCAGCCCCGTTTCCACTGCACACAGTAGCTATTCCAAACCTTCACCCACCTCAAGTCTCCAATGCTACCTTCTACCCCCTCATTCTCAGCAGATGGTCTTGCCTCCCACTTCAGAGAAAAAATAGAGGCTATCAGGCTGCTACACACTCTGCTGCCCACTTTCCCTCCCCCTCTCCTCTGCCCCACACACTCATCTGTACCCAGCCTTCCCACCTTCCACTGGGCTCGAAACAAAGGCTAAGGTTTCCACCTGTGTTCTTCACTCCCAGTCACTTGAATCTCCCTCAGGACTTGATCTAGCAATTACTTCTCTCTGCGGAATCCCCTAATCTGCCCCCTTCCCAATCAGCTACAATTCCACTCAAGTCTCCCCAGTATTTAATCCTATGCTCTGCTCTGACCACTACCCTAACTCTCCCGAACCTTCCACAACTAAATATCTGAAAAGAGTACATTCTCTGTGAAGAGTCTCCACTTCCTTGAGTCTCAATTCTCTTTCACCCTGATCAGGCCATTGTAGCTGCTCTTCCTAACCACCCTGAATCACCAAATCCAAAATACCCTTTCCAGTGCTTTACTGATTTGATCTCCCGTTTGACAACGTTGAGGAATTCTGGCAGACTATGTTTTCCAAAATGGCTGCCAAAGTACCTCCCATTCTAATTCACTTCTAGAACCCTGCCACTCTCCCATTAAGAGGTAGAGTCTATTTCCCCAACCCTGAACTTAACTAAGGGGTCCTTTGTGACTGCTTCATCCAAAAGAGTGAAGTAATCCTATGTGGCTTCCAAGGTTGAGTCATAAAACTGTGACGTACTTTCAGCCTTATTCTCTTGGGTCACTTGCTCTTAGAACTCAGCCACCATGCTGTGAGGAAGACCAAGCAGCCATGTAGAGGCTGATGTGGAGAGGAACTAAGGCCCTGGCCCACAGCCCCAGTTAAGCTCCCAGACAACAGCTAGCACCAACTTGCCAGCGAGGAAATGAGCCACTCCAGCCCCCAGTCAAGTTACTCCAGCTAGTGCTGCATAAAACAGATGAGTTTCTCTACCAAGCCCTGGCCAAACTGCGAATTCATGAGCAAAACACATGACTGTTGTTTTAAGCCACTGTGTTTTGAGGTGACTCATTATGCAGCATCAGATAACTAATATAGTGCTTTCATCTTTAACTTTTCTCCACTGAATATAGCAGCATTGCACAATCTGGTTCTCCTCCAGTCTCTCTGATCATGCTTTCTTAGTTCCATTCATGAACTTATCCTCTTGGGCTCACCCCCCAAACAATGTTTTGCACAGTTTTTTCCCTTGCCTTCTTTCTTCTTGTTGCTGTCTTTTAAACTCTATATACATTCTCTGAGTGATCTCAACTATTCCCCCAGATTCATCTATCAAGAGTATCTTTACTCATAAAGGCTGAATTTGTATTCCAGCCTGGACTCCAGACCAACAAGGATATCCCTATCCAAAACTGCCAAGAGCACTATTTTACCCTACGTGGTTGCTGCATCGACCATTTCACTTTGTTCCAAGATGCATCCCAATCCCCTTACTCTCTTGAGAACTTCCATTTCCCAGGCTCCCTTGCCAACTTGCTGCCAGCTAGGTTTTGCCCGGAGGCAACACTGAGGGATACCAACATACTGGGAGGCAAGAGAAGATGGAAACTCTTCTGCCTCAAACAGCATCTGTGGCTCCCACTCCCAAGTGAAGGGCCCTATGTCTGTGATCTGGCTCCCAGAGAACAAGCTCACCACAGTCTCAGCTACTATCCATGGTCCCTGGCCCGGGGATCTAGAGAACTACATCTTCTCTTTGTCCTCTGCCTTGAGGGTGGCCTTGGCTTCCTGCTGTTGGCAATTGTCTCTCCATCCCATTTGGCTTTTTGGCCATTACATCATTTGTAAACTCCATTTTCTGTGTGAAATTCCCTGTTTGAAATGTGTAGAGCAAATTATTTTCACCAACTATACCCTGACTGACAAATAGTTGTCCCCCTTCTCTATAGTTTTGCTTTGCAAGGTTTCAATTATCCAAGGTCAACTGTGTCCTGAAAATAGGTGAGTACAATACAATAAGACATTTTGAGAAAGAGACCACATTCACCTCACTCTTATTATATCTTATAATTATATTTTATCATTAGTCTCTTACTATGCATACTTTATAAATTAAACTTTATCACACGTATGTATGTGTATGAGTCTGTTCTCACGCTGCTAATAAAGACATACCTGAGACTGGATAATTTATAAAAGAAAGAGGTTTAATGGATGCACAGTTCCACATGGCTAGGGAGGCCTCACAATCATGGCAGAAGGCCAAGGAAAAGCAAAGGCACATCTTACATGGTGGCAGGCAAGAGAGCCTTTGCAGGGGACTGCCCTTTTATAAAACCATCAGATCTTGTGAGATTTATTCACTGTCACGAGAACAGCATGGGAAAGACCTGCCCCCATGATTCAATCACCTCCTACCAGGTTCCTCCCACAACACGTGGGGCTTATGGGGGCTACAATTCAAGATGAGATTTGGGTGGGGAAATAGCCAAACCATATCAGTATGTATAAGAAAAAACAGTGTATATGGGGTTGGGCACTATTTGAGGATTCAGGCATCCACTGGGGGTCTTGGAATGTATCTTTACAGATAAAGGGGAACCACCATATATAGTTAAATATGCCTAAACATAATCACTTAAGCCAGAAACCTAAGATATTTGTCTCCTTCTCATTCATACCAGTCCTTGCCCCCACCCCATGTGTAAAGCTGGTCACAAATCCTGATTATTCTGTCCCTTGAACCCATCCATCTCCCTTACTCCTATTACACTCCTCACTTCACATCATTATTTCTCTCTCAGACCAATGCAGCAGCCCCTCAATTCATCTCCTGGCTACAGTCTTTCTGCCTTCCGATCCATCCTCCAGACTCCCAACAGATTTTTATTTCTAATGCAAATCTGATCATGACAGTCCCCTAATTAAAATTCTTAAATGGTTCCCAATGACTACAGGAAAAAACTCAGATCTGCTCAGATCCACAAATATGTAGTGAGTGTTGGCCATGCATACCATTCTATGCCTTAGCCTGGAATACAAACCCCCGTGTTCTATCCTACCTACCTTCCCAGCCTCATCTCTACTTAGAGCTCATACCATCAGAACAGGTTGAAGTTATCCAAGTACACTCTGTCCTCCAAGCAGTTAGGCCCTCACACTCACTGGGCTGTCCTTCCGCCGCCTGGGTATCTCAAGAGTCACCATCTTGCTGCAGCCCCCTTGGTGCCCCATCCATCCCCGCACAGTGCTACATGGCACTGTGCAAACACGCTGTGACTGTTTACATGCCTGTCTCCACTAAATGAGGATTGTCCCAAGATGAAGATGGGGCTCACTCACTCTCATGTCCCCAGCACCCACCTAGCACAGGGTGCAGAAGACCCTCAACATAGGCATCAAGTTTGGTTAAAGTGAGTTGAAAGAATAAACTAAGAGTCCAGAGTAAGGAAGGCAAGCAAAGGAAGGAAAACAAGAAAAGGAAAGAAAGGAACACACTGACAAATTAAACAGATTGCTGACCTCCCCATGGGGGGGTGATGGCTACTGACTCAAGCAGTGGCCGCTCCACCTCTTCTGCCCTTACTCTGAGCACAGAGCTAGAAAAGTCCACTAAGGGTTTTCCTAGGACCATTCAGACAGGTGAATTTGTTCATTCCAAGTAAGTACCAGAGAAGCAAACCTGCAACCTGCATAGATATTTCTACGTGATCTGTATGTCATTTTTTATATCCCTGTTGACCACATGCTCCCTCTTGTTACAATTTAACAAATTAAGATGTAATTTTGTCTACCCCTTTGGTAGACAAAAAAAACACACCTTTGGTTTAGCTCATTTCTACAACATCCCTCCCCTGAGGTCCCCTTGGCCCCTAGCAGCCACTCAGTGTGTTTTGAGACTATCACAGGCAGTTCCCAGGGACAAATCAAGAACTAACCCAAGCTGCCACAGGGTTTTGTGGTCACGGAGCTGTTATAACACCTCCTCTGTCGTGATCTCAGCTCTCCTCTCCCACTCTGCTGCTCAAAGGGCCACACTCCACACCAGCCTGAACCGGTTCCATCTAGGCAGCCTGGATCCCAGGGAAATGTGGACCGAGGACACAGGAAGGAGAAAGGGAGGGGAGGGTTCTCACCTCCATCAGGAGAATGTCCTTCGAGCTCTGAGCCCGCACCTTTGGGTGCTGGACCTTCACGGCCACCGTCCGCCCATCATGCAGCACTGCCTTGTGGACCTGGGCCAGGGAGGCAGTCCCCAGAGGGGTGTCATCGAAGCTCTGGAACAAATCATGGATCTGTCAGGAGTAGAGAGAGAACAGAGCAATTAAAAAAGTGACCCAGTTCAGTGAGAGGCAGTCAGGAAGACCGGCCAGAGTCAGGGATGCCTAGTGCCCCCAGGACAGGTATGTGTGTGTGTGTGTGTGTGTATGTTGAGACAGACAGAGTCGCGCGATATAGACCAGGCTGGAGTGCAGTGGCATGATCTCGGCTCACTGCAGCCTCCGCCCCCAGGACAGATTGGAGAGAGAGAGAGAGAGAGAGAGAGAAAGTGTGTATGTGTGGTGTGTGTGGTGTGTGTGTGTGTGTGTTGAGACAGAGTCCCGCGCTGTCGACCAGGCTGGGGTGCAGTGGCATGATCTTGGCTCACTGCAGCCTCCGCCCCTCAGGTTCAAGCATTTCTCCTGCCTCAGTCTCCTGAGTAGCTGGGGTTACAGGTGTGTGACACCACACCCAGCTAATCTTTGTATTTTTTAATAGAGATCGTGTTTCACCATGTTGGCAGGCTGGTCTCAAATTCCTCACCTCAAGTGACCCGCCCACCTCAGCCTCCCAAAGTGCTAAGATTACAGACATGAGCCACTGCACCCAGCCCCAAGAACAGATTTTTTGCTTTATCAGTTGTGTACCAGAACCAGGTCTTGCCTGGTCCTCCGCTGCTGGACATTCATGAACGGTAGGCATATAGAGGGAGGGGGACAGAAGATGTGCATGGAAGGCACATCCTCATACCTGTGCATGGGCCCCTAAGCACCTCCATCAAAGGTTAAAGAAGTGCTGTTCAGAACTGAGTTTTATCTGCCCATTGCACTATCCACCGCTGTGCCTCCTGGGTTCTCACATATGGACAATCCAACATTAACAGAACGTGGGCCCGGGGCAGCCCAGTATCTCAGCCCCAGACGGGGATCAGACAGAGGACGTTTCCATTCTACCAACCAGGGGAGCTCAAAGGTGAGCTCACACTCGCTGGGCTGTCCTTCTGCCGCCTGGCTATCTCAAGAGTCACCATCTTGCTGCAGCCCCCTTGGTGCCCCATCCATCCACGCACAGTGCTACATGGCAACAACCACCTTTTGTTCCTGCCTGAGGCCCCAGACCAACAACCACCTTTTGTTCCTGCCTGAGCAGCAGCCTCCACATGGGTCACCAAGTCCACTCCCAGCCTGGCCACTCGAGCAGAGAGCCCAGGGCTGCAAGCCAGAATTTTGCTCTAGGTCATCACCTGCGATGCCACTCAAAGTAGGCCTGAACAAAGCCCTTTGCCTTTTCTGTGCCTTTCTTTTTCTATGAAGTGGAAAATATACTCCTTACTCTTCCTTCTTCTTTCTTCCTTCCCTCCTTCCCTCTTAGAAATGCCATACCGATATTCCTCAAGGAAATAAAATTCCCTGACTTGAGTGGTCACACCTACATGGTCCAGATCCAAATATTCTGCCAACTAGGAAAGAGGCCCCTAAAGGTCTTTTCCAAGACTGGCCAAGGCTGAAATCCTAATCCCCTCCATTTCTTTAAGCCTCTGTACAGCCTCACAATCCTGGAAAGTCCAGACATGCACACACACACACGCACAAGCATGTATCGATGCCTGCTCTCCTGGCCCACCCTCCTAGGCCCTCATGCTTTGAAGTCTATTCAGTCTGCGCAGCCCTTCCTCCCTCAGTCCCCATTACTGCAGCAGCCACTCTGCCCTGCCCCTCCACCCCTCTCCTTGGACTTCAGATGTCACATGACCCACAGCCACCATCCTCACCCCATTTGCTAGGCTACACCATCACTTTCCTAAACTCCTCTCATAAATCACTCCCTCCAGCCCTGTCATCATTGTTGTAGCTTTCACTAAACTCCATTCCCATTTATCAACATCCTGCCCAGACCAAAGGCCCAGGTCACATGAGGAAAGGCCTATGCTTCTCTGTCAGGAGAGATGGGTATGGGATTCACTTCCCTGGCCCCCTTCATCCTGGTTGGTTTGTTATTTGTATCTCTCCCAGTGTCTGGTTCTCCCTGCTCCCCCAAAAACACACTTGTCTTTCCTCCTCCTTCGTGAGTTCTAGACTCCCAATGGCAAAATTCTTCCCTTGTCATCCACCCAATCACCCTGAGTTTCTCTGCATAAGAACCCTTTATCTTGGGCCTGGACTTGGGATGGGGAAACAACGGGATCATCATCCCTATAAACCCCATTAGGACATCAGCTCCAAGTGGGCAAAGATTTTTGTCTGTTCTGTTCCCTGCTGAATTCCCTGCAACTCCCTAGAACACAGCTGGGACTAGTTGGTGCCAAACAAATTTGTTGAATGACTGAATCCACTATTCCACTGGAGAAGAATTGAATGAACTTTTTCTTCCCTCGGAAATGGCTAGACCTTCCTGTTCCCACATTCCTATGAATCCAAAGACCTCAAACATGCAGCTTTCCAAAATAGAAAAAGCACACCTGTTCCTCCAAGGCAGGTGTGAGGCCCTGGCCTGGCCAATCAGGACCCTGAATATCTCTGGCCATGTGCATTAGTTCAGAGATGTACAGGTAACTCAACTGGTCCAATCAGACAAAATCATTTTACTTTTGTTTGATATAGAAGGGATGTTTTTCTCAATGGAACTTGACATAAAAATATAAGCCTGGGGTAGAACTGCTGAGGGTCACATAGTAGCAACAAAGAAGAAAGCAGAGTACCAAGAGACAGAGGGAGTGAACCCAGGCCACAACGTTTGAGCCTCTCGATCCAGCCATGCCTGAGTACCGACCCTATGATTCCTTTGTCTGCTTAGGTCAGTTTCAGTTTTCTGCCACACACAACAGAAGGGGCTCTGAAGGACATAGTATTCTCAGGCCCCAGCAGGCATAAGTGAAAAAAAACACAGACATGGTGCCCAGCACCCCTAAGAGACCCAGTGTGAGTTCCGTCCCCTCCCCACCCCCTTGCTGGGACAGGGACCCAGGAATGGAAGGGAAAGTAAAGCCTCGGCAATGTCCCCAGCTGTTACATAATGAGATCAACACCAAGTCCCTTTGCAAGCTCTCTGGAGTTCCTGAAGGAGCACCAAGCAGAGGGTTTTCTGGAGCAGAGCTGTGAACTCACACCCTCATCTCCCAGGCAGCTAAAATGGCCCAATCTTCCCACTGAAAAGGGATTTGGGGGTCATCTGGCCTCACTCCTTACCCCCAAGCCACCACCTGACTCCCAGGAACATGTGCTCACTGTCTGAGAAGGACAACCAGTCTCCAAGCCCGTGTCATTGCAGGGGCACTGCAGAGTCATTGCAACCGAAGAGTGACATGGCATCACTAGGGCTGTGTAGCAGGAACAGCTGCCAAGAGCACCCCAGAGGGAGGTGAGGAAAAGAAAGAGCTGAGGTGAGCAGATCCTAATCTCTAGGGTGAGAGGAAGTCTGGTCCACCACATCCCCAGAGGACATGAAGGAGGCCTCCCACAATTCCCCATCCTCACCAGGGGAATCAAGGGGGCCTCAAGAGAGCACCCAAGCCCAGTGGCCAACTCAGCACCTGAACAAGACCCAGCTGTGAGGACTTGCCCACATCCCCAGTACCATCAGCAGAAACAAAGACAGGCAGGGGGAAAGGAGGATGCACCCCTCACTGGGCACCGGAAACCTGTCACACAGACACCCTACCCCACCCCCTCCCCAGTGTCCCTGCAGCCATCTTTTCCTTCTCTACCAGGAAGCAAGTCACACGCCCACACCCTCCTGTGCTTAAGCAAGCACACACACATACACACACATGATGATTGATTGCTAGTGGATGTTCCTAGCTGGCTTATAAAAAAGGTAATTAAAGATTGGTGCTGCAGCCTGTAATTAAATATGAATAAAGTATCTCTAAATGGAACCTTGATTCAAAGTGTTCAGTGGAAGTACTTTATGCTGATAGATGGTAAGGAAAAATAGACCCTGTCCCAAAAGCAGAATTATACCCCCCATGCAGCTGAAACAAACGCCACCCCCTCCAATCAGGCCTCGCCCCCCAGCCCTTTCAGCAGAAAACCATTACCAGAAACAAACTGCAGCATTTGCAGCAATTAGATTCAAGCAGGGCCCTCAGCTGCCTCCAGTCACTCACAGAAACTTGCCTCCCTTTCTAAGCCTTTCTTTCCCCATTTCCTTCTTCCCCGCCTCCGCTCTGGGTCTAGCGGCAAAATCAGTTAAGTAAAACAACTGCATTTTAATATGACTAGTTACGTGCTTTTTAATTACTGTCGGCCCATGATTCAAATATATCGATGTCCCTGTCTGGAAAAGGAAAAATAATCAGAAAAAGAGTTTCTCTGGCTTTTTATCGTTTGGTTTCTCTCTCTCTCTCTGTGTGTGTGTGTGTGTGTGTGTGTGTGTGTGTGTGTGTGTGTGTGAAGCAGGGAAGTGTTTGTCGTTTCATGAGCAAAAAAGCACCAGGGGCGTAAGAAAAAATGTGTCATCCCCTAGGGGCTTGGCAAATCCGGGGCAGTTAAGTCCTCAGCAGTCTGGCTTCATGAGCCTGGGAATCAGGAGACCAAGTGACATCATACCCGAGTCAAAGGGCAGAGTAAGAGACTATCCAGAAACTCCACCCTGCAGAGTCCCATGAAGCCAGGGCAGTGTTACCAAACTGCCACACTGAGCAGCCAAGCACCAGCCAAGACCAAAATAAGGGGACAGGAAGTCAGGATCTTCTGGAGAAACCACACTATGCCTCCTGGGGAGTTTTGCTTAGAGTATCTTAAACAGCCCCTCCAGATGCTGCAGCGTGGCCAGCCTCAGGGCCCTCAGGGAAGGGGCTCCCCAGTCACAGGATGGGGGACAGCTGAGTTCTTCCAAGATGGCCCATTTTCAAATACTCCAGGCTATTGTTCCCATACTCGGTCACGTCAGGCCAATTTTGGTTTTAGAAACTACGTCACCGTATCAATAATGCATCTCACAAACCCCGAACTGCCTGGCTCCAGATGCAGACGGAAGCCTGCCTCAAAGCAGGCAAGCCCAGGCCTGGACGCCAAGACCAAGCAGTTCCCACTTAGGGCACCTGGGGCAGAACCAACTCGGGGCAGGTTACCATGGCATCAGCAGCAAACAACATCTGGCTCCTGCAGTCTCAAGTTGGCCTGCCCTACACCTGGCTGGGTGCCAGCTGCCATCCACTGGAGCCTGGTGAGCAGAGACAAGTCTCCGTCTGCACTAATGGAAGTGGTTGGAGAGAGTTTCACCCCCCTTTCTCACCCCCAGCCTAAGGCAGACACAATAACTCCAGCTATCCAGGACTCTGCAAAACTCTGATGTCTGCCTTGGGCAGAAAACCCAGCACCACCTCTCCATCACCTCCATTTGGAACCCATCCAGTTCTCCCTGCACCACTTCCCAGGGGCCTGCCCCAGATACCCCTATATCTTGTCATTGCCCTGTCAGCCAATACCCGCTTTTGCTGCAATTCCTGCCCCTCCCCTTTAAACATGTCTGATTTGTAACCCACCTCTTCAGGATTATTCCTATATCTTCCAAGGTGACACCTGACGGTGACAGCAAGTAAGTGGCACAAGCACACTCACTTCCCCGTGGTAGTTTTAAAATATGTTCACAATGGCCAGGTATGGAGGCTGATGCCTGTAATCCCAGCACTTTGGAAGGCCGAAGCAAGGGGACTGCTTGAGGCTAGGAGTTCAAGATCAACCTGGGCAACATAGCAAGATCCTGTCTCTATAATTAATTAATTATTAGGGAGAAAAAGGGTGAGAAACCACTGGAGTGTCCTAAGCATGGTGTTAACAGAATATTTTGGTACCAACTGGATGTTAAAAATTAATTGACTAAATGAAACATGTCCACAAATGTTTAAATACTCCTCCCTTTGAGAGGGGGCACCTATTCCCCTCCCTTTAGTGCGAGCTGGAATTAATGACCCACTCCCAACAAAGAACACATGGAAGAAGTGATAGTGTGTGACTTCCAAGACTAAGTCATAAAGGCGGTGACAAGCCTCTCACTCACCCTTGGATTGCTTGCTCTGGGAGAAGTGAGCTGCCATGACATGGTGACACTCATGCCGACTGCAGAGAGGTCCATGTGGCAAGGAACCGAGGCCTCCTGACAACAGTGATCCGTCTTGGAAACAGTCCTCCGGCCCCTGCCAGGCCTCCATAGGACTGCAAGCTCACGACTCAGCCAGAGCCTCCCAAATTCCTGACCCACAGAAACTGTAAGATAACAAATGTTTATTGATTCAACTCACTAAGTTTTGGAGGTGGGATGTGGGTAATTTGTTATGTGGCAATAGCTAACTAATATTAGTAACTATTACTAGATGCCAGACATCACTAGTCCATTCCTGATGAGCCCAGGTGGTGCCTTGGAATCTCAACACAGTGCCCCAGGCAGCCACTACAAATTGACCAGAGTTCATATATGAAATGAAACCGATTTGCTATTCCTTAGCCTAAGCCGATCAGTCAACACATATTTGCTGCAGGACCATCGCATGACAGGAACCATGTTAATTACATAGAGTGTACTTAACATAGTCTCTGGCCATGAGGAGACCTCCAAAGGCAACAGCCTCTCAGAAAAACACACTTGTATTTTAGCAGGGCCTGCTGAAGACAGTGCTTCCTGCACATTGCTGCTTCCTCCAATCCTGAAAGAAATGTCCAGCAAGGTAAGAAGGGGACACCTCTGATGTGACCATGGTGATCAGAGGGGAGAACAGGCATCAAGTGTCACTCTCCCTCCTCACTCCTTGTCCGGACCTCCGCCCCACTCAACAGCTGCCCTGCCTCAAGGTGGGAATACCCCTCATCACCAGCTTTCCACTCAGAGCAATTTATTGTAATAAAAATAATAATGGCAGTAACAGCTCAAGGACACTCCGACCTTGTCTTCCATGGAGTTTGTGTTCTTTCTGGGGTTCCAAAAGATCAAACTATTGGTTCTGCAGAGCCATTCGCTATTGCTGTTGCCAAGCTGAAAAGAAAATGAAGGGCCAGCAGCAGAACCTGAGGCCCTCCTGACAAGGGCCAACCCCAGAAATTACAAAACTGTTCCTGCACTGAGGCTGGCACAATGCTTGCCAATTGCTGAAGGGCCTCCTGGCACAAGGCCATTGCCCACATGGCTCTGTCAAGGGCATCACAGGCCAGACCAAGCTTCTTTCCTCCCTCAAGATGGTGACCAGCGGCTGACAGGTAGGGAAAAAAGAAGCCAGGGGCACCCATACTCCAGGATGGCTGTGTGTGCACTCTGAGACACGCCCAGCAGCTCGTCAGGACAGTCTAGCCTGAGAAGCTATAAAGGCTTGGTGATTCCAGTGCAGGTTCTAGGTCAAACTGCCAAGGCTCAAATCCACTGTACTTCAGTTTCCTTATCTGTAAAATGGTTATTTTAATATTGACCTCATAGGGTCATATGAAACCACATACATAAAGGGTCTAGAATAGAGCCTACAGTAGCCCCCCAATAACTGCAGTAGCAGTGGGTGACTCACGCGATGCCTCCAGTTATGAGGGCAGAGTGCTACAATGAGAGTGCTGGGCACAGAGTCAGCAGTTCTGGTCTCTCAGTCTGGTTCCATCAGTGAGTGTTAACCACCATCCTCATTTCCCGAGAGACTGCAATGACCTCCTCACCGGCCTGCCCTTTCTCTTCCAATCCAGCCTCCACATGCAGCTAGGGTGAGTTTCCCAAACTTAAGCTGATCTCTCTACATAAGTCACTACACCAGCTTCCCAGAGCCAAAATCCTGAACACGACCCATGGGGTCTGACCCGGCCTACCTCTCCTGCCCCACCCTCCTCCCTCCACTAGAAACATATGACCTCGTTCAGCCACCAGCATGCTCTCTGCATGCCCCATGGGGCCTTTGCACACACTGTCCCCTCTGGCCAAAAGGCTCCCTTCCTCCACTCATTCTTCCAATCACAGCTGAACCATCACCTCCTCAGAGAAGCCTCCCCTGCATACATTCTCAGGGTTCATGCACCTTCCTTGAGAGCAATCGCCACGGCTGCTCATTTACCTCTTTATATTTGCTTAATTTTCCTCTTCTCTTCTAGACTACAGACGTCTGCTTTTGCTCAGCACTGTATCAAAAGCACCTTATACCTGATGGGACTCGGTAGGTATTTCCTAATGGATGAATGGAATTAAGGTTAGATTTTCCCTGTCCTCATCAGGGAGAGGGGACTTTGGGCCCTCCAGCTGATCCAGGGTAGCTGAAACACCTCCCAGAAGTGGCTAGAGTTCCTTCACGGTGGCTGAGGGGCCTCCCGGGTGCTAGGTACCTTGAGAGCTGTGGATGAAGGGACTCTATGGAAATGTTGTGATAATAATGATTAATAAAAAGCAGATAAACACCCAGTGTGGCTGGCCAGCCTGGGAAGCCATCCATTAGAGCTGTCATTCATTCGTGGTGCGGGAGGGGACAGTCCAATCAGATCTCCTCAGTTTAAGCAAACCTTCTGTAAATTGTAGGCCATGGGCACTGACATTTGATAAATTATTCTTCATAATCCACCGTTGGCTATCATAAATCTAATCTTTCAGCGTTCCCCATCTTAATAACTCCTATAGCCTCACAGGGTGACATATCTATGTCCCTGCCTGTGACAGAGATCTCTGGGGTAAAAGAGACCAGAGGTCCTGGACAGAATGCAGTATGAAGCCAGAGACCCCCAGAGCCAGGTCCCAGCCCAGGCAGATAACCCCTGGGTGATCCGAATACTAAGGCAATGAGCCAGCCTTGAGCCCCAGAGACCAACTGCTTATGCCCCATCACAGTTGAGAGAGGTGGGACCAGGAGATTAGACCCAGGCAAGCCGGGCCCTGCACCACCACTGCAAGTCTGCCCACGTGAGAACTCACCACCTCCCCCTTGAATTTGAACTTGGGTCAATACAAGGGAATGTCAGAATATCTTTGCCCTGCACGGACTGAATGCTCAACCATGGGTAGTTCTGTATACCTGGGTAAGGTCTGGTCCCTTCAAAATGTTTGTATGTAATTCTCAACCCTCTCTTGAGGTTAGAGGAGATATTACGGCCTATATTTTATAGAGGAGAATATATTCGCTACGGGTCATTCATTTATCTATCCAACAAACGTTTACTGAGTGACTAATACATGCAGGGCATGATGCTAATCACTGGGCATTTGAGGAGTGAGTCCAAAGTGCGTACAGCCATCACCCTCTGGAGTTATGGCTAGAACTTAAAAGTCAAGGGAAGGAGATAGAAACTAACCACATAATCACAAATAAAAGTAAAATGGCCAACTCTGACAAGGGCGATGAAGGGAGAGCTGGCACCATAAGAGCCTATGCTCAGGGGCTGAATCTGGTCAGGGACAGCAGAGAGAGCTTCTCTGAGAAGATGACAAAGAGCGGAGATCTGAAGGCTAAGGAGCCAGTTAACTAGCTGAAGAAAGGAAGGAGAAGCTGGCCAGGTGCGGTGTCTCAACACCTGTAATCCCAGCACTTTGGAAGGCCAAGACAGGATGATCGCTTGAGGTCAGGAGTTCAAAACCAGCCTGGACAACATAATGAGACCCCATCTCTACAAACAAATAAAAAATTAACCAGGCATGGGGGCACACACCTGTAGTCCCAGCTATTTGGGAGGCTGAGGCGCGAGAATTGTTTGAACCCAGGAGGTAGAAAAGCCTTCCAGGCAAAGGGGAACAGCATGTATGAACCATGAATAAGGGGAATGAGATACAGAGACTGGAGAGAGCCAGAAATACAAAGGCCAGCAACTCCCAAGCTAGGAATCCACACTTAGTTTCCCCGCTTCCCCCTTGGGAAGGGGTCCCCATCCACAGCTCCTGCCCACTGAGGTGAACGCCCAGCCACAAAGGCTCACATTCATTTCTGATGAGGGCCATGAATTCTAAAACCTGACAGGCTCACCCTTACAAAACCCCAAAGGACTTTTCCACCAACCCTCAGTTGTTCCTAGATCCACAAAGCACAGCATCCTTCACTTAGAGCAGCTCCATTTGCTATCAGGACAGACGTTCTGGGCTTCAGGAGGTAGCAAAATGCTACACAGCAAATGTGCCTAAACTATGCTGCTTGCCTCAGAGCCAAAAGCAAGTGAATACCAAAACCCTTTGTGTTTTTGTTTGTTTTTGAGACAGAGTCTCACCCTGTTGCCCAGGCTGGAGTGCAGTGGCACGATCTCAGCTCACTGCAGCCTCCACCTCCCAGGTTCAAGCGATTCGCTTGCCTCAGCCTCCCAAGTAGCTGGGACTACAGGTGTGCACCACCACACCTTGCTAATTTTTATATTTTTAGTAGAGACAGGGCTTCACCATGTTGGCCAGGATGGTCTTGAACTCCTGACGTCAGGTGATCCACCCGCCTTGGCCTCCCAAAGTATTGGGATTACAGGCATAAGCCACTGTACCCAGCCCCAAAGCTCTTTGTACACGCAAGGATGTTGCACCCAGTAAAAAAGCTTTCTGGATTCACTTGGCATATGATACCAGCAGTGCCCAAGAATTTTACAGGGAGGTAAACCCAGATGCCATGGATCTACCGGGGAGACAAAGCCCACACTTGGGAGGTGGGGGTTGGCAGCCAACATAAGTCTACTGGCTCAGCCCAGCAAGCAGAGCAGTGATTAAGAACACCAGCACTGGGGTCAGCAACCCAACCCTCTCTGCCATGGTAGAGCTATGGTTTACTGGGGCGCATGCCCATTCGTTGACATGTTGCCTATGGCTGCACTTGTGCCACCACTACAGAGGTAACCAGTTGTGACAGAGAGATGGTATGGCCTGCAACAGCTAAAACATTTATTATCTGACCCTGTGGTAGGCAGAAAATGAGCCCCCCCAAAGATGTTCACCTTCTGTGGCAAAAGATACTTTACAGGTGCGCCAAAGGCAAGGCTTTTGAGGTGGAAAGATGAACCCGGATTATCCAGGTGGGCCCAATATCAACCCAAGAATCCTTACAAGAGGGAGGTAGAAGGGCCAGAATTAGAGAAAGAGATGAAATGACAGGTGCAGAGGTGACAGGGTGAAAAAGGCAGAGGGAGACTGGAAGATGCTATACCACTGGCTGTAAAGATTAAGGAAGGGGCCACAAGCCAAGGGAGGCAGGTGGCTTCTAAAAGCTGGAAAAGGCAAGAAAAGGGAGTCTCCCCTAGAGCCTTTAGAAGGAATACAGCCCAGTCAACACCTTAATTTTCAGACTGCTGATCTGCAGGATAAGATAATAAATGTGTGTTGACTGAAACCATGCAATGCGTGGTCATTTGTGACAGCAGCCAATAGGAGCCTCATACAGGCCCTTTACAAACTTTACGGACTGGTGATTAGAGCGCTAGTGTCACGCTCTCAGTGGAAGTCTGTTTTTAGTCTTTTACTATATTTTCTAGGGTCGTAGTGGGGCTGGAAAGCTGGGGAATGAGAAGAGGGGAACACAGGTCAAGTGTGAACCCCAAGATGTGAGACCACGAAGGGGAACATCACAGCTTCCTAGTTCTGCCATGCCAGACGAGGACACCTGAAACCAGTCCCTGTTTCCCTCCCAGGCTTCCTCCTCAATGTCATTCCTTCCCAGCACCAGGGCCAAATGCTCGGCCCTGCTCAGATGAAGCGACATCTTCCTCTCTTCCTGAGGAGCCCAATTTCCTCTGCCGCCTCACACGCAGGCAGCAGTCCTTGGTTCATACACGGCAGTGGGGCCAGGCCAGACTCTCATCGCTATGAGGACTCCACGGTGGACATGCAGGAGCAGCTCCAGCTGTTGAAATAACAGCCTCGGCCGGGTGCGGTGGCTCACACTTGTAATCCCAGCACTTCGGGAGGCTGAGGCAGGAGAATGGCGTAAACCTGGGAGGCGGAGCTTGCAGTGAGCCGAGATTGCGCCACTGCACTCCAGCCTGGGCAACAGAGCGAGCCTCCGTCTCAAAAAAAAAAAAAAAGAGAGAAATAACAGCCTCTCCATCCACAAACCCGGTGACAGGGAAACACACTCACCCCAGAGCTCTCATTAGATCAGGGTGCTTTTTTTTTTTTTTTTGTATCTAGAAACCAGGGACCCTAGGCTGTTTAGCCTCTCAATGCTGAACCCCACATTGCTCAGTGCCACCTGCCAGCTTTCTGACCACAACCCACTCGCTCCTACCCTGAGGAAAGAGGGGGCAACTATGCAAATTCCAGCATTGTACAAAATTCCTTCCCCAACTGCCAGCAGGATGACCCGCTAACACCCCCCACTGTGCATGCTGGAATCCGGGGAGGAGACTGTGGCACCTCCACTTCCTCCACACCTCCATGTAACCTATCCTTGAGTCCTGTGGTTTCCATCTGCAAATATGCCAGTCCTCTCCTCTCTACTTCCCTATGTCCAAGCCACCATCCCCTTTTGCCTGGATGACCATAACTGCCCCGTAACTGGTCTTCCAGTGAGTTCTACTCTTGTTCCCCACACCAGCCTTGGACCCCATCAGCACACCCAGCTCAGCTCTCCAGCCTCATCTTTCAGGGTCTCTGCCTGCCCTGCTGCCACCAAGCCCCTCTGTCTCTGGACAGACCCAGGTTCTTTCCCATCCTGAGGTCTCTGCATTCTTGTTCTCTCTGTCCCCTCCACCTGTCCCTTAACCATCCTCTGGTCTCAGCTTCAATACTGCAACCTCCCTGCAGTCACTCAAGTGCCAAGAGGAAAAGTCTAGGGCACCTTATCACAGGTGTTATTAAAGCTTTATTTTTCTCCTCACACATTTAACAGCTGCTCTTCCCCTATAAATAGATCATAGTGCCCTGATGGTAGATTGTTCACCCACATAACCCCTGGGGCCAGCACATAGAAGCGCGATAAATACCTGCAAAGTCAAACAATGAATACACAGGATTGAAGTCCCAGCAGGGGGAGGGGACACACAGAGTCCACATACAGTAGCCCCTGCCTGTGGACACCCAAGCCATCCAGACCCAGCACCTGCCCCACCCCAGCCTGGGAGACACAGGCCTCTCTAGTCTGGCCCCAAGGTTCAGACCCCACCCTCAGGTGATACTAAGAGGCAAGTGACCCTCAGTCCTGCCCCAAAGGCCTTCTCCATGCCTTCATGTACATTCTCCTCTTGACCACACCAAAGTTCTGCTCACATCTCACCTCCTCCAGAAAACCCCAACGACCCCTCCTACAACCCTATTTGTGGATTCCAAGAACACCCACATGCTGTAGCCCAAACCTCAGATAACTTTCTCTCTTCTGGTGCTGACCTCTTTCAAAGTGAAGTCTGTAACTCTTTCTGTACCTGAAATGTAAGCTCCTCAGAGGCACCAGGGTGGTTGTGACGAATCAAGAGGACTCAAGCAAAGCCGCCCATGCAGTTCCTTCCTCCAACCCTCTTGCCCTATTTGTACCACTGTGGAAAGAGTTCTGCACTCTCAGCAAGAGTACGGGGACGGGGGACAGTCTAGTCCCACAGTCCCACCTCTGCCACCACCCAGCTATGGGACCTCAGCGAAGTCACCTCACCTTGGGTCTTAGTTCCTCACTTGTAAAAGCAGAGTGTTCGAGTACTTGATCCTGGTTAGCCTTTCTAATGCCATGATCCTGTAACTCCCACCTTCCATCCTAATGGTAGCCCAGTGTATTCGTCTGTTCTTACACTGCTAATAAAGACATACCCAAGGCTGGGGAATTTATAAAGAAAACAGGTTTAACTGACTTATAGTTCAGTGTGGCTGGGGAGCCCTCAGAAAACTTATAATTGTGGCGGAAGGGGAATCAAACACTTCCTTCTTCACATGGTGGCAGGAAGAAGAAGAATGAGTGCCCAGTGAAGGGGGAAGCCCCTTAGAAAACCACCAGATTATGTGAGAACTAACTCACTATCACAAGAACAGGACGGGGGAGCTACAATTACAGATGAGATCTGCGTGGGGACAGAGCCAAAGCATATCACCCAGCATCATCCCAGCAAACCTACACACACACACACACACATGCACACATTCAAATACAAGTACATATTCCAGTCCAGTTCTCCACCTGGGGTCAGGCTATGCTGCCTGGTTACATGCAGGCGCACACACACACACACTCATGCACAAGCCAGCAGCTGCCGAGGCTTCCCTTCCAAAGTGGCACAGGTAAAGCCACGGATGAGCTCCCCTTGAACAGGGGCTCCCATGTCATAAATCACCAAGGAGGCCTGGCCTGGGAAATGGGCTTGTTTCTGAAGCTCCATGAATAAAGAAGCAGGCACAGCTGGCCTATTCATAATCAGCATAAAAAATTGATTAGCCCTTTCCAGATTAAACATTATTGTTTTAACAGTGAACATAAATCAGCAAGACGTGGAGGTCTCAGCTCCCTCTGCTGCCAAGTGGCAGCAGCAGGTAGAAAGCGGTGGGGAAGAGGTGAGGGATAAGAGACTACTTACTGGTTACAGTGTATACTGCTTAGGCGACAGGTGCACTAAATCTCAGGATCGCCACTAAAGAACTTACCCATGTAACCAAAAACCACCTGTACCCTAAAAACTATTAAACCTTAAAACATTTTTAAAAGCAGTGGGGAGGCCGGGCATAGTGGCTCACTCCTGTAATCCCAGCACTTTGGGAGGTCAAGGCCGGGAGGTCACCTGAGGTCAGGAATTCGAGACCAGCCTGGCCAACATGATAAAACCCCATCTCTACTAAAAATACAAAAAATTAGCTGGGCATGGTGGTGGACGCCTGTAATCCCAGCTACTCAGGAGGCTGAGGCAGGAGAATCACTTGAACCCAGGAGGCAAAGGTTATAGTGAGCCAAGATCGCGCCACTGCACTCTAGCCTAGGCAACAAGAGCGAAACTCCATCTCAAACCAAAAAAAAGGAGTGGGGAAAGGGGACCCGGGGGCAGCAGTAGACCCAGCTCCAAGGAGGCAGGCAGGAGAGCAAGAGGGCACACCTACTCTCCCCCAAGGCCAGCCCCCCACCGGAGAGCACAGAGGGGTAGCACCTTTCCCAGGGGTAAGACAGAGAAGAGCCTAAGAGCCTAAGCCACTTCCCCCTTCTTCAAGGACCTCCTCGGCCACCTTATGATTGGCTTTTAAGGAACACAGGTCAGAGGCCAGCCCAGAGCGGAAGGCAAGATGTGGGGTCAGAGGAAAGGTGCTGGCCCCGCCCAACCTCACAGGCAGGTCTCCCGGGTCACTTGCCTCTTAGAAGCAGCCTGTGTAACTGAAGTGTGTGTCTCTGGAGTTCGGTGACACTCAAGTTCAGTTTCTGGCTCAGCCATCGTCCTGCTGTGTGACCCTGAGGAAGTTACTTAACGTCTCGGAGTCTCAGCGTCTATGTCTGGAAGTGATGGGAAAGGGATGCCAATCTCTCGGAGCTGTGTGAGGACTAGATGAGACCATGTGTTTGAAAACATCTAATTCATGCCCAGGACAGAGGAAAAGCTAAATATTCAGTTCCTTGACCTGCGAGGGTTCCTCATCTGCCTGCCCTGCCTCCCGCTTAGGAATGCTGACAGAAGGTGTAAGCTGCTAGGATGAGAAACCTTTGTGAAAAGTACATGACCCTTTGCAAAGAGCCACAGAATGCTAGGGTTAGAAGCCTGGGTTCCGAAGCCAGACCTGACTCTGCTCACATTCTCTGAGGGACTCAGGCATGAGACCTAACATCTCTGGCCTCAGTTTGCACCTCTGTGAAATAGGAATAATAAAAACAGTACTTACTCTCACAGAGCAGTTGTGAGGCTTGTAGGAGATGATGCTGGCCTAGCCCTGACAGTGCTCCACCTGCTCCCCTCCAGCTCCTGCATAAACCCCAGGATTTGCATCTGTGCCAGAGACTCCCTGGGACTTCCAAGAGGGAGCAGGGTCAGGCCCTCTTAGGTGTGAAGCTGAGAAGACATGAGGGTAAAAGCTGCCAGTGGTAGCTGGTCATGGAGGGAAGCAGCTGACGCACAGAGAGAAGTTGCCAGGAGAGATACAAGAGTCCCAGAAGAGAGTCCCAAGGCCCAACTCTAGCCCAACCCTATCTACAATGCAACACATCTCCTTTTCTGCCTTGGCTCGTTCAAGCTGGAGTTAAGATTCTGACTACAGAAAACCTAATGCACCCATCTGCTGTGGGCTGAACCGTGCCCCCCAAATATTCATATGTGGAAGTCCTAACCCCAGCCTAGAATGTGACCTTATTTGGAAATGACGTCATTGCAGATATATTCATAATTAGTTAAGATGAGGTCACACTGGAGTAGCACAATCATAATCCAATATGACTGTGTCCCTAA
This sequence comes from Piliocolobus tephrosceles, assembly GCF_002776525.5. Classification (NCBI taxonomy): domain Eukaryota; kingdom Metazoa; phylum Chordata; class Mammalia; order Primates; family Cercopithecidae; genus Piliocolobus; species Piliocolobus tephrosceles. The sequence continues at coordinate 28,657,881 of NC_045439.1, forward strand.
AAAAGGGGAAATTTGGACACAGAGCCAGACACCCACATGAAGAGGATACCATGTGAAGATGAAGGCAGAGATCGGGGAGATGCATCTCCAAACCAAGGAACACCAGAGATTGCCAGCAAACCCCCAGAAGCTGGGGCCAAGGCCTGGAACAGATCCTCCCGCATGGCCTCAGAAGGAACCCACCCTGCTGATACCTTGATCTCCGACCTCTGGCTTCCAGAACTGTGGGACAATACATTTGTTGTTTAAGCCACAGGTTTGGGACTAGCCCTAGAAAACCAATACGCCATCCGACCAAAGCTCCCTGCCACTCCAGGCCAGCTTGTCGGCTCTCTGGGCATTGAATTACCTGTGGTCATCACTCACCACCAACTGCCAACCCTGTGTGCCCTCAGAATTCCCCTCCTCAAATCTTACTCATCCTTCAAGGACCAGTTCAAAGCCCAAACCCCCACCACCAGGAACCCGCCTCTGAACTTCCCCTGAACTTCCCATCCATCAGCCCCACAGCTGAGGGCTTAATTGTTCTCTAATTACTCCCTCTGTGCTGGGTTCCGCCTGCTTGGCTTTGGAGGGAGGGGCACGGTATTAACATTCTGTATATCCCCCGCTGCAGTGGCACATGGGTAAGAGAAGAGCGGTTGCTCCACAAATCTGCATTCTCTAGGTGAGCAAACCAACAAGTGGTGGGCCCCAACCTTCCCGGGGTTAGTGAATGGGGCCACCGTGGGCTGAGGCCTTTTATCTGCAGGAAGTGGGAAGGGAACAGTCCAGACACACCAGCCGATCAGAGGGCTTGGGCACGACACTGTGCAGTAGATCCCAAAAGAGGGGAGGCACCCCACGTGCAGCCTGTGGACCGAGAGTGAACTGGTGAGCACATTAGTATAATCACCCCAAACCACTGGCAAGACAAAAGACTGGCAGAAGGACAAAAAGAACCATAGGATCCTGGACTTAGGAAAAATACGGCTTCCTCAAAGTCTACAGGAAACCACAAGGTCCCAAGGCCGATGAAAGCTGCAGAGGCCCGCTGGGTGGCTCTGACAGCAAGGCCAGCCCGATTGCTCGACTGAGTGCTGCCCTCTCTTCTGAGCACTGAGCTTCCATCTGAAACAGAATAATCCAGGAGAAAGAGCACCGGATCAGGAATCAGGAGACCTGGGGTCTAGTCCTGTTTCTACCACCAACCAGGTGTGTCATTGAGCAAGTGACTGCCCCTCTCTGAGCCTCAGTTTCCTCACCTGTGAAATGTGGGGGTCGCATTAAATGATTTATAAGCCCTCATGACCCGTGAGTGATTCTCCCAGATGACTTTTATCCAAAGCACTTGCCACTGAACAGAAGGTGAACAGAGTCAGTATTTGTTAAACCTCAGGAAGATCGAGGCACCAGGCAAGGTGCTGGATACAAGATGAGGGTGCCGGTCTTACTGCCAAATTTCATCCTCACAACGACTCTACACTTAATAAGCACAGCTGACAGTGAACTGGCATTTACCATTCACCAGGCGGTGCACTGCGGCTGGGATATAGCATTCAATCCTCACCGCCGCCCTGTTCATGGGAAGCCTCTCTTAACATCCCTGCTTACACATGAGGAAACCAAGTCTCAGCGAAATCACAAAACTTACCCAGGATGACATAGAACATGGTGACACCGGGATTCGAGGTGCAGGACACAGGCAGGGAGCAGGGCAAAGACAGGGGACAGGCCTGCAGGAGGTCAGTGGCCACAGGGAGGAGGCCGGGCCAGATGGGCCATCAGCAGGAAGCGCAAGCCAGGGCCACCTCAACCATTGCCTTGCCTCTCCCGCAGTGACTAACGGCAGGCCATCCGTCCGCACTGACAGCAATGCTTCCTGCCATCCATCTCCCACTAGTTAAATTGCAATTTTATGGCCAAAATCTCTCTCTCGTAATTGATAAAAATCTTCTTTTGATGTCAGCATTATTGGGGGGGAAATGGATTTTTTTCTTCTTCATTATGTTTTTAATACAAATGTATTTTTTATTGAGAGCTGCTGGGAAGGCAGGATGAGGCCCAGCTGGGAGGAGGTGATCCCACTCCCTGGCCCCCAGTTCTCCTACACATGGCTTCACAGCCACCAGATCCTTCTGTTCCATTCCCAGAATACTCATCTGGTACCCTTCTCAGGGACAGTCTAGGGAGACAAACCAGATGCCTGAACAAACAAAGGTGGGCCTCAGGACCAGGAGAAGCAAGTCTACAGATTGCCAAAGTGTTCCAGGAGGGCTTCCAGGTAGCGTTGGGCCTGTGATGCAGCCTGGGCTGGTAGAGGGTGAGCTGACCTCATCTGGACCCTGCCAGCATGGGAGAACGGCACTCCAAGGGGCAGAGCCAGGGCACTCCAGGGGGCAGGGATCCCAGGGGCTGGTACAGTACCTGGCATAGAGGGGGTGCTCAGTAAATGCACATGAGTAAACAAGAGGAGGATGGGGAGAAGTAGGATCAGCGCTGGAAAGAAGGTAGCAAAGAATATAAGAGCCTGGAGGCATCTCTTCCCTGTGGGGGCTGCAGGCACAGGTGGAGTCAGTCCCCAGGGTAGGAGGGGCTCTCCTACCCCCTTTCTGCTCTAACCACTTCCCTACTCCCAGTCCAGCCCAGGACACGCTCAGCCCTGGATACAGTCCACACCTGGCCCCACCAGGACACTGTAAGGGAAGCCGAATCTGGCTGCCACCTTACAAGTGAAGAGGGCTAGGCGAGTGGGTCCTAAATACAGCACAGCCACCAACTCCATGACTAAGGGCACCTGTGACTCCTCGTTGGCAATCTGGCCAGACTTCCACCTCCGCTCACCCCTCATCCATGGAATTAGCCCTGCCTGGAGACCAAAAGCACATACGTCAGAGTCCCTAATCCAGAGGAAAGCTGCCAAAGAGCCTTGGGAAGCTGCAGCAATTAACCCTAACCAGCTGAGCTGCCCCCCGGGTAACCCCCTAAAGTGGAAGACAGAGCCCTAGAAACCCAGGCTGCTCCTTAGGGAGCCTGTGGGGATTTCTAAAAATAGCGGGGAAGGGGCTGGCCAGGTAGAGTGCTGGGTACTGATCAGGAAGAGGAAGAGAAAGGAGGATTATTCTAGCAAAACAGTACAGTCATGTGCCACATTACAACATTTTGGTCAACAATGGACCACATATGCAAAAGAGGTCCATTATATTAATAATACCATATTTTTACTGTACCTTTTCTATGTTTAGATACATAAATACTCACCATTGTATGACAATTGTCTAGATTCAACTTCCCTCAGTCTCACATTCTGAAAAGAACAGGCTATACCATATACTGAAGTATATCGTAGGCTATCCCATCTAGGTTTGTGTAAGTACTCTGTGATGTTCACACAGCAACAAAATCGCCTAATTATGCATTTCTCAGAACATATCACCATCATTAAGCAACATATGACTGAATAGGGGACAGAGAGTTGTACCAGTTATCAGAAGCCCAGGTAAAGATGGAACTCTGCCATTTACAAGTCTCTCAAAACGCCAGTTCCTGCTCATATAAAGCACACAGCACAACACACAGAAATAATAATAATAATTATTTTTTAGGCGGAGTCTCGCTCTGTGTCTCAGGCTGGAGTGCAGCGGTGCGATCTCGGCTCACTGCAAGCTCCGCCTGCCGGGTTCACGCCATTCTCCTGCCTCAGCCTCCCAAGTAGCTGGTACTACAGGCACCCAGCTAATTTTTTGTATTTTTAGTAGAGATGGCGTTTCACCGTGTTAGCCAGGATGGTCTCAGTCTCCTGACCTCGTGATCCGCCCGCCTCAGCCTCCCAAAGTGCTGGGATTACAGGCGTGAGCCACCGCGCCCGGCCACAGAGATAATTATTAACGCTTACTGACCCTTGCCCTGCAGCAAGCTTGCTCTAGGTGCTCCACAATCTTTAACTCCATCCATCCCCACATCAAGCCTAGGTGGCAGGTAGTGTTATGATTCCAATTTTAGGGATCAGGAAATGGAGGGATAGGACAGAGAGGGTAAGTAACATGCCCAAGGCCACAAAGCCAATATACCAACAGGCAGTTTGGCTCTTGCCTACCGCCAAGGCTCGCTATGAAGCTCCAGGCCGTGTGAAAGCAGACTGAGGGCACACATGTGCGATCCTGGCAGAGGGCCACATGGGGAATTATGATGGTTAATTTTATATGTCAACCTGGCGGGGCCACAGCACCCAGATATTGGGCAAAGCATTACTCTGGATGTTTCTGTGAGGGGTTTTGTTTTTGGTTTTGTTTTGATACAAAGTGTCACTCTGTCACCTGGGAGGCTGGAGTGCAGTGGAATGATCTTGCCTCACTGCAACCTCCACCTCCCGGGTTCCAGGGATTCTCCTGCCTCACCCTCCTGAGTAGCTGGGATTACAGGTGTGCACGACCACACTTGGCTACATTTTGTATTTTTTTTAGTAGAGACGGAGGTTTCACCATGTTGCCCAGGTTGGTCTCGAACTCCTGACCTCAGGTGATCTGCCTGCCTCAGCCTCCCAAAGTCCTGGGATTACAGGCATAAGCCATCGCACTCAGCTGTGTGAGGGTACTTTTAGGTGACATTTACAGTTTGTTTTATTAATTCAATTTTTTAAAAAAAATTTTTAACAGAGATGGGATCTCACTATATTGCCCAGGTTTGTCTTGAACTCCTGGGCTCAAGCAATCCTCCCATCTCAGCCTCCCAAAGTGCTGGGATTACAGGCATGAGCCACTGTACCCAGCCAAGATTTACAGTTATATTAGTGGACTGTGAATAAAACAGATTACTCTCCATAGCACGGGTGGGCCTCATGCAGTCAGCTAAGGGGCTGAATAGAACAAAGACTGACCTTCCCCAAGCAAGAAGGAATTCTGCCAGCAGGTAACCTTCAAACAGCCTTCAGTCTTGAACTGCACCATCAGCTCTTCCTGGGTCTCCAGCCTGCTGCGTCACGCTGCAGATTTTGGACTTCCCAGCCTCTATAACCCACATCAGCCAATTCCTTAACATCAGTTGGTCTCTCTTTCTCTCTCTCTCTCTCTCTCTCCATACACACACACAAGTACACGTGCATGCACAAACACACACACACACACACACATACACACATTCATATCCTATTGGTTCTGTTTCTCTAGAGAGCTCTGACTTACACAGGAATGAAATCCAGCCCAGCCCGGGCCAACTTGCCACAGACTAGAGGAAGGGATGCAAAAAGAGGGCGCCTTTTCCCCCCTCCCATCAAGTTCTCCACGAGACAGCAGAGGTGCTGTGTGCCCCTCACTGAGGCAGGCCGTCTCCTGCCTTGTCTCTCCACTTCTGCCTTGTTCATGCTGGTCCTTGCACCTACAGTGCCTTCTCTCTGCCACCACCACCGAGCAGGATAAACTGTTGATATTCTTGGAGGAAAGGCTTCTTTATCTCTTTTCTGAACATTTGCTTAAACCTTGGGCAAACAAAACAAACCGCCCTCCCACTGCACCCACAGTCTCTTACAAAACAACTGGATATGAATTATTCTACCTGCTGCACAACGGTACCCCTGCACCTTCTCTCTCCTTCATTCTCATTGAAACTCCAGTCGGATGGTACATCAAGAACACAGAGCACCAGCAACATACACTTATCCCTAGATGCTATGGGGAGCTGTAAAATAAGGTCCCCTGGGAGGAAAGATCGGGGGGGTGAAAAACTGATAAAAACAAATTCCAAAGTACAAAAGCCAAACCACACCACCCAGACACCAATATAAGCATTGCCCCTAACAGAGGTATTTCTGTGCTCCATGCCAGCAGCTGGCCTCATTCCTTCAGTTTCTCATGGGATTTCAGAGGTGGAAAGAACTTTATCTGATACAACTGTATTCTAGGACATAACTGGATCATTTCTTTTCTTTTTTTCTTTTTTTTTTTTTTTTTGAGACAAAGTCTCACTCTCTTGCCCAGGCTGGAGTCCAGTAGGCTGATCTCAGCTCACTGCAACCTCCACCTCCCAGGTTCAAGTGATTCTCCTGCCTCAGCCTTCCAAGTAGCTTGGATGACAGGCGCCCACCACCACACCCAGCTAATTTTTCTATTTTTAGTAGAGACAGGGTTTCACCATGTTGGTCAGGCTGGTCTCGAACGCCTGACCTTAAGTGATCCACCTGCCTCAGCCTCCCAGTGGGATTATAGGCATGAGACACCATGCACGGCTTGGAACATTTCTTGAAATAAGCTGTAACAAGATCTGACTTGTCTGTATGTCATGGGGGCAGGTATAGATGTGTGTGTGTATACATGACCAAAGATAACAGCACGGTGCAGTTCACAGTTCTACAGATCATCCCTTAATTCCCACGATAACTCTATCCACAAGCTTCCCACCCACCTCAAACCTCCCCATCTATATCTTCCTCCCCTTTTCAAAGAGGACCTCATCTCCCACATTACTAAAAATTCAAGCTACTAGGCAAATTCCTTCAATCACCCAACCACATGCCCCACCCCACTCCGTATATCTCAGTTTCTTCATCCTTCTTTTGATCAGTCCCTCCCCAAGTTCTTCTCTCCCTCAGGCTCACATTCTGAAAAGAACATTCTAGGCCCTTCATAATGTGGCCTCAGCCTCAAACCTACAATCTCTGCTCCACTATTCACCGGCTGAATGCCACATTGTAATCAACAAGACTTCACTGTTCACCTCCGTGCTTTATGCTTTCCTGTCCCTGCACCTCTGCTGAGCCCAGCTTATTAATCAGTAATCACCTCCTCCAACATCCACGTCCTCCAATTCCATCCATCTCTAAGGGGCTGGGTCAGAGGCCACCTGCTTCAGAAGGCCTCCATCAGCCCAAGGCAACCTCTCCCTCCTCGGCAAGCTCCTTGAGCACTATGTGGCCATGTATTACCATGATGAGTGAACCTCCCAGGACCCTGGACTGTGAGGACTGGAACGAAGTCATACCCATCCCTGGCTACACCCAAGTGTCCATCACTGTCCTTTTTCGCTAAATACCAACTGCGTAGACCAGCAGGAGAGAGAAGGAATGAAGAAAATGGTGCTGAGGCACAGAATCACTAGCCATTAGAGACTGCGGAGCATCAGAGAACTCCTAACCCCAATGCCACATCCTCCAACATGGAGCCAAGGGCTCAGGCGCCCAGGGAGGTCAACAGCCTCGTGGCTGAGGCCTATGCATACCCATTCAGGGTGTAGAGATGTCAGTCTGGGTTCCTTCAACAGCATGAACCATGCCCAAGAGTAGAAAGAGCCCCAGTCTCGTCCACCTGGTCAGGGATCCCTCAAAAGGGAAGGGCCAGGTCTTCACAACCATCCCTGACTTGCAAGCTCAGGCGCCATCTGCTGGCCAAGGTCAGCACTGCATCTGGACCCACAGCCCCAAGGGCAGTCAAGGGGACCAAGGCTGGGAACACCCCCGACCCAGTCCAGAGCCAGGTCACTTTTGAGGAGACAGAAACGACCCCACTTCCCAGAGGCTGGGCTCCTGTTTGCCTCCTGGAACCTGTCTTTCAGGATATAAGCCTAACATCCAAACAAAGGAAAAAAGTAAGTTTCTTTCTGGTAATACTAGCTGAGAAACTTCTAAGATACACACACAGACACACACAACTGCTTTTTTTCCCTGCCAAATAGAAGCTGTTATGTAGAGGACAAATCACCAGCCTGGGAATTAGAGGACATGAGGTCTCATCCTGTTGCTTGTCATCGGCCCTCCCTTAGCAATGTGGCCCCCAGCACACTCCCTGCCTGAGCCAATGCTATGCAAGGATGGTGCCCCTTCAAGTGCCCTCACCTCTGCACTGATGGTGCCAGCTGATGTGCAGAAATTCTGACTGATCCAGAAATGAACATGAACCGCGGGGTCCAGAAGTACTGCACCCTCAATCTTACCCCCACAACCCACGCTGGCAACACCCCACAGGGCCGGGCCCCACCTGCCTGCGACAGGGACGGGTCTGAGGACATAGTGACCTCTAACACTGCTGTTGACCATCCAAGTGTCTCTCTCACCGCGCCTCCACTCTCTACAGTCTGAGCTTTAGGAGCACTTACGGAATCTCTGAGTTCAAGGTAACCTCAAGCCTATCCGAGGACTGGGACCTAGGAAAGTGGTGAGGCAAGACTGACAGCCTCTTTTAAGCCAGGGATGAAACAGAGCTTTCTACAGGTCTTGGGCTGGCATGGAGCTGAGGATGAGTGGGGCCCACTCAAGCATCCTGGGGGTGAGACTGCTCCCTGAGAAGTGTCATGGGAGGGGCTGGAGGAGGCTGGAAATGCCAAGTGAGTGACATTCCCCCGCCCTCACACCCCCACACGCACCCACCCTTCTTCCCACATGGCCCCGCTCCCCTCCCTCCACCCACACACTGGGAAAGTGTGTCACCAGGGAACAAATGCTATCTTCCCAGGGGGAGGAGGAGGAAGATGGCAGGGAAGACGAAGTGTGTGCCTGTGGGGCCTTGGGAAGAACCCAGAGGGCTCTGAAGAAGCTCCCCAGCTGTGAGGGATGCCCCTCAGAACCGTGACATGGACAGTGGCCCATTTTCTCAGGGAGCTAAAGAAGCATTGTGGGGCAGGAGCCACATGGTCACTGTGCTCAGGGCTAATCGGCAGGGGGTGGAAGGGATTGGAGAAGGGGCCCTGAAGAGCAGGTGATGTCCTCCAACCCCAAACATTCTTTAGCCAGCTGGGTGGGCCATCATGACTGCTGACACTCCAAACTTCCCTCACTCCACCCTGGTTTGGGGACAGCCACTGACATGCCCTTGTCCCACCTCCCTCCCCAGCTCTCCAGACAAGTCAGCCTCCAAGGGCTAACCTGCTGCCTTCTGCTCCTTTTTTCCACCCCCAGAGAGCTGCCACACGCCAGCAATGATGCACTTCACACTGTTATTACCGTGATTTATTTAGTTTTAATTCGGGGGTGAATCTCGTGCTGTTAGAAGCTGGGGGCCAAGAGTCTTGTTAAGAGGCAAAGCCATGTATGGGCCAGCACTGTGCCAATTCAGTCCCGTCTGCCTAGGGTCCTTCTCTCCTGACCCTGCTCCTCCCAGCTTGCAGCCTGTTCCCTGACTCCAGCCACAGATCGGGTTTGCCTTTCACTCACTGTCCCTCCCTTTGGAGGAAATGTTCCTCAGTGGCAGAGGAGTCAGAGACGTTTCTATGCTCACCCCTCTGTGTGATCCAAGCCCCACTCCAGGCCAGGATACCACTGAGAAGCGAGACACCTTTGGATGGATGCTGCGTACCTGGGGCCAGCTCCACATTAAGGGACCAATAGTCAGGGCCAGCTCCCTGTAAAAAGGGAATCACTGGTGTTTATCAAACCTCTGCCCTACTCTCCCAGCCCTGCGCCAAGTAGCCTAAGGACACTATTTCTAGTTTATCCATTGGCTGTTTAAGCAGCCCCAGGGCACCTGCTAGGTACTGTTTCAGAGCCATAAATACAGAGTAAAAGGACTGTCGTGGTCTTCATCCTCAAAGACTATGACTTGCAGGGAAACCCTTAGACACAACTAATCAATCTACAGGTTGCACAAGTGCAGGGAGCAAAGTTCTGCAGAGCCCAAAGGAGGGATAAGATCGGTCAAGGAAGGGTCACAGAAGACTTCCTAGAAGAGCTCGGGTTTGGACGGGAAACCCAGCACCTAGCACCCTGCCTGGGATCTGCTAGCTGGGTAGACAGATAGGCAGATGGCCTAAAGTCACTTGACAAGTAGAGAATGAAGCAAAGACACCAGGCAGATGGTAGACCATGGCACAAGCACTGAGGACTAAGAGAACACAGTGAGCTTGAGACAGGTAGCACAATGGGACCAGAGCATGGGGAAATAACCATAATAGTATAGAACACCATTACTATACAAATAATAGCTAATATTTGTTGAGCACTTGCTCTACATCAGCTACTACACTAAGCACCTTCTATTCATTATCCCATCTAACCCACACAGAAACCTTATGTGGTGGGCTACAGATAAGGAAAGTGAGGTGCCAAGATCAATCATTTGTGCAAGGTCCAAGCTCTTGGCTCTAGAGTCTAAACCACAGTGTCACTCTGCTCCACCAACTTATAGACAGGTAGGTGGAAACCAGATGGGATGGGGCTTGAAAGCCCTGCTGAGGATAAAGCTTCAATATGGCATTAAACCTTCAGTAAGTGACAGATATTATTAGGTTGAACCATATGAATCATATGTAGGTTTCAGGTCAGTAACAGTCTCATATGAACTATTTCATATGGTTGAACTGGTATGTTTCACTGAGGGCAACTGAGATTCCTTCTAACCTCTTTGATTTCAGCACTGACAGTGGCTGTGACATTTAGTTTTGTCTCACTGGTGGATCCCCAGTACCCTGGCCGAGACTGCAAGAATTCAGCCGGGGCCTTTTCTGAAGCATCCCAACCCACGGCCATCCCCGCTGCAAAGGTGGGTACCTCCTTGCCCAGATCCTCTCGGATGACTTGGCGGATCTCTTGCATGCTGCTCTGTGGAGCCTGGCTGTGCAGGACCTTCAGTGTGCTGGTGTACTCCTCTGGCAACAGGTAGTCCAGTGCCCCCAGGTGCTGGCCGACCTTGATGAAGGTGCCCCGGTTGGCACAGCAGAGCTCGCAGAGACGCCTGGCAGAGCGAAGGTGCACCTGCAGGAAGACAGGCCAGGGCCAGAGAGGTGTGAGTGCAAACTGTTCCCTAGACCTTGTTCCCTTCACCTTCCTGCTCTGCTTGAAAACCCTCATTACCCCACAATGTCCAGGGCAGGTGCATGCACATGCACACACACACACATACACGTGCGCGTGCACAAACACACACACACACCTTCTCCCTTGGTGTCCAGCTTCCTGGTACATAGGGCAGTCAACTCCAACCTCATACAGAGGCCACCCTTCATACATGGCCCAGTGCTTCCTATCTCCTCCTCTTCATCAAAACTTACCTAGTCTGGGTCCCCCTCCCTAGAAATAAGCATTCAAGGCTTTTAACCAAGTCTAACCTACTAATGATTCATTCAAGGGACACAGAGTTAAAGTATTTGCCACCCACCCCTCAGACATACCAATTATGCTTTGTTTGTTTGGATTGCCACGTTTTATAAAACATGGTCATAGGTATTGTATCTTTTAATCTTCACAGCACCTCAGGGAAGCAAGTTTTGCTATCTTTAAAGAAGACAAACTAGGTTGTTTTGTTTTTAAAGAAATTGCTAGGCTGGGTGCAGTGGCTCATGCCTGTAATCCCATGGGAGGCTGAGGCAGGTGGATCATGAGGTCAGGAGTTCAAGACCAGCCTGGCCAAGATGATGAAACCCCATCCCTAATAAAAATACAAAAAATTTATCAGGGCATGGTGGCAGGCACCTGTAATCCCAGCTACTTGGGAGGCTGAGGCAGAGAATTGCTTGAATCCAGGAGGCGGAGGTTGCAGTGAGCTGAGATCATACCACTGCACTCCAGCCTGGGCAACAGAGCAAGACTCCGTCTCAAAAAAAAAAAAAGAAAGAAATCGCTAATAAATATCAAAGGAAGGTCTAGAAAATACTCCAAAATCCAGGGTTCTTTGGTGCAGCAAACTTTAGCCGGGGTCTCTTATTAACTGGAGGAGTCACTGTAGTGAGGGGTATGAGGCACATGGAGAAGGCATCTGGGCAGGCTGTCTAGGACAGAGCAGCCTTAATTCACATCTGGGTGCTCACCGATCCTTCCAGAGTTGGGAGGTGGCCCCATCTGCCCCCAGGCTGAATATCCACAGTCTTCCCTGCAGCCCAACTGAGGGCCTTGGTACTATAAGAGTCCTACCTTCTAAGACCCAAGCCTATGAGGCAGGATGGGGCCATGGGCACGTGCAGAAGACAAGGGACCCCGGTACCCTGTGGGGACCTGGTACCTGCCTTCTCCCAACTCAGTCAACCAAGAGAGTGAACCACGAGGATGGACTTACACTCTTCAGTGCCATGTAGGATGCTGATGTAATTAACACATATTGGGGGCCATAAAATCATGTGAGGAGTTAAATAACAGTTGACAGCAAAGGTGGAAGAAGCGTTCAAAGATCCTATATAATTAGTTGCCAAGTGAACCACACAGGAAATTTAGAAATTAAGAGGAGTTTTTTTGTTTTTGTTTTTGTTTTAGCTCCCACACATAAGAGAGAACATGTGATATTGGAGGTAGAGAGTGGAAAAACAGATAACAAACTAGGAAATACGGGTGGTGTGAAGGGCGAGGATGAAGAGAAGTGGATTAAAGGGTACAAACATAAAGTAAACTTGAAGGGATAAATTCGATGTTTGATAGCAGAGGAGAACGACTATATTAAAAAACTGTATTATACTCAAGTGATAGCTACCCTGAATACCCTGACTTAATCACCACACATTATAAATGTGTAAGAATTTCCCACGTACTCCATAAATTTGCACAATTTTTTTTTGAGAAAGGGTCTCGCTGTGTCTCCCAGAGTGGAGTGCAGTGGCATAATCATGGCTCACAGTAGTCCCCATCTCCCAGGCTCAAGCGATCCACCCACCTCGGCCTCCCAAAGTGCTGGGATTACCGTCATGAGCCACCACGCCCAGACTGCTGCTGCCCAGAAGAGACTGCTACAGCCCTGAACACCCTCAACCCAGCAGCCAAAGGGCCCATCCGCCCACCTCCTGCCACAGCAGAGGGGATGCCTCACACTCCAGGCACTACCAGGCCATCCTTAGGCCCGCAGACACCTGTCCACTTCGAGCTTTGCGAGACATTTTTTCTTTTTTTCTTTTTTTTTTTTTTTTTTTTTTGAGACACCCAGGCTGGAGTGCAGTGGTGCAGTCTCAGCTCATAGCAACCTCTGTCTCCCAGATACAAGCGATTCTCCTGCCTCAGCCTCCTGAGTAACGAATTTTAGGCGCGCACCACCATGCCTGGCTAATTTTTTTATTTTTAGCAGAGATGAGGTTTCACTATGTTGGCCAGGCCGGTCTTGAACTCCTGACCTCAAGTAATCCGCCCGCCTTGGCCTCCCAAAGTGCTAGGATTATGTAATGAGTTTTAATCTGCCTCATATTAGTGAAAAGCATTGTCATAGCCAGCTTGGTTTGGGGTTTGGGAGGGAGACAGTGAATGGCTAATAAGATCAACTCAGTGTTGATTAGTTATTGATTAGGCAAGATGGAGTCAAAGCAATCCTTTTACCCACATCTAAAGCCCCAAGAGCAGGGACCCTAGTCCCCAAGCTAGGCAGAAAGCTATCAATGTCAGACTGAATCCATGGGGCTCCCCATCAGAACTGGGCAATATCTCCAAAGGGGCTTAGGGTCGTGTAAGTGACAGAGAGGAACGAGACCATCAGATAGTCATACATACACACCCCACACACAGAGAGACAGGCAGACACAGAAAGAGAAGGCGACAGACCCCAAATTGACCTTTGATTAATTCTTCTAGTCAGAAACTTAAGCCCTAAAGGAATGAAATGTTAACAGTGGTGGTATCTCTGGGGTGTGAAATTATAAGAGTACTTTTTTCTTCTATATAGGTTTTCTGTATTTCCCAAATTTCTTTTTTCTGGACACAGAATCTCATTCTGTCGCCCAGGCTGGAGTGCAGTGGCGTGATCTCGGCTCACTGTAGCCTCTGCCTCCCGAGTTCAAGTGATTCTCCTGCCTCAGCCTCCCAAGCAGCTGGGACTACAGAGGCCCGCCACCATGCCTGGCTAATTTTTGTATTTTTAGTAGAGAAGGGGTTTTTCTTTCTTTTTTTTTTTTTTTTTTGAGACGGAGTCTCGCTCTGTCACCCGGACTGGAGTGCAGTGGCCGGATCTCAGCTCACTGCAAGCTCTGCCTCCCTGGTTTATGCCAGTCTCCCGCCTCAGCCTCCAGAGTAGCTGGGACTACAGGCGCCCGCCACCTCGCCCGGCTAGTTTTTTGTATTTCTAGTAGAGACGGGGTTTCACTGTGTTAGCCAGGATGGTCTCGATCTCCTGACCTCGTGATCCACCCGTCTCGGCCTCCCAAAGTGCTGGGATTACAGGCTTGAGCCACCGCGCCCGGCCGAGAAGGGGTTTTTCACCATGTTGCCCAGGCTAGTATCGAACTCCTGAGCTCAAGTGATCCACCCGCCTTGGCCTCCCAAAGTGCTGGGATTACAGGTGTGAACCACTATGCCTGACCTGTATTTCCCAGATTTCTTATGAATAATAAATATTATGATAATGGGGGAAATTTTTTATCATCCCTTTTCAGCATCTTCTGAGAATGGAAAGTCCAGCTGATCATTTTTTTCAGCTTTAAATGGACAAGATTCTGCCACGCAGACTGGACCAGTTTTGATCAGAGAGAATCCAGCATCTCTTTCCTAATCTGGAAGTGTCCCATGGCACACATGTGTGCTGTCCATCAGAAAAATGAAACTGTAACTCCTCATCCCCAAGAAATCAGGCCCACAGTCTGCAAGTTCTCTTTTCCAGATGTTAACCTTTACGTTGTCATTTGGACAGCAAAGTAAAGCTCATCATGTCTTAGGGGAAAAAAACGAGTTGCAGTTTGTAAACATATTAAAAGAATTTAACCTCAGACTGAACCCCACCCTGATCACACGTGGGATAGTTCTGCAGTTAAGAACACAGGACTTCAGAGTGTCTCAGGCTACATCCCAACTTTACCACACAGAAGCTGGTGGACTTGGGCAAATTACGTAACCTTTCCCTACTTCAGTTTTTTCATCTATAAAAGTAAGATAATAATAGTACCTACACCTCATAGGACTGCTATGAAGATTAAATGAGGTGAGGTAATATATGTATCCATGTAGCTAGGGCTGGTATTTCTATACTTATTACAAGGGTATTGGGATTTGTTTCATTCACATGTGGTAAGACACACAAACACAGAAATGATTACCATGAAAGCAGAAGCCTTTACTGACAAGTCTCTAGAAATAGATGGCATGATGGCACGCCATGCCGGGCCACATGGGGAAAGAAGCACCAGAATCAAAGGCAGAGGGGAAAGCAGGAAAATGTGGACAAGAGCCTTTGCTGCTATTCCATGTGAAGGAATGGTCAAGGCAGGGTAAACAGGATAGGACTGGTTAGTTTGAATAATTTCATTGGGCTCTGGGGCATAGGAGCTGTCCCTAGTTGTCTACTACCTAATGATGGGGGAATTAGGGCAGGAGAATAGTAGTACAGAGTAAAAGAGCCTGATGAAGTAGGTGGTTGTGAGGTATGGGCTCTGAATTGGTTGATTTGCATATGACAAGCACACTCCCGTGAGTGGGTGGCTCACGCCTGTAATCCCAGCACATTGGGGGGCCAGTGCAGGTGGATCACCTGAGGTCAGGAGTCTAAGACCAGCTTGGCCAACATGGTGAAACCCTGCCTCTACTAAAAATACAAAAAAATTAGCTGGGTGTGGAGGCAGGCACCTGTGATCCCAGCTACTCAGGAGCCTGAGGCACAAGAATCACTTGAACCCAGGAGGCAGAGGTTGTAGTGAACCAAGATCACACCACTACACTCCAGCCCGGATGACAGAGTGAGACTCCATCTCAAAAGACAAAAAGCACACTCCCAAGAGAGCTGCTATCTATCTCTAAGAATTAGTTGAGCCTGGGAGGAGCAGTCCCTCCAACGCCAGCAAAACCAAGATGTCAAAGCAACAGAAAATACAGAAAATAAAAAATAGGATTAATCCAATACTCTAACTATACTTCCTTGGGGATCTCATCCAGTATCATGGCTGTAAACACCATCTTCACATTGATACACACAGATGTGTATCTCCTGCCCAGACCTCTCCTCTGACTGGAGCTTGCTGATTACAACTGCCTCTCTAACATCAATTACTCCAATATCCAACAGGCTCTTCACACTTAGCCTGACTTTCCCACCACGCCCACTACCACCAAACCTGTTCTTCCCACAGTCTTCTCCATCTTAGGAAATGGCAAGGCTAACCTTGGACTTTTTCAGGCCATAAATCATGATGTCAACCTTGACATTTCTTCCAAAATAGGAACTAAAATTACCTTCCCATCTGAAAAACTGGACAGCATATATAGAACAATGGTGTTCAAGACACTTGACATTAGGCAAGGAAGAAGAGTGATTCCTGAAAGATGAGAAAGAAACGAGGTGAACATGATGAATGCCCCAGTTCACTGCACCAGGAGCTTCCAGGCTGAAGTGGCAGGGAGGGGAAGCCAGGCAGTGACCGGAAGACTCCTCAATTGAGGAGACAGAGCTTAGAGTCCAGAAAGAGTTCAAAGGACAGAGTAGCGAAGAGGAGAGAGCTGTACAAAGAAAGAATACTAAAGGTCTGCAGAGATTCCACCGCATATACAGCTGAGTACCGATCAGCACATGCATATCCAAAAATGGTCTGAGTCCAGGAAAAGAACAACCCAAAAGGTTTAGGGTTAACAGTACCCAGCATCCACATAGGACCTATTTCCACCCGCCAAACTGAAAAAAAATCTCATCATTCATGCGACATTTGTGGCAATACCCAGAAGGGCTTTGCATCAGTAATGGCATATATCCCAAAACAAATACTGTTCCATTCCCATCTAACAAATATTAAAAGCAAGATCTGAAAAAAGCAAACTACTTCAAGTAACTTAACTGTCTCCTAGAACAAAGCTCAATATTTATAAGAATACAAAAATATCTACCACCCTAAAAATAAAAGCACAATGCCAGGCACAGTGGTTCACACCTGTAATTCCAGCACTTTGGGAGGCCAAGACAGGCAGAGCACCTGAGCTCAGGAGTTCAAAACCAGCCTGGGCAATATGGCAAAATTCCATCTCTACAAAAAAATACAACAATTAGCTAGACACGGTGGCATGCACCTGAAATCCCAGCTACTTGGGAGGCAGAAGCAGGAGAACTGCTTGAGCCCAGGAGGCAAAGGTGGCAGTGAGCCAAGTCCTGGATGACACAAAAGAGACAGAAAGAGAATCCTATCAAACTTTTAGAGATGAAAAACGTAATGCATGAGATGAAAAGCACACAAGATGCGATTAATGGCAGATTAGACATTGCAGGGGAAAAAAATATATCAGGCCAGGTATGGTGGCTCACACCTGTAATCCCAGCACATTGGGAGTCCAAGGGGGATGATGGATTGCCTGAGCCAGAGATTTTGAGACCAGCCTGGGCAACACGGCAAGACCCTGTCTCTAAAATATATATATATATATATATATATATATATATAAGATTAGTGAACTTGAAAACCTGGCAACAGAAACTCTTCAGAATGAAACACATAGAAGTAAAAATAATTTTTTTTTTTACTGAAAAGAACATCAGTGAAATGTGGAACAAATTCAAGCAGCCTAGTAAATATGTAGTTGAAGTCCCCAAAGGAGAAGAGATGAAGAGTGAAATATATATACATTTATAATTAAATATAAATTATAATTAAATATATAAATATGTATTTAAAGAAAATGGCTGAAATTTTTTTCAAATTTGTTTTTTTTTAATGTATAAACTGATAAATTCAAGGACCTCAACAAGCCCCAAGCACAAGAAACATGAAGACAGCTACATAATTTTTTAAAACAATTTATACAGAGAAAAAAGATACAGACAGAAGAATAAAGATAAGAATGATGGCAGATTTTTCACTGGAAACAATACAAGTAGACGTTAGTACAGTAACATCTCTGAAAACAAAGAATTCTAAACCCAGCAAAGATAATTTTTCAAAAATAAAGGTATAAAAGTTCTTGCAGACATAGGAAAACTGATAGATTTCATATCCCTGTACTACAAGAGATATCAAAGAACCGGCCAGGTGCAGTGGCTCACACCTGTAATCCCAACACTTTGGGAGGCGGAGGCAGGCGGATCACAAGGTCAGGAGTTTGAGACCAGCCTAGCCAATATGGTGACACCCCGTCTCTACTAAAAATACAAAAATTAGCTGGGCATGGTGGCATGAGCCTGTAGTCCCAGTTACGTGGAAGGCTGATGCAGAAGAATTGCTTGAACCTGGGAGGCAGAGGTTGCAGTGAGCCAAGATCACACCACTGCACTCCAGCCTGGGCAATAGAGCAAGCCTCCATCTCAAAAAACAAATAAAAAATAAATAAAAACTAAAAAACCTTCAACAGGCAGAAGAAAAATGAAACCAGATAAAAATATGAATCTATATAAGGGAACAGAGAGACACTTTATGAGTAAATATATAAGAACTTTTTTATACTTTATATATCTTTAAAAGAAAAATGATTGCTTAACCAAATTAATAACAACATAATATGTTGTTTATAACATAAAGGCAAGTATTACATCGATAGCATAAAACTTGGGAAGAAATGAAAGTATACGATTTTAAGATTCTTATACGATTTTAAGATCCAACATTTTGGGAGGCCGAGGCGGATGGATCATGAGGTCAGGAATTCGAGACCAGCCTGGCCAATATGTTGAAACCCTGTCTTTACTAAAAATACAAAAATTAGCCAGGCATGGTGGCACGCACCTGTAGTCCCAGCTATTTGGGAAGCTGAGGCAGAAGAATCGCTTGAACCTAGGAGGCGGAGGTTGCAGTGAGCCAAGATCGTGCCACTACATTCCAGCCTGGGCAACAGAGCAAGACTCCGTTTCAAAAAACAAAAAAGACCCAAATATATACCACCTAAAAGAAATGCTCTTCAAATATAAAAGCACAAATAGGTTAAATGTATTGAGTTGGTGCAAAATAGCTGTCTTCATTAAAAGTAATGGCAAAAACAGTGATTACTTTTGCACCAACCCAATAGAAGGATAAAAAAAATACATCGAGCCGGGTGCAGTGGCTCACGCCTATAATCCCAGCACTTTGGGAGGCCGAGGCAGGTGGATCACAAGGTCAGGAGATCGAGACCATCCTGGCTAACATGGTGAAACCCCGTCTCTACTAAAAATACAAAAAAAAAAAAGTAGCCAGGCATGGTGGCGGGCACCTGTAGTCCCAGCTACTTGGGAGGCTAAGGCAGGAGAATGGCGTGAACCCGGGAGGCGGAGCTTGCAGTGAGCAGATACGGCACCACTGCACTCCAGCCTAGGTGACAGAGCAAGACTCTGTCTCAAAAAAAATAAAAAAAAAGATATATCATGCCAATGCTAATCAAAAGAAAGATGAAACAGCTATATTTATAGCAGACAAAATTGATTTCAGAGAAAAGAATATTATCAGGGATAAAGAAAATCATTTCATAACAATAAAGGGATCAATCCATCAAGAGGATATACATACCATCCTAAACATTTATGCACCAAATAACACAGCTTCAAAATACATGAAGCAAAAAAAACTAAAGGAACTGCAAAGAGAAACAGAAAAATCCACTTTATAGGCAGGGATTTCAATATCTTCTCAATACATGATACAACAAACAGATAAAAAATGAGTAAGGATATCAAAGACGTGAACACTATCAACCAATCTGAAGTGGCATTTATAGAACACTCTGTCCAACAACAGCAGAATATACATTATTTTCAAGTATAAAAGGAACATTTGCCAAGAGAGACCATATTATTTTTGTTTGTTTTTTGAGACAAGGTTTTACTGTGTCTCCTAGGTTGAATATAGCGACACCATCATTGTTTACTGCAGCCTTGAACCCTTGGCCTCAAGGGATTTTCCTGTTTTGGCCTCCCCAGTAGCTGAGACTACAAGGCACACACCGCCACATCCAAGTAATTTTTTAAAATTTTTTAAAATTTTTTTTGAGTCAAGAGTCTCACTATGTTGCCTAGGCTGGTCTCAATCTCCTGGCCTCAAGTGATCCTCCTGCCTCAGCCTTCCAAAGCACTGGGATTACAGGCATGAGCCACCACATGCAGCTGACAGACCACATTCTGAGTCATAAAGCAGATCTCAGGAAACTTAAAAGGATCAAAACATATAAAATATTTTCACTGACCACAATGGAACCATAGTATAAATCAATAACCACAAAATCTCTGGAAAATTCCCAAACATTTGAAAACCAAGGCTGGGTTCAGTGGCTCATGCCTGTAATCCTAGTACTTAGGGAGGCTGAGGTGGAAGGATCACTTGAGGCCAGGAGTTCGAGACCAGCCTGGGCAACATAGTGAGAGCCCCTCTTTACAAAAAATAAAAATAAAGAAAAATTAGCTAGGTGTGGTGGCATACGCCTGTAGTCCCAGCTACTTGAGTGGCTGAAAGGTGGGAGCACTGCTTGAGCCCGGGAGGTCAAGGATGTAGTGAGCCATCATCATGTCATTGCACTCCAGCCTCAGCAACAAAGTGAGACCCTATCTCAAAAAAAAAGGAAGAAAACTAAATAACACAGTTATTGCAATGACCCGAGATTGTGCCACTGTCCTCCAGTTTGGGCCATACGGCAAAACTCCATCTTAAAAATAAATTAATTAATTGATTGCTTAAATTAAATTAAATGCATGAAGTCTTTCACACACATTATCTCACCTGACCCAGGTAAGAGCCCTTGAGATAGGTACTATCATTCTCCTCATTGCACAGATGAAAGAAGTTGGGCTCCAAAAAGTTAGAGGTCTTACCAAGGTTACTCAGCCAGTAAATAGTAGATTCAGGGTTTGAAACATTGTCTTCTAATCGCAAAACATCTGTCTTTCTCTACACTCTGCTGCCTGTCCACACCGTTACACATTCCTCATAAGGTAGAAGAAAAAGCAAGTGATGTTACTGCCTTCCACAATCCCAGGATGAAGGGCAGAACAAGGAGTTCCTTTCCCCCAGGGTGGCTCAAAATCCTCCTTCTGTCTGAGCCTCTCTTGGAGAAGATGGAGTTTCTGCCCATGCAGTAGCTCCACGGATAGGATCAGCTGCTCTGCTTCGGGTCCACAGAAGAAAGAGCAGGGAAGCAACCCTAGACATGGCCAGGTTGCAACCAAACGAGGCTGGGACCCAATGAGAGGCCCAGAGCAACAGAGCTTTCCAATGTCAAGGACAATGACTTGACTGTTCCCCAGTGGGAAGGCCTTCTTCCCACCAGCCCCCACTCCACCCTTTCTTAGCGGGGATCAGCTGGGCAGACCCCAAGAGGGTCTCTGTTGGAGGATCCAGAACAGACGTTTTTCCCAAAAACCAGTCAGGATGTGGAATCACAGATGATTCACTCAATGAGAGCCACCTGCCCATCAAAAGACACCCAGAGAGCCCTCCACACTCCTGTCTTGAATCATACAGGGGTCAGCTCAAAGCCCCATCACACCAGGCCTGGCTTCCAGGACAGTCATGGACTCCTCCTGCTTCTCAAGGCTTCCCTGGGTCCTCCTCAGGGTCCCCCAAAGGGAAATGTTACCCAGGGTCCTGCATGGCTGGATTAAGATGGGGAGAGGACCATAGCATAGCTTTGGGTTTAGGCTCTGACTAGGCCCTGCTTTCCAAGACTATAGGAGGGGCAGCTGTGAGAAGAGGGGGCTGGCACCAGCTGGCTATTGAGGTCCAGTCTAAGAACGAGGTTCAGGGTGGGTGGGAGAAGATACACTGGCTTAGGGGAGCAGAGATGGTAGGAAGGAGATGTTATAGTGACATTCCAGTCAGAGGAGCAACTAAGCAAAATGGCCAAGAGAGGCTCCATGTGGCAGCCGGTCCTTGGGGGAACCACAGCCAAGCCTCCAGGGCTGCATCACACACCCAAACCAAAATGAACTTCTCGGGAGTGTCAAGTATGATAGCAAAAACTGCCCCAGAGCCGCAGGTAGTTACAGATCCAGCACCGTCTCACACCTGGTTATTAGTACTGTGGGACTTTTCATTATGAAATTACAAATTCCAGGAGCACTTCAAACCCAAATGATTCCAGAGCATACCATGGAGAAGAAAGAGAAGCAACTATTTCTGAGGGCCAACTCTGAGGGATACTTCAGAAGGAGTGAGCAGGGGATGATTTTGTATCTGTGTCCACCAAGAACCTAGAAAGACAATGCAATTTAAAAAGGAACATTTTGGCCGGGCGCACTGGCTCATGCCTGTAATCCCAGCACTTTGGGAGGCCAAGGTGGGCAGATCACTTGAGGCCAGGAGTTCGAGACCAACCTGGCCAACATGGTGAAACCCCATCTCTACTAAAAATACAAAAATTAGCCGGGTGTGGTGGTACATGTGCCTGTAGTCCCAGCCACTCAGGAGGCTGGGTCAGGAAAACTGCTTGAACCCGGGAGGCAGAGGTTGCAGGGAGCTGAGATTGTGACACTGCATTCCAGGCTAGGGGACAGAGCAAGACCCAGTCTCAACAAAAAGGAAAAAAAAAAGGAACATTTTAATTGAGCTCCTATCATGGATTAAGTATTTACTATGTGTTAGGCCCTACTCTGAACCCTTTATACATGTATTTTCTCATTTAATTCCATAACCATCCTATATGGTAGGCACAATTATTATCCTCTCTTTTTAAGATGGTGAAGTTAAGCCTCAGAAAGGTTAAATGGTTCGGCCAAGGCCACACAGCTAATTAGTGGCAGAGATGGGATCTGAATCCCGGCAGTCTAACTCCAAGACGATAATGAAATACCTCTTAGAATACCAGTACACTTCAGAAGAAAAAGTTTGAATCAAGACTCAAGGGACCTGGATTCTGGGACAATTCTGCCAATTACTGCCCCTACTTATGCAATCCTGAATAAATCATCTCAGCTTCTTGGACCTCAGCTCATCTGCAAATTGAGAGGTTGAGCAGAGTCAGGAAGAGCAAGTGAGTGCTATGTGCCTCTCCTCCGTTACTGCGCCTGTGCCACACATCAGACATCACTAATCAACCACAGCACGCACTCAGTGAGTCCAGGTGACGACTTGCTTATTCTCCAACCTGCACTCAACCACTACTAATCAACTGGAGTTTGCAAAGGAAATGTCTTTGCTTTCCCAGAGCTAGATGTTTCTAAGATGTCTTCTGACTCTAAAAACCTACAACCATTAGTGGGGTTCTAAAGACAAAATTTTAATTCTAGCCCCAACTCCAAGTAGATTGTTGTCTCTATGCCTCAGTCTTCCTTCTGCAAGATGGACAGTCTGTCCCACCATCATCTATGTGGTCAGCTCCACTTTCTCCCCTGTCCCAGTGAACTACACTCCAGGTCAACGCTCAGTCTGAGTTACACAGACCGAGTCTGCTCTCAGTGGACCTGACAGGGCCTGCTCCCCACACTGCCACTCTAAGGGAGTCCAATAGAGGAGAGAGCTAAGACCAAAGCCACTGACATGATAGGATGAAGGGACACCGGTTCCTTTGCATTAAGCATTGTTTCCAGAAAGTTCCAGTCAAAATGAGAATATTCCCTAGAGGTGGTAACATAAGAAATTATGATCAGGCCAGGTGCAGTGGCTCACGTCTGTAATCCCAGCATTTTGGGAGGTCAAGGTGCGTGGACTATGAGGTCAGGAGATCAAGATCATCCTGGCCAACATGGTGAAACTCTGTCTCTAGTAAAATAAAAAATAATTAGCTGGGCATGGTGGTGTGTGCCTGTAGTCCGAGCTACTTGGGAGGTTGAAGCACAAGAATTGCTTGAACCCAAATGCTTGAACCTCCAGGCAGAGGTTGCAGTAAGCTAAGATTACGCCACTGCACTCCAGCCTGAGCAACAGTGAGACTCTGTCTCCAAAAAAAAAAAAGAAAAAAATTATGATCAGTCATTGACATCCTGGCAGGAGTTTCTTTACCTGTTTCTTTCCAGCCAGAGCAACTAACCTAGAGCAGATTTCTATGAAATGGGACAGTTTCCAAATGTAAGTTCTGTTTCAGAGAAGCCCATCCTAAAAGGAAGGTGGCAGATGGGAGTATCTGGAGAGGGCAGTTGCTAGTGGCTAAGAAAGCTTAATGAACATACTACCTACAACATAAAACATAAAACATACTACACAGCTGCCAAGGATACTTGCATTTTAATAAATAACAGATTTTAAGCCAAAGGAATTACTTTCTAATGGTGGAATTACAAGCATCAGTAATGATTTAGGGAAGAATTAAGCAAAGAAAGTTGTTCCAGCATCCCTGAAATCCCAACAAATGAGCTGATGTGACTGTACAAGCCCTCAGCAAACAGCAAATGAGCTGCAAATTTAAGGGATTAATAATATTATTACTGGCAACTTGTGACTCCGCCTGCCAGTGAGCAAGCCTGCTACCAACAGACAAACCCAGATGCCCACAGGAGCCCAGGACACGTACTCTTTGGTCTGGAAAGCATCCATTTGGGAACCCAGTTGCCAGAAAAGCTGAAGAGAACCCTTCCCTCCATCTGCCCCTTAATCACACACACGGAGAAGATGCATAATTAATTTGTTCTCAACAGTTGTTCAGCAGCTAGAAGAGTGAGGGCATCTCTGGAATGGAAATTACAGACAAGAAAAACAAGCATTAGGCCGCGAGGAGAATGCAGCAGCCAGCCTGCTTCCCTTCCCCACCACGCTTGCTCAGGCCGCGGGCCTGAATGTGGGACAGCAGTCTTTTTCATTTCCTCACAGCCTTGGGCTCTTGGGGGCTGGTGGGAAAGAACAGAAAACAAAACTCTGGCCAGACAAGGTTACTCATGCCTGTGATCCCAGCATTTTGAGAGTCTGAGATGGGAGAATCACTTGAAGCCAGGAGTTTGAGACCAGCCTGGGCAACTTAGTAAGACCCCATGTCTACAAAAAAAATTTTTAATTAGGACTAGTGGCACACACCTGTGATCCCAGCTACTCAGGAGGCTAAGGCAGGAGAATCACTTGAGTCCAGGAGGTGGAGGTTGCAGTGAGCCATGTTTCAGCCACGGTACTCCAGCCTGGATGACAGAAAAAGACTTGGTCTCAGAAAAAGAAAAAAAAAGAAAAAAAAAAGAAAAAGAAATACTACGCTCAGCCAGGCACGGTGGCTCACACCTGTAATCCCAGCACTTTGGGAGGCCAAGGCAGGTGGATCACTTGAGGTCAGGAGTTCGAGACAAGCCTGGTCAACATGGTGAAACCTGTCTCTACTAAAAATACAAAAATTAGCTGGGCGTGGTGGTGCACACCTGTTAATCCCAGCTGCTCTAGGGGCTGAGGCAGGAGATTTGCTTGAACCCAGGAGATGGAAATGGCAAGATCACGCCACTGTACTCCAGCCTGGGTGACAGAGTGAGACTCCATCATAAAAAAAAAAAAAATAGAAAAAAGAAAGAGAAAGAAGGAAGGAAGGAAGGAAGGAAAGAAAGAAAGAAAGAAAGAAAGAAAGAAAGAAAGAAAGAAAGAAAGAACCCTGAAAGATACAGGGAAGAAGGCATCACTCTAACCTCAGAGAGACAGCTAAAATAGGCACAAAGCTCAGGGACAATGTGAAGACCAACAGGCAGCACATTTTGAGGACAAGTGAACACACATAGAAATGAGATGAAATTAAAGAACTCCTGTTAATATCATTAGCTGAGATAATCACATGATAACTTAGAAAAATGTCAGTTTTTAGAGATGCACATTGAAACTACAGGTGAAATGCCATGATTTCTATAATTTGCTTAAATTTGTCAGCAAAAATAATAATAATAATAATAATGAAAGAATGATGGTAAATTTTTTGTTTGTTTGTATGTTGTGTTTGATTGTTTTACAGAGACAGGATCTCACTCAGCCGCCCAGGTTGGGGTACAATGGTGCCATCATAGCTCTCTGCAGTCTCGAACTCCTGGGCTTAGGTGATCTTCCTGCCTCAGCCTCCCAAGTAGCTGGGACCACAGCTGGTCTAGAACTCCAGGCCTCAAGTGATACTCCTGCCTCAGCCTCCTAAAGTGCTGGGATTACAGGCATGAGCCACCATGCCTGCCCTGGCAAATTTTTCTTTTCTTTTTTTTTTTTTTTTGTCTTTTTGAGACAGAGTCTCATTCTGTCACTCAGGCTGGAGTGCAGTGGTGTGATCTTGGCTTACTGCAACCTCCGTCTCCCAAGTTCAAGCTATTCTCCTGCCTCAGCCTCCCAAGTAATTGGGATTACAGGCACACACCCACACCTGGCTTTTTTTTTTTTTTTTTTTTTTTTGTATTTTTAGTAGAGATGGGGTTTTACCATGTGGTCCAGGTTGGTCTTGAACTCCTGACATCAAGTGACACACCTGCCTCAGCCTCCCAACCAAAGTGCTGGGATTACAGGCCTGAACCACTAAGCCTGGCTTGGCAAATTTTAGATCTAGGTGCCAGGTATAGGGGTTCAGCCTATTATTGTCCACACTTTTTAATTACATTTGAAATTTTTTATATAGAGTTTTTTTTTCCCCCTAAAGATTCAATATCAGATTCCAGCCTGCTGTTCCTAACTCTTCACTGTGGCTTAGGAGGCCCTGTGTTCTTGACCTGAGCTCCCAGGGTTCCTCCAGGCCAGTTGTCCATACAGCATGGGGTTCCGTGGTGTTCCGTTGACCTATGCCCGTCTCTCTCATCTCATTTTGTACCACATGCCCTATCGTTCACTCTAGTCTATCACTCGGGCCTCCCTCCATGTCCTTCAGTGAGCCAAGCTCATTGCCACGTCGGGGCTTTTAGGCCTGCAGTTCCCTCTCCAGGGCTGGCTACAAGGGCATGCAGCTGCCCTGCATTGAGAAAGCCTGCACATGTGGTTTAATGCCCTGCAGTCATTGTGGAAGTCAGAATAATGTCCCTGCCACCTGAGATGTACACGTCCAGCTCCCTGGAATCTATGAATGTGTTACCTTACATGGCACAGGGAATGAAGACTGCAGAAGAAATGAAGGCTTCTTTCTTTCCCCTTCCTTGCTGCCTTCCTCCCTCCCTCCCTCCTTTCCTCCCTTCCTTCTTTTCTTCCTTCCTTCCTTGTTTCTCTCCCTCCCTCCCTCCTCTCTCTCTCTCTCTCTTTCTTTCAGACTGAGTCTCACTCTGTCACCCAGACTAGATTGCAATGGCACCATCTCGGCTCATTGCCACCTCCACCTCCCTGGTTCAAGTTATTCTCATGCCTCAGTCTCCCAAGTAGCTGGGACTACAGGCGCACACCACCATGCTTGGTTAATTTTTGCATTTTTAGTAGAGATGGGGTTTCACCATGTTGTCCAGGCTGGTCTTGAATGCCTGGCCTCAAGTGAACCACTCACCTCAATCTCCCAAAGTGCTGGGATTACAGGCATGAGTCACCACACACAGCCAGTTTAATTTCTTAATCTGCTGACCTTGCTAGTGAGATTATCCAGAATTACTCAGATTGGCCTGGTGTAATCACCAGGGCTTTTATAAGTGGCAAAGGAAGGCAGAAGGGAGCCAGGGAGATGGAAGGGGGAGAAGGACTTAGCCAGATGTCACAGGCTTTGAAGATGGAGGAATGGGACCATGAGCCAAGGAATGTGGACAGCCTTTACAAGCTGGGGGGAAAAAAAGAAAAAGAATTATCCCCTAGAGCCTCCAGAAGAATCGCGGCTCTCCTGACACCTTCATTTTCTCCCAGTAAGAACCGTTCCAGACTTCTGACCTTCAGAACTATAAGAGAATGAATGTATTGTTTGAAGCCACTATGTTTGTGAACATTTGAGCAGTCACAGGAAACTAATACAGTCATAGGAAGCCACTGTATTAGTAGCTGCCACTTCCACCTCCCTGGTTCAAGCTATTCTTGAATTTGAAATTTTTGAATTTGTGTTTTGGAAGTGAAGTCTGATGGGACAAA
This sequence comes from Piliocolobus tephrosceles, assembly GCF_002776525.5. Classification (NCBI taxonomy): domain Eukaryota; kingdom Metazoa; phylum Chordata; class Mammalia; order Primates; family Cercopithecidae; genus Piliocolobus; species Piliocolobus tephrosceles. The sequence goes on from NC_045439.1 coordinate 28,685,508, forward strand.
GGAAGGTATGCTGGGAGATTCAGCTCCACACAGTCCTACCTCCTTGGCTGACCATTCCCTGCCTCCACCGGCTCCCGGCTCCACCCTGCCTCCCTACTTCTTTTTTCTTTTTTTTTGTGAGACAGGGTCTCACTCTGTCCCCCAGGCTGGAAAGCAGTGGTGCAATCTCCGCTCGCTGCAGCCTTGACTTCCTGGGTTCAAGCAGTTCTCCTGCCTCAGCCTCCCGAGTAGCTAAGGAGGCGAGTGCTACCACACCTGGCTAATTTTTATATTTTTAGTTTCACCATGTTGCCCAGGCTGGTCTCAAACTCCTGATCTCAGGTCATCCACCTGCATCGGCCTTCCAAAGTGCTGGGATTACAGGCCAGCCACCACGTCTGGCCCCACCTCCCTACTTCTAACTGCCATCACTGCTCTCTGCAACCAGTGCACCAGGAAGGGGAGGCCTGCATTGTGCCACTGCTCTCCGTCCCTGCAGGTGGTCTTGATACAGGCATGCGGAGAGTTGGGGTCACACAGGTGCCACGTGTTATCCAGCCCCATCCTAAACTAGAACAGCCACAGCAAGCTGAGCACACAGCTTGGCAGGCACCTCTCACCCACCCGCATCCAGATCCTGAGCACGCCCCAGCACACAGCTTGCCATTTCCTGGGAGCTGCCCATCCTTTGAAGATTGGGGCAGCAGGGCCATGGGAAGGGAGGTTTCCCCACGCCCAGACAGGGCCCAGCATTTTCATTTTGCACTAGTCCTCGTAATCACATGGCCGGCCCCGCCTCTTCCTCTAACAGTCTCCCCGCAGCCCTTCACTTGATAGTTCTTTGATCATTCTTCAGTTTCAGCTGAAAAACGTCATGCGAGAGAGCCCTTCCCAGCCTCTCTCTCAGTCACTCTTTATCCGGTGACTGCATTTTATCTCCTTTAGGGCACTCAGCAAGAGCTGAAATGACCTTGTTTACTTACCACATTGATTTCCTGAAAAGTGTACACTGAGACCACTGTGTGTGTGTCAAGCACTGTTCTTAGTGCTGCAGACACAGCAGCAGGCAATACAAACAAGTCCCCTATCCTCCTGGAGCGGATGTGCTTTTGAGTTCCATCATTGTGAATTATCTCTTGTCCTCCCAAGAACAGACCATTGTATACCCAGCACCCCACACAGTGCCTGGCATATAGTAGGCATTCAATAAATATTACTGAACAATTGGCTGAATGAATAGTAGCTTAGATACTCCGCACTGTGACCAGGCACAGCAGAGAGACATCCCTCTTCATCCTATAACATGTTGGGGGTTGGGGGGTAAAGGTCTTTTCCATAAGCAAAAAACTGGAGGAGGGCAGGTGCAGTGGCTCACGAGTGTAATCCCAGCACTTTGGTAGGCCAAGGCAGGTGGATAGCTTGAACCCAGGAGTTCGAGATCAGCCTACGCAACATGGTGAAACCCCATCTTTACTACAAATACAAAAAGTTAGCCGGGCATGGCAGCACGCGCCTGTATTCCCAGGTACCTAGGAGGCTGAAGTGGGAGAATCAACTGAGCCTGGGAAGTCCAGGCTGCAGTGAGCCATGATTGCACCACTGCACTCCAGCCTGAGCGACAAGAGTGACACCCTGTCTCAAAAATAATAATAACAAATTGAAAGGAAGAGAAGCTTAAAGACAGATTGGGGGTGTGGGAGGGACAGCACCCCAGTTCCTGAACCACCTTGCCTTAAATTAGCTTCACATATGTCTTGCTGTTATCAGTCAACAGTTTATTTGTATATTTAAGTGAAGTTATTCGGCTAATTGGACATATGTCTCACGGTTCTACAAGGAAAAGTCTATTAAAAAGTCTTGCTATAACAGGCAAGAGCTTTGAGGGTAGTTTTATTCAGGGACAGGAAGAGAGCTGAGTGGATTTTAATTTGGTAGAAAATAGCTGCTTGGGGCCAAGACAGTGAGAAGTGGGAAATCAAGAGCAGGCTATTAGATTATTGCTGCTGTTAACAAGCATCTCGATCACCCTTACAGCTGCGGAGTGCCTTCGGTCAATTTTATTAGTTATATTATGGCCTTCCATCTAGCCCTGCTATTCCAGCAATTCCCATTTTGGAGCTGTGGCCACTGAGGCAAGAGAAACACATCTCATCCACCCAGTATGAGTCTGTCCTCATAGCGCCTGCAGCCTAACTTCGTCAACATGTTAATGCATGGGAATTTTCTGAGTCCAAGATGAACAGCCCAAAGGGTTTCAGAAGTCGCAGAGGGCTGAGGGTATGGGAGAGAGGGGGAGAAAAAAACACTGATGTCTTGAGGCTTGACAGATGGCTCTGATGCCCTGATACAACACGGAACCCCATGCTGTATAGACCACTGGCCTGGAGGCACCCTGGGAGCTCATCCAGTCCAGATTAGTGAGCCAGGGAGTACAGTGGTTATAGGCACAGCCTGAGGAGCTGCACCATTTGGCATTAAATCTAAGTTCCCGTAGTGGATTGAACGGTGGCCCCCAAAACAATATGTCCGTGACCTAACCCCTGTAATCTGTGACTGTAACCTTAATCAGAAAAAAGGGCCTTTGCAAATATAATTAAGAATGTTTAAGATGAAGCTGGGCATGGTGGCTCACGCCTATAATCTCAGCACTTTGGTAGGCCGAGGCAGGCAGATCACTTGAGCCCAGGAGTTGAAGACCAGCCTGGCCAACACAGCAAAATCCTGTCTCTACAAAAAAATACAAAAATTAGCCGGGCATGGTGGTGCATGCCTGTAATCCCAACTACTCGGGAGGCTGAGGCAGGAGAATCACTTGAACCCAGGAGGCAGAAGAGATTGTACCACTCTACTCCAGCCTAGGCAACAGAGCCAGACTGTCTCAAAAAAAAAAAAAAAAAAAAAAAAAAAAAAAAGAATTTTTAAGATGAGATCATCCTGGATTGCCCAAGTGGACACTAAATCCAATGACAGTCATCCTTATTAAAAACAAGAGGTAGGCCAGGCGCAGCGGCTCACTTTGGGAGGCCAAGGCAGGCGGATCACAAGGTCAGGAATTCGAGACCAGCCTGACCAACACGGTGAAACCCCGTCTCTACTAAAAATACAAAAAATTAGTTGATTCCCCTGTAGCCACAAAAGGTGGCAGGCACCTGTAATCCCAGCTACTCGGGAAGCAGGGGAATCGCTTAAATCCGGGGGTCAGAGGTTGCCGTGAGCCAAGATCACATCATTGCACTCCAGTCTAGATGACAGAGCAAGACTCTGTCTCAAAAAAAAAAAAGAGAGAGAGAGAGAGAGAGAGAAGGTAGAGGAGGTAGAGGCAGATGTTGCAGTGATGCAGCTGCAGGAATGCCTGGTTCCTCCAGAAAAGGCAAGGAAGGGTTCTTCCCTAGAATGCTTCCCACCGGCAGCATGGTCCTGGGGGCTCTTTGATTTTGGGCCTCTGGCCTGAAGAAATGTAGGAGAATAAACTTCTATTGCCTTAAACCACCCAATTTGTGGTAATTTGTTATGGCAATCACAGGAAATTAATACACCCGCTTGCTAGCTGTGGACCCTTGAACAAGTCACTCTATCTGTCTGTTCATCAGTTTCTTCATCTGTAAAACAGGGATGATAACAATGGTATTTACCTCATAGGGCTACTGTAAAAATTAAATGAGATAATAGAGCCCCCTAAGTACAGTGCAGCAGAAGCCATCTTCATCCATTTGTGCTACTATAACAAGATCCTTGAGACTGGATCACTTTTTAAAAACAAAACAAAACAAAACATTGTTTTATAAAGTTCTAGAGGCTGGGAAGCCCATGACCAAGAGATCCACATCTGGCAGGGGCCTTCTTGCTGGGTCATCCCATAGTGGAAGGTAGAAGAGTAAGAGAGCCCATGAAAGGGTGGAGATTGTGGGTGGAGACAGAGAGGGAGAGAGGGAAGGTATCCAAAGTGAACCCATTCTCACAGTAACAGCATTAATCCATTCATGAGGGCAGAGCCCTTATGACCTAATTATCTCTTGAAGGTCCTACTTCTCAACACTCTTGCTTTGCAGATGAAGTTTCTAAAACACGAACTTGGAGAGACCCATTGAAACCTTAGTAGAAGCCTACCTGATGAACTCATTAAAAATATGGCTTTTGGCAGAGCTCATGCTTGTAATCCCAGCACTTTGGGAGGCCGAAGCAGGAGGACTGTTTGAGCCCAGGAGTTCTAAACCAGCCTGGGTAACATAACGAAACCTCGTCTTTACAAAAAATACAAAAATTAGCCAGGCATGGTGGTACAAGCCTGCAGTCCCAGCTATTCAGGAGGCTAAGATGGGAGGATCAATTGAGCTCAAGAGGCAGAGGCTGCAGTGATGCAGTGAGCCATGATCACACCACTGTACTCCAGCCTGGACACCAGAGTGAGGCTTTCCAGGCCTTACCTCAGAATCACTGACAATAAATCTTTAGTGTACAGGACCAAGGAATGTGTACCAAGGCCCCCCAGGTGACTGATTGTCTGACAGGTTGGGAACCACCTGGGTGCTGTCCCATTCCCACCTTGATGCCAGACATAAAACCTCTTCTGTTTCCAGAAAGCTGCCCTCCAGATACAGACTTCATAGCTGCTCTGGGTGAAGGACACTTGGCTTTGTTGCATGAGAATGATAAACAATGAATTCAAAATACTGCTTAATTCTGGTTATGCAGGAAAAAGGCTGGAGCCAGGAAAGAAGTACCCACGGGCTACAACTGCATGGGTAAGGTATTATTTCTGAAATTGGGCAATAAGCATGAGGGTGATCACTAAATTATTTTTTAAACTTTGTCTTAGGTCATAAATATTTCACATTTTTAAAAATACAAGCTGTATGCAGATATGGAAAAATAAAATGCTGGTATTGGCCATGGTCCCTAGGTAACTAGTAAGCCTAGACCAAGGATACTTCTATGCACTGCAGTACTAAATTGCCTCAGGCACAGGGAAGTCCTAGCTTATGCCTACCCCGCATCTCTCATCATGTTGCCACATCCATTTCCAGCAGAAGTGGAAACAGCTCAGAAGCACCCAGTTCAGGGCAGGTAGAAAACTGCTGGAGGTTTTCAGTGGGAAAAGCAATCAGCAATGAAAATCCCAGCCTGGGTTGGTCTGGGATAGGGTCTGAGATGGGCAAGGGCAGGCTGAAACCAGGGTTACTCCGGCTCCTGCCCCACAGAGGGCCTTGTTAGAAGTGCAAGTCCTCACAATGCAGGACCTTCTCTGCGGAGGTGGGTGTTCTGCCTGCTCCACTTACCCTGTAGAACCAGGTGCTAGGGGCAAGTGGAGGGCAGCTCTGCAGTAGCAGGAAGCCCAACCATGTGTCTAGGCAGCCCACATAGGTGAGGGAGCTGCAGACATGCACACGAGAGGAACTGTGTGCTGATCAGAATGGAGAGATGCCCAGCACACAGCAATGGGCTCATACCACCAAAAACCCAGGGGTTTATTTTGTTTCATTATAGCTGTGGCCTTTGGAAAAGATCACTGCTTTAGAACCACAGCAGCAAATACCATCACATCAGGCATCTCCAATCCTAAAGCAGCCACAGGAGACAAACAGTGTGAGCTAGGAAAAGAGAAGAGCTGGAAAGAGAGTAGCCAAACACAGTGGGGTAAAGATCGAGGCAAGAGTGGGTGCAAGCCAGGGCGTAGCCCAGCAGCATCTGCTACAGATGCTGCGGCCTTGTTTCTCAAAGTACGACCTTGCAGCGATGATGGTATGCAAAAGGTGGTACAAGAGGCAATTTCAGCTGGTACCCAGAATGTTTATTTGCATATGCATTAGATAGACAAAGAGAGAGAGAAAATCAAACCTGTAATTTCACAGATATTTTTGCTTAGAACAAAGCCAAGTAAAGGAAAGTGTCGACAGGATGAAAAATATCACAGAAATACCTGAATAGTTGGTTATAAAGAAGTGTGTGGGAATAATAAACAATGAATTTAAAATACTGCTTAATTCTGGATATGCAGGAAGAAAGCTGGAGTCAGGGAAGAAGTACCCATGGGCTATAACTGCATGGGTAAAGGGTACTATTTCTGAAATTGGGCAATGAGCATGAGGGCAATCACTGAATTATTTTTTACACTTTGTCTTAGGTCTTAAATATTTCACATTTCTTAAAATACAAGCTGTATACAGATATGGAAAAATAAAACGCTGGTGTTGGCCATGGTCCCTAGGTAACTAACAAGTCTACACCAATTGAGAGGGTAACTGGCATTTCCCTGATTGCCTACAACCTACAGAGAAGCCACAACACAGTGAGCCCAATCCCCAGGGATAATCACATTTTCTCCCAGGCCCACCACATTTACCCCCAGGACCCCCACTGATGGCCATGGACCCTACCAAGTTTCTCCCCAAACCACATCAAGGCTCAAGAACCTCCTCCTACAGAATTCTCCAGAATCAGAATGGTTTTGAGATCAGGGCCACTGCGGAAAACTGCACAAATTTCAATGCAGTATTCAGAAAGCTAAAAAGGGGGTGCTAGATTCACAGACTCTGTCTCCCTAATTCCAAAGAACTGGTCCTTAGATGACCCAACCAGAACGAATTAAATGCAGCTCATGCTCCTGCAGAAATTATCACAAACTCCGAGAAAGCCAGTCACCAAGATAGCAAGGATTCAATTTCTCTCCTCCTCTATGCAGAACACTCTCAGGCAAACATTCCGTGATGACAAATGAAAGCAGCAAAAGCGGGTCTAGAGGCACAATGCTTGAAAACTCACTGAAAAGATTCCATGCCAGGTCGATAGGTGCTGCACATGCAAAGGAGCTGGGGTTCAACGAGACCCAGACCATTACTCCAGGAGGAATGCACTCCAGCCCCATCTCCCAAGAAAAGCTACCCCCCAACACGCCCAGCTTGCCTGGAAGTTAGTTGCTGTCAGGGATCAAGAGAAGTAATTCCAGACCAGGGGCCAGAGTTATAATAGACCAATATCAGTCCTGTAGCTGGTAATTTCTTGCCTTCTGCCCCCTCACCCTCAACTATGACAACTTGAAGGCAGAGGTTGAATCTTATTTCCCATTTTCTCCTCTGAACCTCACCCTGTACCTGACACAGAGCAGGCTCAATTACAGTTGGCTAAAGTAATAGATGGATGGAAGGATGGTGAAGAAATGTCCTGGTTTGGCCAGACCAGATCCCAGGTTTCAGGGAATATTCCTGAAGAACCAGACATTGCTACAGTTCCCTTTGTAGACAAGCAGGATCTTTAAAATGCTTAGTGAATTATACCTTCACTAGATTGGTAGGATGGTTATCCTCAAAACTGGCAGTTGTTCAATAGCTTCGGAGTTGAAACTCTTTCCTGAAGCAACGAGCTAGCACCTATCAATTCCTTTTGAAGGGTCTACCCTCCCCTCCATAGGGGAATGCCAAATATTTGTTGAGCTAACTGTTTTATTGATTAAATGAGTAAAGGAACTTCAGGGAGGTGGCTCTATTGCCCTTCCTCCTCCTCCGGTGTTTCCCAAATCCATCCCAGGCAGCAGCAGAACCTCAGGCTCAGAGGAGGGTGGGTGAAGAGGTAGGAGGAGTGACTCCAGCAGCAGCAGCCAGTTGGCAAGAACTGCTGCACAGGCATCTTTGTGTCTACTTTCTGTCCAACTTGGTGCTTTTCCCCAGATTGGAAGCAAATATACAGAGAGATGACAGAGTAAAAAGTGCAAAGAACACGAGACTGGGCAATATCTGAACATCAAGATCAAGTTCATGATATGCTACACACCTGCTGGGGACGTGAGAAATCACATCACTGGCCTGGTGCAGCGGCTCACGCCTATAATCACAGCACTTTGGGGATTACAGCTGAGGCGGGTGGATCATATGAGATCAGGAGTTCGAGACCAGCCTGGCCAATATGGTGAAATCCCGTCTCTACTAAAAATACAAAAATTAGCCAGGCGCGGTGGCATGCGCCAGTAGTCCCAGCTACTCAGGAGGCTGAGGCAGAAGAATTGCTTAAACCCAAAAGGTAGAGGCTGCAGTGAGCTGAGATCACGCCACTGCACTCCAGCCTGGGCAACAGAGTGAGACTCCGTCTCAAAAAAAAAAAAAAAGAAAAAGAAGAAATCATATCACCTCTCCAGAACTCTACTTCCACATCTGTACATTAGAGGCTTGAGCTGGCTAATGCCCAAGACGTCTTTCTCAAGTGCAATGGAATTATAGGTGTGAGCTACTGACCCCAGCCGGTTATTGCTTTTTTTTTTTTTTTTTTTAAAGCACCAGTGCCACTTGCCAGCTTTTGTGTTGGACAGTGGGTAGAAAGTGTGTGAACCTGCATAGTTATAGAGCTGTCACCTGACCTTAGCCCCTTACTCTGCCCCTCCAACCAATATCCACAGGCCAGAAATTGGAGTCCCTTTTTCTCCAAAACAGTCTACCATATCCCGTGGTTCTAAAGGTTGATGGCAGCCAGGCATTGTGGCTCACACCTGTAATCCCATCCCAACACTTTGGGAGGTCAAGACAGGAGGATTGCTTGAGCCCAGGAGATCGAGGCTGCAGTGAGCCAAGATCATGCCACTACACTTCAGCCTGGGCAACAAAGCAAGACCCTGTCTCAAAAAATAAATAAATAAATAAAATAAAAGTTGACAGTGTCTGACTCTTGTCTCTAAGTGCAGATTTTAGTAATGCCAAAATAGCTCTCCCATACTCGAACCCAAAGCACCCTATGTTCCTAAACAAAGTCAGATGTAAAGATTAGCAGAATTTTTTAGAAACAAATGGTTCTTATGGCAAATTTACAGCTACCTCCCCTCCCACCATCAGTGGTACTACAGGAGAACATTCTATCCCTATGTTTCCCACAACCATGCGGAGGGAGCCCTAGTATGCATAACACTCCTGACCTCTCTCTCCCGCTCCTTCACTCCTTGTGGGAGAGATAATCACCAATCAGATTAAGGAATTTAGGAGAAGAAACAGAGTTTGCTCAGCTCACCCCTTCCTCTCTCCCCTCCGTTGGGGATCTGCTTATCTGCAGAGCATTGATTTTCAGCTCCTTCCTCTTCTAAGAGGCAGTACCCCAGCTAAGAGTCTTCTCCAGCCGTGTCTGTGCCTGAGTACGTAAGCCTCTCAAATCCAGGGGTGAAGTTCAGCAAGCTCACGTGCTCCAGACCCCAGACTATATGCTCAACCCTGTGTCTATCAGTAATGAAGCTGATGAATATTGATCACCACCTGGCAGGGTCCTGCATCTCCCTGACTCTGCTTCTTAGGCAAGGAAGAGAAGGATATTAATCATTACTTGTAGTCCAAATATTAGGCACTATAGTAACTAACCGAACAAACACATACTACTGACCTGAAACATCTGATACCACAGAAGCCCAGGGACCTAGCTGGTAACAAGAATTTGAGCTTAGTTAAAAAACTTCACACTCAAAGTAGCAATCAAGGTCCCCTCCGACATTATAACTCTGATTTTAAAAAGAAAAGGCTCCTGTTCTTGTTCTTTCTCACATGCACACAGACACATATACACATGCAGGTTCACACACTTTCTACCCACTGTCCAACACAAAAGCTGGCAAGTGGCACTGGTGTTTAAAAAAAAAAAAAATCAATAACTGGCTGGGGACAGTAGCTCACACCTATAATCCCAGCACTTTAGGAGGCCGAGCGGGGAGGATCACTTGTGCCCAGGAGTTTGAGACCAGCATGGACAACATAACAAGACCCTGTGTCATATTTCATAATTTAAAAAAAAAAATTGGCCAGGCATGGTGGCTCATGCCTGTAATCCCAGCAATTTGGAAGACCAACGCAGGCAGATCATTTGAGGTCAGGAGTTCGAGACCAGCCTGGCCAAGATGGTGAAACCCTGTCTGTACCAAAAAATACAAAATTTAGTCGGGCATGGTGGCATATGCCTGTAGTCCTAGCTACTCGGGAGGCTGAGATGGGAGAATCGCTTGAACCTGGGAGGCAGAGGTTGCAGTGAACAGAGGTTGCCATGAGCAGAGATCGCACCACTGCACTCCAGCCTGGGCAACAAAGCGAGACCCTGTCTAAAAAAAAAAAAAAAAAAAATCCAATGATGCAATAACTTTAAGCATTCTCAATCACTGAAGGCTTAATAAACAACTTTACTGGAGAATTTTCCATGGCTCCCTATTGTCTATGGCTTAAAATCTGGCCTTGAATCACTCTGTCACCTAGCTCTAATACTATTTGCCACTATGTCCCTTCACTCTCCTAGTCTCCAGTAACATTGAATTAATCTTTTTCTTATAGATAATCCTCAAAATTTCACCCATTACGCTCGCCCAAAATCACCTTGTCCCCAAGGCTACATGTTTCAATCAACCCACCTTTCCAAACTCAGCTCCCATACCAACTTAACCCATTCAATCTCACCTATTTTAGGCCACTGTCTCTGCTTATGAATGCTTCAGTGGTCTTAACTATTTTAGAGTGTACCAGAGTCAAACAAGTAAGGAAATATATTGTAGATAAGAGGCAGGTTTATCACTGTCAGAGAAAGAGCTGATATTTAAAAAAGGAGAATGCTAACATGGCCTCCGTGGTGTTGGACTTAAATTGGAGATATAAGTATCAGTTCATAGTTTTTTGCCCAGATACAGTGGCTCATGCCTAGAATCCCAACACTTTGGGAGGCCAAGGCATCAGGATCAAACTTGAGGCCAGGAGTTCAAGACCAGCCTGGGCAACACAGTGAGACCATGTCTCTACAAATAATACTTTAAAAAATTAGCCAGGCATGTTGGTGCACACCTGTAGTCCCAACTACTCAGGAGGCTGAAGTGGGAGGATAGCTTAAGCCCAAGAGTTGGAGGCTGCAGTGAACCATGATCGTACCACTAGCCTGGGTGACACAGCAAGACCATGTCTCAAAAAAAAAAATCTTAGTTTTTTAATAGAAAGACAGAAGTGTGTGTATGTGTGAGTGAGTGTACACACATATATATCCTCACCTTGTCTCCTAAAAGAGCCTAGAAGCAATGGTACCCCAGTAGCAAAAGGAATACATAACCTCCACATCTTGGTTTCTAAATACCATTCTCCAATAACAGGAACCAGGGCTCCTTGAAGAAGTAATTGATTCCAGGGCAAAGAAAATACAGGATAAGCCTGAAGTATCTTTCAGTACAAGAATGTGAGGCAGTGCTCAAAATAGGCTGGGGGCATATCAAAAGGACAGAAGAGCCAACCTGAAAGAGCTCCCAATGGCCAAAGGTGGAACCACTTGAGCAATAAAATAATGATTGTTTTGCATATAAAGGAAAAGTATTGACTGGATTATATATGGGACATAGACCCCATAGAATAAAATAAATATCCATGAGTTCACAGTGATAACAATAATTAAATAGCTGGGTGCAGTGGCTCACGCCTGTAATCCCAACACTTTGGGAGGCCAAGGCAGGCAGATCACCTGAGGTCAGGAGTTTGTGACCAGCCTGTCCAACATGGTGAAACCCTGTCTCTACTAAAAATATAAAATTAGCTGGGTGTGGTGGTGGGCACCTGTAATCCCAGCTACTCAGGAGCCTGAGGCAGGAGAATCACTTGAACCCGGGAGGCAGAGGTTGCAGTGAGCTGAGACCGCACCACTGCACTCCATCCTGGGCAACAAGAGCAAAACTCCATCTCAATAATAATAACAATAATTAAATAACTAGGGGAGAAGGGAAAGGTCTTTCTTATAGAAGAATTCCAATTAATAAATGTATAGAAAAAATGAGGAGAAAAGAATATCATTAACATGTTCATTAAAATTATAAGGAGCTATCAAGGCTAACTCTATGCTCAGGATCTCCTCTCTGGCTGGTTTAAATAATCCACAATGTTAAATTAAGCAAAGCTTCTCATGTCCATTCTTATAAAAGGAACAGGGATAAAGGCCACCACCATCACTTTGCAGATAGAAAAGCAGAGGTGCTGGCCAAAGATGGTGGCTCACTTCTGTAATCCCAGCACTTTGGGAAGCCAAGGCAGGCGAATCACCTGAGGTCAAGAGTTCAAGACCAGACTGGCCAACATGGTGAAACCCCATCTCTACTAAAAACACAAAAATTGGGCCAGGCGCAGTGGCTCATGCCTGTAATCCCAGCACTTTGGAAGGCCGAGGTGGGCAGATCATGAGGTCAGGAGATGGAGATCATCCTGGCTAACATGGTAAAACCCCGTCTCTACTAAAAATACAAAAAATTAGCCGGGCGTGGAGGCACACGCTTGTAGTCCCAGATACCCGGGAGGCTGAGGCAGGAGAATCACTTGAACCCAGGAGGTGGAGGTTGCAGTGAGCCGAGATCGCACCACTGCACTCCAGCCTGTGCGACAAAGCAAGACTCTCGCTCGAAAAAAAAAAAAGCCTTTTAAAAACTAAAAGAATAAAAGCAGAGGTGCTTGGCAGTGGAGTAGGACTAGGTGCCAGGGGACCTGGCCCCAGGTCCAACATGGCTCCAATCCTACCCAGCACATCCAAACCTCTCTGCACCCTCCTTAGGTACTAAAATTTTTGAATTTCATTTCTTCCCTTGAGTCACAGGCCGTCCTGTGACTATCAACACTCTGCTTAAAAGATCCAGCATGTTTAAGTGACAAATCGAGGGTCATAGAAAAAAAGAAAAAGAAAAAAAATAACCCGAGTAGGCTACTCCAAGAATCCACACTATATAAGGACCCATTTGGCTGCAAGGAACAGCAAACTTAACTCAAACCACCTTGGGCAAAAAAAGAGAATTTCCTGATAGATATAACTGAAATTCCAGTGGTAGTCTAGCTTCCATTTCAGCTAGATCCAGGAACTCAAATTATGCATTTCTATGCAATACTAGCTCCATTCACAGACAGGCTTTCCCTTCATAGTGGCAAAGATGACTGCCAACAGCTCCAAGCCAACATCTTACACTCTCAGCTCACACAGCAGAAAAGAGAGAGCAGCTCTTCCCAGAAAAGTCCTGCGTACTGGCCAGAACTGGCTCAGGTACTCAGGTTCCCTGAATCAATCTCTAGAGCCAGCAGAATAGACTCTGCTAATTACCTGGCTAATAAGGGTGGGGTAAGCCTTTCCCAAACCCAGAGTATACGTCAATACAGCGGTTCCCCAGAGAAAAGTTTATATGCTGTTCCCCAAAATGAGAATGGCTTCTAAGCTGAAAAACTAGCATATATCCACTACATCCCCAACCCTCATCAGAATCAACTCCATCCTCCCTCCTCCAGCCCCACTCCTAGATGTCTACACCAGCAGTGACTTCTGTATGCTTTATGAATAAGCCAGCTCACACACATCTCAGTTTGTAAGCATCCTGAACACCAGGGATCTGGTTCTCCAAAGCATGTGAGCCCCTCCCCACCACCTTGGCTGCCTAGCAAAGGACCACTAGGCCTCTAGAACACACTTCTTCACTGTGGCTCTCAGCCCTCTAGTTCCAGAGCTGAGTCACTGAGATCCCAGCCTGCCTGCGCCAACCTTGAAAGTGCTCGAAGTCACCGCCTGAAGAGCTAGCCTCCTGGCTCTGACATACTCTGGGACCTGGAGATGCTGGCTTGACAGTTGAGATAATTAGGTTTTACCCTTCACTCATTGCTTTATCAGCCACGCTGACAAGAAGGCATAGGCGCTCCAATGGAAGAAAACACTCCTGCGCTATTTACTTGTGCTCTTAGCGCCAGCCAGCTCCCCCTTCCCAGGCACAACTCCCAGAGACGGGCCTACACCCTGTTATCTGGTGCCAGCCACCACGTGCTGCTCTCTTGTCAAATGCCATGCTGCACTTTCCTTACTGCATCCCCTAAAACTGTCAACTTCTCCAGGAGCCACAGTGTCACTGCCTTTCAGATGACTTACATGTGACACGTGACAGGCAACTGTTTTTTTTTGACACCCCTCGCCTGCCTCCCCTGCAGATTCCATAAAGCAGAGGCCTTGCCCCTGTGTCCGAACCCACAAGCTCTCCATAGAATGATACACCAGTGGGTGCGAAGGTCCTTAGCGCTGGTTAGCTGGAGAAAGAGGAACAGGGAAACACAGTGGGCAATTGTGTCTCAGAAGCAGGGGCTGGCCGGGCGCGGTGGTTCAAGCCTGTAATCCCAGCACTTTGGGAGGCCGAGACGGGCGGATCACGAGGTCAGGAGATCGAGACCATCCTGGCTAACACGGTGAAACCCCGTCTCTACTAAAAAATACAAAAAACGAGCCGGACGAGGTGGCGGGCGCCTGTAGTCCCAGCTACTCGGGAGGCTGAGGCCGGAGAATGGCCTAAACCCGGGGGGCACAGCTTGCAGTGAGCTGAGATCCGGCCACTGCACTCCAGCCCGGGCGACAGAGCTAGACTCCATCTCAAAAAAAAAAAAAAAAGAAGCAGGGGCTTTGAGATCCTCCATAAAAACTAACATTTCGGCACCTGTAGTCCCAGCTACTTGGGAGGCTGAGGCAGGACAATCACTTGAACCCGGGAGGCGGAGGTTGCAGTGAGCCGAGATCACACCACTGCCCTCCAGCCTGGGTGATAAGAGCAAAAAAACTCCAGCTCAAAAAAAAAAAAATTTTTTTCATTCATTCATTCGTTCAACAAACCTTTATTCAGGACCTGTCACATCCTGGTGATGGATGCTGCAGACATGGAAATTCATAGCACAGACCAAATCTCTGTCCTCATGGAACATACCGTGTAGGAGACATTTGACTTGTTTTTGATACCTGCTTTCTATTTCACAAGGCAATGAGATATTATCTACATAATCCTGAGGAAGTGGCATAACTATCTCTAATTTATAGACAAATGGCATCTCCAAAAGGCTTAATGAATTTCCCAAAGCCAAGCCACAAACTCGGGTCTTCTAACTATTAACCTCGTGCTCTGTCTGGGACCTCCCCAAAGGTAGGGAGGTGGCAGGGTACAGGCTGGCATTGAAATAGACATTAAATCAACGCAGGCCTACGCATCATTGCTAGAGATGCAAGATCAAAAAAACAAAGACTGAATCCCTGATCTAAAGGAACAGATAGTCTAAAAAGAAAGGCATGTAACCAACTATCGTCTGCGGCAAGAATAAAGACAAAATGATTAAATTCAAATAAGAAGACGTCTCTGGAAAGATGCACAAAAAATAATAATTGCCTCCAGGCAAGAAAATTGGGTACCTGAGGAACAAGGGTAGGAGGGTCATTTTGTATGTTTCAAATACTGTATATTTTGATTTATGTACCATTTGAATGTATTTCCCATTAAATAACACTTTGAAGATGCAATCAGCGAAATCCTAAAGGTAGAAAATTCTACAGGATAAATTAGCTGGTTATTTCAACAAACAAGTAACTCAAAAAAGAGGGAGAGCGAGGAAATGTTATAGATTTTTAAAGATGTAGAAAACATCAACCTTAATATATCTACCTTATTTGGATATTTTGATCCAGATTTGAACAAACTAACTATAAAAAGGCATTTGGGGGCTTGGCATGCTGGCTCACGCCTGTAATCCCAGCATTTTGGGAGGCGGAGGTGAGTGGATCACTTGAGGTCAGGGGTTGGAGACCAGCCTGGCCAACATGATGAAATCCAGTCTCTACTAAAAATACAAATATTAGCCAAGCATGGTGGTGTACATATGTAATCCCAGCCACTCAGGAGGTTGAGGCAGGAGACTCACTTGAACCCAGGAAGCAGATGTTGCAATGAGCCAAGATCGCACCACTGCACCCCAGACCGGGTGACGGAGTGAGACTCTGTCTCAATAAATATAGAAATAAAAGAATGAATAACTAAAGGGGGGGAAAGATGACTAACAAGATGGGCAAAATGTTGATAGTTTCTGAAGCTATATGACAGTTCCACCAGAGTTCATTCTACTATTCTCTCTATTCTTGTGGATGGTTGAAATTGCCATAATAAAAAGTTTAAATAAAAATTTAGAAATTGCCGGGCGCGGTGGCTCAAGCCTGTAATCCCAGCACTTTGGGAGGCCGAGACGGGTGGATCACTAGGTCAGGAGATCGAGACCACCCTGGCTAACATGGTGAAACCCCGTCTCTACTAAAAAAAATACAAAAAACCAGCCAGGCGAGGTGGCGGGCGCCTGTAGTCCCAGCTACTCGGGAGGCTGAGGCAGGAGAATGGCGTAAACCCGGAAGGCGGAGCTTGCAGTGAGCTGAGATCGGGCCACTGCACTCCAGCCTGAGCCACAGAGCCAGACTCCAACTCAGAAAAAGAAAAAGTTGAAAGAGTTTAGAAATTAATTATTCCATCCACATAGCAAAACTGAGAAGGAAAGTACCACCGAGGGGAGCTTAAGCTGAATCCAGAAGGATGACGAGGAATTTTCTAAGGGGCAAAGGGCTGCCTGCGCACAGACATGCCAATCTATCGCCATCTCTGGAGGAGCCAAAGGTATCTACACTTGACCTCAAACTCAACCTACATCCACAAAAAGTGCCCTCTTGTTTGATCTCCCAAGTCTCCGGGATATCTAACCATATATCAACATCAACTACCCCGTTCGAAGTGACGACAGAGAGTCTGGGGTTGACAGCTCGACTCACAGGCCTACAAAACGCCCCAGAGTAGCCCTCAGAGGATAGGAAAGCAATTAACCTCTTTCAATTGGGTTTTGCCTGACAAAACAGTTTAGAAGCCAGCTGAGTTATCTGCGGGACAGAGCCTACATCCCTCTTGAGTCATCCCAGACACCTGCACTCCCCAGAAACACACACTGGCCTCCCCCACAGCACCTTGCAGATTGGTAACTCAGTACCATGGCATCCAGCTTGATGACGGTCTGACAGCACCCCTCAGAAGCACTGAAACCTCTACATGAAGGAGAAAGCGGTCCTCCCCTCTTTCCTCCCAAAAATTCAGTGGCCAATGCCCCCAGCCTCAATCCCCTACACTGCCCTCTGCCCAACTCCAGCTGTACACAGGAAGCTTCTTGGCTAGGCAGCTGCTTCAGGATTTATTCAATCCTAGGCCAGGTGCAGTGGCTCACGCCTGTAATCCCAGCACTTTGGGGGGCTGAGGTGGGAGGATCACTTGAGTGTAGCAGTTCAAGGGTTATCCAGTCCTGGCCTGGTTCAGAAGGGTCCCATGGGTTACTTACCTTAGATCTCAGCTGCAAGTACTCCTCTGAGCCATAGGGGACACTCTTCAGGGAAGTGAGGTAGTCATAACTGATGACAGCCGTCTGTGAACCAAGGCGGTGGGGAAAAGCTTAGCACCTGGACATTAAGTACTACTACTCTACCTAAACCTTGCAGTACAGGTCCCTGACACAGCCACTATGTCTGGGGAAGTGGCCAGTCCCACCCCTAAGATGCCTGGCCCCTGGATCTTATTCTAGCTAGCTTCCTCCTGTCATTCAGGACTCTGTGCAAATGCCACCTACGCAGAGGCCCACTCTAAAATTGCCCCTCTTACCAGAAACATTCAATTATTTATCACAACAAACCACCATCCAACATTACCTTGCTCGTTTGTTTCCTTGTTTATGAACTGTCTCTTCCTGTAAGCTTAAACTCTAAGCTCTAGAAGCACAGGGGCTTGTCCTTCCTCTCCATCACTATACCCCAGCACCTTTTACACTGCCAGGTACATTGAGTAAATGTTCAATCAAAGCTAGTTGAATAAAGCTGTTACATAAACTTGGCCCACTTCTCCACATCACAAATAAACATATATGTATGTTTGCTCTAATAGCATGTCTTTTTTTTTTTTTTTTTTTTTTTTTTTTTTGAGACAGAGTCTTGCTCTGTCACCCAGGCTGGAGTGCACTGGCATGATCTCGGCGATCCTGGCTCACTGCAACCTCTGCCTTCCAGGTTCAAGCAATTCTCCTGCCTCAGTCTCCCAAGTAGCTGAAATTACATGCACACACAACCACACCCGGCTAATTTTTGTATTTTTAGTAGAGATAGGATTTTGCCATGATGGCCAGGCTGGTCTCGAACTCCTGACCTCAGGTGATCCTCCCACCTCAGCCTCCCAAAGTGCTGGGATAACAGGCATGAGCCACTGCGCCTGGCCCTAATAGCATAAGTCTTGATTCCGTGTCCCCTTATCCAGAGTGAATCAGAAAATTCGTCTCCAAGATATCCTAGGCATGGAAGGGCCTTGGGGATTATCTACCCCAAACCTTCCTTTACAGAATTGAGTAACTGGGACCCTAGAAGTTCAGGGACTTATAAAATTGATATTAAGAAGAGTTTCTTCCTTTGCACTCTACAAAGCTTTATTCCATTCAACATATACTTGTTGAACACCAACCACAAGCAAGACTTGGTCACTGAGCAGTGTTCAAGGACAATCCAGACCAGAGCTCTGGCCTTTAAAAATTGGATAGCTTTGTGCCTGGTTTATAAAGCACACTGATCCATATCTTCCTCCCTACTTTCCAACTATTCAAATCTCTAAGATTCCATTTAAAACCTGCTTCTGGCTGGCCTGAAGGTATTGAGTTATCTCAGTTGATTGTTCAGTCAGTCACAGATCATACTCCTTGTTCTACTCATTCCTCCCTTCTCACTATTGCACTTGACTAGTCTAAAAAATATATATATACAGGCCGAGCATGGTGGCTCACACCTGTAATCCTAGCACTTTGGGAGGCCAAGGCAGGCAGATCACTTGAGGTAAGGAGTTTGAGACCAGCCTGGCCAACATGGTGAAATCCCCTCTCTACTAAATATACAGAAATTAGCCAGATGTGCTCATTTGAACGCAGAAGGTGAAGGCTGCAGTGAGCCAAGATGAGATCGTGCCACTGCACTCCAGCCTGGGCAACAAAGTGAGACTCTATCTTAAAATATATATATATATATGGATTTGGATGCATGGATTTGGATTGTTTTTTAACCTATTGTTGCAGGCATTACTCAATCATATATGCGTATACACACATACACATGCACGCGTGCATAAAATTGGCCTGGCACAGTGGCTCACATCTGTAATCCCAGCACTTTGGGAGACCGAGATGGACAGACTGCTTGAGCCCAGGAGTTCAAGACCATCCCAGGCAACATAGTGAAACCCTATCTCTACAAAAAAATACAGAAATTGGCCAGGTGTGGTGTCAGGCATCTGTGGTCCCAGCTACTCGAGAAGCTGAGGTGGGAGGATCTCTTGATTCCAGGAGGTGGAGGTTGCAATAACCCAATATCACACCATTGCATCCCAGCCTGGAAGACAGAGCGAGACCCTGTCTCAAAAAAATAAAAATTTATATATATATATTTTTTTTAATATATATACCTCATGTATATACATATATAAATATATATAAATTATATATACATAAATTTTGTGTTTTATATATATATACATATACATATATATTACATAAAATAAAACCTGCTACCCCTAGGATACCAATCCTGACTCCCAGGTCACAGCACTCACTCCGGTGTCTGACCATAGTAGCAGGCATCTGAATCACCCATCTTGGCACAATGCATGGATTTAGATTGTTTTTTAACCTATTCATGTAGGTGTTCCTCACCCAGAAGCTACTTCGTAGCTGGGTCTAGGTAGGACAGTTTGTTTCTGTCCCTCAAAGCATGTAAGACAATGCTCGACCAAGAAAAGGCACTCGGTAAACACTTAGGAATTGTTTCATATTCCGTAGCCTGATTATCCAAAGTCTATTTGTCAGTATTGGTTCTATGACTCGGCTCAGCCTTAAGGACAGGCACAGCAGTGCCCTCCCCTCTGAGCCAGGACTCGAAGGACACCTGACAATACCGAGTATTAAGGAGACGGTGAGATGACAACCACAACAGACTGTGCATCAGACTGAATCTACATCAAGGGGAAGAAAGCATGAGCTCATCCTGCAGCAGATAAAGGAGGAAAGCTAGCATGAGGCATGTGGCCATCTACCCACCAATGGGACAATTCTACAGGAATGTCTGGGAGAGTTGCTGTCAGCAGAGTTAGGAGGACATGATCACACCAGGATGATGATCCTGTTGAGCCACTGGAGAAAACCTCTAAACATAAAATATTCAGCTCAGGTTCTCTGTCAGTTTGGAGATTGGAGGGGATCCCACAAAGTTCTCTGAGGCCTAGACCGTCTGGGTATGAGTCCTGCATCAGGAACCATTCATCCTAGTTCACTGCAGAGAGATCAAGTTTTCTAGCAGAATTTAATCAAAACTGCAAAGTCCTCCTTGCACATGCATTTGCTGAAGAGCACGGCCCCTCTTGGTGTGTTGCTAAAATAAGATACAGAACCTAAAATATAAAGGCTTCAGAACACAGACCCAGTGCAGTCCCATTCTATGTTACCTTGGGATGACAGGAAACCCCGTGGTACAGGAATAAAGGAATATGATGTTGTGTGTACAGGAATAAAGGAATATGAGGACACATACCCATATGTGTACACCTGTGCAGATGGAGCTTTTGCACATGTAAGGATACACAAGTATCTCCACATATGTATAAGAGGCATGTCTATCTGCTACATGTATGAACACCTGCAAGTAATCCTGTAGCTGCTCTGCTACCCCCAAATGGGAAAAACCTACCGTAGCAACTGCTCTGCCCACCCTGACAGCGCCAAAGTCATTAGGGTCCAAGTACTTGTTACTGTAGAGGTAGATGCCAGAGGCAGCAAGAGCCATGCTGGTCCATGAAGCAAGCTTTAGAGCCTTTCTGGCCATGTCCCCTTTTTTCCTGCAGAAAAAAGGAAAGTTGAGAAAGAATAGCAGTTAAGAGTTTCACAGTTAGTCAAACTGAAGTTCAAATCCCAGTTCTACCACTTAGATTATATGACCTTGGGTCATTTCATTAATCTCACTGAGCCTTAGTTTCTTGGTGTGTAAAACAGGATAATACCCACCTCAAAAGTAGTTGGGATAAAATGAAATAATGCACATAAAATCCTTAGCATAGTACCTGGGGCAAGTCAGTCCTCAAAGTCCTTCCTTCAACAGTGCCAGGCACTGTTCTAGATACAGGGAGAGACAGTAAACAAAATAATGTTCTTGGCCACTTGGAGCTTACACAGATAGATCACTATAGAATATCAGAGCTGGTATAAATGCTGACAAGAAAAGCAGAGAGAGGCCGAGCACAGTGGCTCACGTTTGTAATACTAACATTTTAGGAGGCTGAGGTGCGCAGATCCCTCGAGTCCAGGAGTTCCAGACCAGCCTGGGCAATAAGATGAAACCTCGTCTCTACAAAAAATACAAAAATTAGCCAGGCGTTGTGGCACGTGCCTGTGGTCCCAGCTACTCAGGAGGCTGAGGTGGGAGGATGGTTTGAGCCCGGGAGGAGGAGACTACAGTGAGCTGAGATCATGCCACCACACTATAGCCTGGGTGAGAGAGCCAGACCCTGTCTCAAAAAAAACAAGCAGAGAGGGCAAAGGGATCAGGAGAGAGGAAGATTGTTATTTTAGAAGCAAAGCAGAAGAGCAGGTAAACCATCGCTACTGTGTCTATCATGATACCACAGTGCACATAGAGGCACCACTAGCCCTCTATGCCCAGGTCAAAAGTGATCAGGCCACAGCCAAAATGGCAGCTGCTCAGGAGCAGCCAGGTGAGCCCTCTGTGTATGGCTGATTTTCAAAACATTTACTTTGGTTAGAGAAGACTACCCCTTGTCTTGAATGGAGGCTCCTTGAGGGCAAACACCATGACTGTCACTACTCTGCCCACTCACAGTCCCAGAGAGTGTTTTACAGTAAGAGGCTTAATACCTACCTGCTGATCCGATCTATTCAAATTCATACTCCTAGTCAACGTGACCTTTCCCCACCCTACTTGTACCTGCTCAGTCCACCAGGTGGCTGCACAGTCATTCTTTGGGGTCAGTGCACCCAACAGAGTACTTCCCCTTCAAGTCCGGAGCAATTTATATCAGACTAAAGTCCATGACCACAGTTGCAGCTGCCAGGAGAGAGGTGCCACACGAGAGCAGCAGCACACCACCAAGCCACCTGCAGGCGCCAGCCTTGCACACCTTGTACCCTCATCCCTCTGCTCTGGAATGAGTCTGTGCCTGTTACCTTCCTGCTCTGTGCCTGTTTCCCCTTTGTATGGAAACTATCATTACAAACAAGCTTATCTTCATTTTATTTGTCTTTGAAACAGGGTCTTGCTCTGTCGCCCAGGCTGGAGTGCAGTGCCACGATCTCAGCTCACTGCAACCTCCCCCTTCCAGGTTCGAGTGTTTCTCCTGCCTCAGCCTCCCGAGTAGCTGGGATTACAGGCATGAGCCACCATGCCAACTCATTTTCTTTAAAGTCTACTTTGACTCATGCCTCATAATATAGTCACATTTTTTTTAATTTATATACATATATATTTACCATCTACCACCTGGAGATGGTGTCAGATCCCATTGGTTGAGGGCCCCGTCCCCAAGACTGCATCCCCCACTTCCCCCTACAACATTAGTCACAAGTCCAGGTCTCTAGAACTTCTGACCAACCAGCTTCAAGTTGGGGTTCCCACAACGCCTTCTTTGGGTTCAATTAAGCTGCTGCAGCAACTCACAGAACTCAGGTACACACTTACATTTGCTGGCTTATTATAAAGGAGACTGCAAAAGATACTGATGAACAGATGTGCAGGGTCAGTTACAGGGAAAGGGCGTGAAGCTTCCAGGACTTTGCTAGGCGCACCACACTCCGCAAATCTCCAAGTGCTCAGCTACCAGCCCTCTTGGGTTCTTGGGTTTTTATGGAAGCTTCATGATGTCAGCATTCCTTCCCTCGGTGTATAGGGCAGAACCTACTCTAGGGAGGGCCTGAAGACCCACAATCAGAAAGGTGGGGAAAGACCACAACCCTGCCTTGGGGCAGGTGAGAGGAGGGCAGGAAAGAGATTCTGATTCCTGAGGCCTGTCCCTGAGGCCTAACACACCCAACATTACCACAAAAACTGTAACAAGGGCTGTGGGAGTTATGAACCAGGAACAGCGGACAAAAACCAATATATATAATAACACCACAATAGTCCTTTTTTATAATTCCATTGCTCTTCCCTTTGGAACCTTCATTTCCTAATCTAGTATTTCTAAAGTATAATCAGAGGAACACCTGGAAAAATATTAGCCTAGATGCCATTTCAAAAATGCAGATTCCTGGGCCAAGAGAGGTAGCTCACGCCTGTAATTCCAGCACTCTGGGAGGCCCAGGCAGGCGGATCTCTTGACGTCAGGAGTTCCAGACCAGCCTGGCCAACATGGTCAAACCCCATCTCTATTAACATTAGCTGGGTGTGGTAGTACACACCTGTAGTCCCAGTTACTTGGGAGGCTAAGACAGGAGAATCACTTGAACCCAAGAGGCAGAGGTCGCAGTGAGCTGAGATCGCACCACTGCACTCCAGCCTGGGCAGCAGCAGGAGACTCCATCTCAAAAAAAAAAAAAAAAGAAAAGAAAAAAGCCAGGTGTGGTGGCTCACACCTGTAATCCTGTAATCCCAACACTTTGGGAGGCCAAGGCGGGTGGATCACGAAGTCAGGAGTTTGAGACCAGCCTGGCCAATATGGTGAAACTCTGTCTCTACTAAAAATACAAAAATTAGCCAGGCATGGTGGTG
The DNA here is from genome assembly GCF_002776525.5 of Piliocolobus tephrosceles. Classification (NCBI taxonomy): domain Eukaryota; kingdom Metazoa; phylum Chordata; class Mammalia; order Primates; family Cercopithecidae; genus Piliocolobus; species Piliocolobus tephrosceles. The sequence goes on from NC_045439.1 coordinate 28,709,052, forward strand.
TGCACCTGTAGTCCCAGCTACTCAGGAGGCAGGGGCAGGAGAATCACTGAACCCAGGAGGCGGAGGTTGCAGTGAGCCAAGATCATGCCACTGCACTCCAGTCAGGGCCACAGAAAGACTCCAACTCAAAAAAAAAGAAAGAAAGAAAAGAAAAGAAAAGAAATGCAGGTGCCTAGCTGGGGGCAGTGACTCATGCCTGTAATCCCAGCACTTCAGGAGGCCACAATGGGAGGATTGTTTGGGCCTAGGAGTTCAAGACCAGCCTGGGGAAGAAAAAAAGGGAGACCCCATCTCTACAAAAAATGTAAACATTAGCCTGGAGTGACACCCTATGCCTACAAGTCCCAGTGACTCAAAATGCTGAAGTGGAAGGATCCCTTGAGCCTAGGAGGTTGAGGCTGAAATGAGCCATGATCATGCCACTGCATTCTAGCCTGGGCAACAGAGCAAAACCCTGTTTCAAAGAAAAAAAAGACAAACTTTTAAAACGTTTTTTAAAATGTAGATTCCTGGGCCAGGCTTGGGGGCTCACACCTGTAATTCCAGCACTTTGGGAGGCCAAGGCATGCAGGTCAAGAATTCGAGACCAGCCTGACCAACACGGTGAAACCCCATCTCTACTGAAAAAAAAAAAAAAAAAATTACCCAGGCACGTTGTCACGTGCCTCTGTAATCCCAGCTACTCAGGAGGCTGACGCAAGAGAATTGCTTGAACCCCGGAGGTAGAAGTTGCAGTGAGCCGAGATGGTGCCACTGCACTCCAGCCCGGGTGACAGAGCGAGACCCCGTCTAAAAAAAAAAAAAAAAAAATTTAGTAAAATAAAATAAAGAAATGTAGATTCCTAGAGTCCACCCCATGGGCCATTGAACTACCAACTCTAGGAATAAGACTCAGGGATGTGCATTTTAATAAGATAACAAGTGATTTGTCTGAAAGCTCAAGTTTGACAGCCACACTTCTACTTTTTTTTTTTTGAGAGTGTCTTGCTGTGTCACCCACCCAGGCTGGAGTGCAATGGCACAATCTCAACTTACTGCAGCCTTGACCTCCTGGGTTCAAGAAATCCTCCCATCTCAGCCTCCAGAGTGGGCTAATTTTTGTTGTAAAGATGGGGTTTCGCCATTTGCTCAGGCTGGTCTCCAACTCCTGAGCTCAAGCGATCCCCCACCTTGGCCTCCCACAGTGCTGAGATTACAGATGTGAGCTACCATGCCCAGAAAGGATTTTTTTTTTTTTTTCAGTAGAGAGGCTTCATTGTCTACCAATGGGTCAGAAAAAAAAGGGGAGTCAGGTGCAGTGGCTCACAATTGTAATCCCAACACTTTGGGAAGCCAAGATGGGAGGATCATTTGAGCCCAGGAGTTCAAGACCAGCCTAGGCAACATAGCAAAACCCCACCTCTACAAAAAATACAAAAATCAGCTGGGTGTGGTGGCATGCACCTGTTGTCCTAGCTACTTGGGAGGCTGAGGTGGGAGGATCGCTTGAGCTTGGGAGGCAAAGGTTGCAGTGAGCTGAGATTGTGCCACTGCACCCCAGCCTCAGTGACACAGTAAGACCCTGTCTCAGAAAAATAAAATTTAAAAAAAAAAAAAAAAAGGCTGGGCATGGTGACTCACACCTGTAATCCCAGCACTTTGGGAGGCCGAGGCAGGTGGATCACCTGAGGTCAGGAGTTTGAGACCAGCCTGGCCAACATGGCAAAACCCTGTCTCTACTAAAAATACAAAAGCTAGCCAGGTATTGTGGCATGCACTTGTAGTTTCAGCTACTCGAGAGGCTGTGGCAGGAAAATCACTTGAACAGGAGGCAGAGGTTGCAGTGAGCCGAGATCACACCACTGCATACTCCAGCCTGGGTGACAGGATGATACTCCCAAAAAAAAAAAAAAGAAAGAAAGAAAAACAAAGAGAGGCTTTGCTGAAATTTAGTGTTTAAGTTCATTAATGTATATTCCCCAAAAACATGCCTCCCCTTCCCCAACACCAGATGACTGCATTCACTCTACGAGGGGAACTGCAAGCAATGATTTTTAAGGAAATAATTTAAGAAACTCAGACTGGGCACGGTGGCTCATACCAGTAATCCCAGCACTTTGGGAGGCCAAGGCGGGTGGATCACAAGGTCAGGAGTTCGAGACCAGCCTGGCCAACATGGTGAAACTCTGTCTCTACTAAAAATAGAAAAATTAGCTGGGCGTGGTGACGCATGCCTATAGTCCCAGCCACTCGGGAGGCTGAGGCAGGAGAATTGCTTGAACCCAGGAGATGGAGGTTGCAGTGAGCCGAGACCATGCCATTGAACTCCAGCCTGGGCAACAAGAACAAAACCCCATCTCTAAAAAATAATAATAATAAAATAAAATTTAAAATAAAAGGCCAGCACAGCAGCTCACGCCTATAATCCCAGTACTTTGGGATGCTGAGGCGGGTGGATCACCTGAGGTCGGAAGTTCAAGACCAGCCTGACCAACATGGAGAAACCCAGTCTCTAGTAAAAATACAAAATTAGCCAGGCATGGTGGCGCATGCCTGTAATCCCAGCTACTTGGGAGGCTGAGGCAGGAGAACCGCTTGAACCTAGGAGGTGGAGGTTGCGGTGAGCTAAGATCACGCCATTGCACTCCAGCCTGGGCAACAAGAGTGAAACTCCATCTCAAAAAAAAAATTTTAAGAAACTCATTTCTTTCCCTAAACACAAATGCTCAATCTCTGGCCCAACACCTAGGATCAGTTCCTATCTCTGCAAGAATGAGATTGTGACTTTGTAAATAAAACGAATATGCAGCCAAGCATGGTGGCTTACATCTGTAACCCCAGCACTTTGGGAGCCGAGGTGGGCAGATCACTTGAGCCTAGGAGTTCGAGACCAGCCTGGCCAACATGGCGAAACTCTATCTCTACTAAAAATACAAAAACTAGCCAGGCGTGGTGGCTCGCCCCTGTAATCCCAGCTACTCAGGTGGCTAAAGCACGAGAATTGCTTGAACCCAGGAGGCGGAAGTTGCAGTGAGCTAAGATCACACTACTGCACTCCGGCCTGGATGAAAGAATGAAACTCTGTCTCAAAAAAAGAATATGCAGTAGTATGTAGAATAGCCAAGATGCAGAAACAATCTAAGTGTCCATCCACAAATGAAGAAATTGTGAAATACACACACACACACACACACAATGGAATATTATCAAGCCATAAAAAGGAAGGAAGCCTACCATTGATGACAACATGGATCAACCTAGAGAATATTTTGCTAAGTGAAATAAGCCAGACATGGAAAGACAAATACTGCATGATCTCACTCTTATGTGGAATCTAAAGAAGTCAAACTCTTAGAGGTAGAGGTTAGAACGGTGGTTACCACGGGCTGGGGGTTTGAGGGAAATGAGGCGATATTGGTCAAAAGGTACAAAGTTTCAGTTATAAGATGAATAAGTTCTGAGGAATCCAATGTACAATATGGAAACTATAGTTAATACTACTGTATCGTTTACTTGAAATTTCCTAAGAGAGCAGATCTTAAGTGTCCTCAACACACACACACACAAAAGGGTAACTATCTGACAGATATGTTGATTGATTGTGGTCATCATTACACAGTACACATATATCAAATCATCAAGTTGTACACCTTGAATAGGTACAATTATTTGTCAATTACACCTGAATAAAGCTAGAAAATAATAAATTAAAAGAATAAATTAAAACCTTGCTTTCTAGCATGCTCTTCATTTCCTTGACATTTCTCTTTATGAAAATTTCCCTGTCCCCATTTTATTATGCCAATATTTCAATAAGCCAAGGATTCTTTTTGGGTGTTGTCGTTGTCATTGTTGTTGTTGTTGTTGAGACAGGGGTTTACTCTGCCACCCAGGCTGGAGTGCAGTGGCGGAATCACAGCTCACTGCAGCCTCAACCTCCTGGGCTCAGCCAATCCTCCCACCTCAGTCCCCCAAGGTGCTGGGACCACAGGCACAAACCACCATGTCCAGCTAATATTTTTTTTGTATCAGTTTTGTAGTGATGTGGTCTATGTTGCTCAAGTTGGTCTTGAACTCCTGGACTCAAGCAATCTTCCCACCTCAGTCTCCCAAAGTGCTAGGATTACAGGCGTTGAGCCACTGCACCTAGGCAAGGATTCTTTTTGGACAGGAGAGCATAGTGACTGAGATCACGAACTCTGGAGTCTAATTAGCCCAGGTTTGAGTCCTGGCATGGCCACTTGTGAACTGGGTGACCATAGGCAAGCTGCTAAATCTCTCCGAACCTCGTGATCTTGTCCAAAAATGGGGAAAATGGCAACACCTGCTTGATGGAGTGGTGGGAAATGAGATAAATCATGTAAAATGCTTAGCAAGGTGCCACCTACACAGTAAGAACTCAAGAGTGGCAGATGCTATTATCCTCCATTATTAGCATTAGTATTATTATCATTATTATTATCTCCTCACCCAGTGCCAGGCTTTAACAAATGCTCCCCTGCCTATCAGCTCCCAGAGGAATTCTGCACACCCTACTTCCAACATTCTAGGTGGCCCCTACTTAACCCTACCCTTTCTCCTTGCTCTCTACAGCCTCAGCCTGGAGTATTTTCTGCTGAAAGGGGCAACAGGCTCATCCTCTACTTTGTTTCCACCAAGATACAGGTCCCTAATCAGATCCAGAAGCCGACCTTAAATTAGACTGAGTGATTTCAGCTCCTTACACAGCTTCCTTCTTCAGTCAAGATCATGAGGGTGATCCAGGGACCCTTCCTATGGGCATCCAAGAAGCCCACATTAAGAAGGCAGTATGAAGTGACCGTGGGTAAAGAACCCAGCCCCTGATCACCTTGAGTAAGTCACAACTTCTTGCAGCCTGAGCATAATTATCTATGAAGGGGAGCTCTTGAGAGTACCCACCTTCTAGGGTCATTGTAAGAATTAACTGGCCAGGCACAGTGGATCATGCCATTAAGCCCAGCACTTTGGGAGGCCAAGGTGGGAAGGTTGCTTACCAGGAGTTCAAGACTAGCCTGAAGAACACAGCAAGACCTCATCTCTACAAACACTAAAAAAGTTAGCTGGACATGGTGGTGTATCCCTGAACACCCAGCTACTTGGGAGGCTGAGGTAGAAGGATCACTTGAGCCTGGAAGGTCAAGGCTGTAGTGAGTGTAGTGGTGAGTGCCACTGCACTTACCCTAGGCAACAGAGCAAGATTCAAGGAAAAAAAAAAAAAAGGAATTAACTGAATGCTACTTCAAGGCAATGACTGATATACCCAGTAAATGAGATTCTCTTGTAATTTTTTTTTTTTTTTTTCTCTGAGACAGTCTCACTCTGTCACCCAGGCTGGAGTGCATTGGTGTGATCTCGGCTCACTGCAGCCTTCGCCTCCTGGGTTTTGGTGATTCTCCTGCCTCAGCCTCCTGAATAGCTGGGACTACAGACAGGTGCCACCATGCCCAGCTAATTTTTTTTGTATTTTTATTAGAGAAGAGGTTTCACCATGTTGGTCAGGCTGGTCTCAAACTCCTGGCCTCAGGTGATACTCCCACCTTGGCCTCCCAAAGTGCTGGGATTACAGGCATGAACCACCACACCCAGCCTCCCTTGTGATTTTAAACATCATTTCTTTGTTTCTGAAAAGTCAAAGAGCTTATGAAAAACTCCTAGCACCTAAGCAACCAGGATTTGGCATAACCTCAAATAATTAATAAACAGGGAGGCCAGGCACAGGGGCTCACGCCTGCAATCCCAGCACTTTGGGAGGCTAGCAGGCAGATCACCTGAGGTCAGAAGCTCAAGACCAGCCTGGCCAACATGGTGAAACGATGTATCTGCTAAAAATGCAAAAATTAGCCAGGTGTGGTGGTGAGCGTCTGTAATCCCAGCTACTCAGGAGGCTGAGGCAGGAGAATCGCTTGAACCCGGGAGGTGGTAGTTGCAGTGAGCAGAGATCGCGCCACTGCATGCTAGCCTGGGCAACAAGAGCTAAACTCCATCTCAAAAAAAATGTTTTTAATTAAAAAATAAAACATAAACAGGGGAAGTAGGCCATCATATCTTGCCTGAACTACTCAACCATTCCCCATTCCAAACTTACTTCCCCACATCCCATCTAATCTTCACTCTGCCACTCAAGTTATCATGGTCATCCTCAAGTGTATTTATACCATTCCTATCACCTCTCCACCTACCACAAAGCCCAAACTCCTTGCAAGACACTCAAGGCCCACCAAACTCTTATCCCAACTTAACTTTCCAGCCTTTATCTCCCAAAATATACCTCCACACTCAATCTCTCATTATACTTCCATGAAGCTTTTTGTGAGTCAATCACTCAGAATTCCTCATTCATTCCTCAGTAGTCTAATTACATACTGCATTTATGGATAATGATTGGGTCTTATATCTGCCCTCTCCACTAGATCCAAAAGGAAGAATCTGTTAAATAATTGTAGTGGGCTGGGTGCAGTGGCTCACGCCTGTAATCCCAACATTTTGGGAGGCCAAGGCAGGTGGATTCCCTGAGGTCATGAGTTCAAGACAAGCCCGGCCAACATGGTGAAACTCCATCTCTACTAAAAATACACAAATTAACCAGGTGTGGTGGCGGGCGCCTGTAATCCCAGCTACTCAGGAGGCTTAGGCAGGAGAATTGCTTAAACCCGGGAGGCAGAGGTTGTAGTGAGCCAAGACCACACCATTGCACTCCAGCCTGGGCAACAAGAATGAAACCCTGTCTCAAAATAAATTAATAAATAAATAAATGTAGTGAATGTCTATAATTTTACGTTGCCTTGGCATCCATTTGGAACATAGCTTTAACTTTCTAAGGCCAGAGGCATGTCAAACCCTTGACAGTTTCAGTTCTCTACCTCCTTCCAGTTCCTCAATGTGATTGATCCAGAAATCTGCCTTAGACAATGCCTCCTGGTGACCACCCCACTATGGGACAGCTATCTACAACCTACTTTAATCACCCCACCGACCTGCACACCCAGCATGGTCTGTGCAGATATACCACAGTGATCACCCCTCAGTCACTGTGTGACTCCACAGAACTCACGCCTGCTTATTGTAAACCCACCAATTAGAACTCCCCATGAGAAATCTGCCTGGCTTAACACTCTGGACCCCAAAAAAGGCTTTGGTGCACAGGTCTCCTCTCTTGATCTCTCTCTCCTCGCTCCCACCCACCTGCTGGTTGAACTCCCTGCTGCCTCCAGGCTTCCCATTTGCCCTCATGGGCACTCATTTCTCCAGTGGATCTGTCAGGGAAGGCTTCTGTTATTTCGTGTGTTTTGTTGCACTGCCTGTGTCTGCATGTCACTTGACCAACACTCCTGAAGCCAATTTCTATCTTGGTCAGGTCTCTCTTAGAGAGTGACTATCTTAGGCCAGGAGCGGTGGCTCATGTCTGTAATCCCAGCACTTTGAGAGGCTGAGGCGGGTGGATCACTTGAGGTCAGGAGTTCAAGACCAGCCTAACCAACATGGAGAAACCCCACCTCTACTAAAAATACAAAATTAGCCGGGCGTGGTGGCACACGCCTGTAATCCCAGTTACTCGGGATGCTGAGGCAGGAGAACTGCCTGAACCCCAGAGGCGGAGGTTGCGGTGAGCCAAGATCATACCATCACACTCCAGCCTGGGCAACAAGAGTGAAACTCCATCTCAAAAAATAAAAATACAAATACAAAAATTAGCTGGACATGGTGGTGTATGGCTGTAATCCCAGCTCCTCAGGAGGCTAAGGCAGGAGAATCACTTGAACACAGGAGGTGGAGGTTGCAGTGAGCCGAGATCACACCACTGTACTCCAACCTGGGGTGACAGAGCAAGACTCTGTCTCAAAAAGAAAAAAAGAAAAAAGAGAGAGAGAGTGGCTATCTCAGGCTGGGTGCAGTGGCTCATGCCTATAATCCCAACACTTTGGGAGGCTGAGACGGGTGGATCATTTGAGGTCAGGAGTTCGAGATCAGCCTGGACAACATGGTGAAACACCACCTCTACTAAAAATATAAAAATCAGCTGGGTGTGATGGCATGCACCTGTAGTCCCAGCTACTCAGGAGGCTGAGGCACGAGAATCGCTTGAACCCAGGACGAGGTTGCAGTGAGCTGAGACCATGCCACTGCACTCCAGCCTGGGTGACAGTGAGACTCTGTCTAAAAAAAAAAAAAAAGGGGGGGGGCTATCTGGGTGGGAATAACCTGGACACAGGTCAGATGAGCCACAGGGCATCTGCCAGTTTAAACAAGTTTACTGTGGGAGAGACACCTAGGCATGAGACAGACACGGGCATTAGGCTGTCCAGCAGGATAAAGAAGTACTCCACGAAAGGCACACTGTAAAAGTCCACGACCAAAGCCCTTGGATTCCAGGCAGGGCAGAGCTAGATCTCTCCGGAGAGAGACCTCAATACCAAATTAAAAGCAAATACAACAATAATACCACTGATAATTGAAACCACCTTCACAAAAGTATGACAGTAAGAAAAACCTGCCGTAGTTGACTCCATCTTGTTTCTGACGTCCAACCTGTCCTAGGTCACTCCTGGGTGCAGACCAAGCTAACTCTGGGAGGAATCTAGTTTAGGAGTTAATTTGAAAGCAAGGATGATAACCATCCCTCCCTAAAACTAATCCCTCTTGCTCAGAGACCTAAAGCCACCTTTGTAAAACTCATGCGGCCAGGTGCAGTGAGTGGCTTACACCTGTAATCCCAACACTTTGGGAGGCTGATCGCTTGAGCTCAGGAGTTGAGACCAGCCTGGGCAACATAGTGAGACCTCATCTCTCAAACTCCTGACCTCAAGCAATCCGCCCACCTCAGCTTGCCAGAGTGCTGGGATTACAGATGTGAGCCACTACACCCAGCAACAAGACCTCATCCCTAAAAAAAGAAGAAAAAAAAAAGCCATAAGAATAGGGTTATGGGAGGAACCAGAACTCTGCTAAAATGTAGCCTAGTTTCTATAATCCCTTACTGCTCAGGAGTCATATGATCAGAGGTCACAAGGTTTGTGACTTTCCTAATTGTTCCCATAGAATGTATAGACATCACTATTGTAGAACCTAAGACTGGGAGGTTTTTTGAGATTCTTTTCAGACTGAGCTCCCTGGACAAGGTCTTACATGGTCTAACTCTCAATTTCCTCTAGGGTCTCAGGCCCTGCCACTTTCCCCTTCATTAATTCCACTCCAAACACACTGGCCTCTGTGCCATTCCTCAAACATGCCAGGCGTATTCTGACCTCCCAGAGCTTTTGCACTTGCTGTTCTCTGTCTAGAACAGAGGATCACAAATATTTTTCTATAAAGAGCCATATAAGAATAATTTTGGGGCTAGGCATGGTGGCTCACGCCTGTAATCCCAGCACTTTGGGAGGTCAAGGCAGATGGATCATTTGAGGTTAGGAGTTTGAGACCAGCCTGGTCAACGTGGTGAAGCCCAGTCTCTACTAAAAATACAAAAATTAGCCAAGCATGGTGGCGGGTGCCTGTAATCCCAGCTACTCAGGAGGCTGAGGCAGGAGATCACTTAAACCCAGGAGGCAGAGGTTGCAGTGAGCCGAGATCATGCCACTGCACTCCAGCCTGGGCAACAGGGCAAGACTCTGTCTCAACAACAACAAAAAAAGGGGGTCATTTTTGCCTTTGCATTCTTTTTTTTTTTTGAGACAGAGTTTCGCTCTTGTTGCCCAGGCTGGAGTGGTGCAATGGCACAATCTCGGGCTCATGGCAACCTCCACCTCCGGGGTTCAAGCGATTCTCCTGCCTCAGCCTCCCGAGTAGCTGGGATTACAGGCATGCGCCACCACGTCCGGCTAATTTTGTATTTTTAGTAGAGCCAGAGTTTCTTTTTTTTTTTTTTTTTCTTTTTTTCTGAGACGGAGTCTCGCTCTGTCGCCCAGGCTGGAGTGCAGTGGCCGGATCTCAGCTCACTGCAAGCTCCGCCTCCTGGGTTTACACCATTCTCCTGCCTCAGCCTCCCGAGTAGCTGGGACTACAGGCGCCCACCACCTCGCCTGGCTAGTTTTTTGTATTTTTTTTAGTAGAGACGGGGTTTCACTGTGTTAGCCAGGATGGTAGAGACAGGGTTTCTCCATGTTGGTCAGGCTGATCTCAAACTCCCGACTGTCAGGTGATCCGCCCACCCCGGCCTCCCAAAGTGCTGGGATCACAGTCATGAGCCCCAGCGCCCGGCCTTGGTTTTGCATTCTGTAACATCTCTGACACAACCATTCAACTCTGCATTGTGGCACAAAGCAACCACAAAGAATGTATAAAGTAATAGGTGTGGCCAGAATTGACCCTCAGGCTGTCATTTGCCAAACCCTGGCCTAGCACATAGTGGGGGCTCCAAAAGCATTTACTGAACGAATGAATCAATGAATGGATAAACTATACCCAGTGAGGCCTGAGGCCTGTGCAGAGCAAGGAACAATGCAGGTCCCCAGGTGAAAACCACATGCCCTGGGCTGACAATTCATCACCAACACCCCATCCCACCCCAACACCACCTTTCAGCCCCTGCCTCCTCTGAACCCCCTCTTCCTGTCCCCTGCATGCAACGAGGCCACCCCTACCCTTGAGACCACCTCTGGGTGGGAAGTGACAGCAAAGCAGACACAACGCTCAAAACCCTGTTTTCGTGCAAATGTCCTCAGTAATAAAAGAGATGGAAATTGAAATACATAAAATAGATGATACAGGAGCCAAATGGCATCTAAATAGACTGGAGCTGGAGTTTTCCATAAGGTGTCCCTGAGTCTTTAACATGCAAATGAGTTGCTTCCCTCGGGGTATTTTAAAAGACCCTGTCAGGCGTGAAATATGTCTGTCAATGAAAAACACCTTTCATTATTAAACCCTTTGTTAATGAATCACCTGCCCTGCTCTGCTTATTCGCCTTTTTGACTTTCACCTGAGTCACTTCTCCTAACAGTACATACCTTACAGGGGGTCTGAGGTCACCAAAACCCTTAAACCTAATCACTAGATAGTAACACTAGCAATAACTAGCCTTTATATTAAAATAGAGCCCTTTACACTCAACTCATTAGATATTCCACACAGTCCAGTGAGAAGAGACAAATACTATTACCATCCCCAGGTATAAATGAGGAAACCAAGGAGCAGAGAGGGCGCGCGATTTGTCCCAGGTGGCTCAGCTAGTAAAATGGCTAAGAGCATGAGCAGAGCCTTCCCACTCATTCCAAGTATTCAGCCCTTCTCTTTATGACAGGTAACCTGATAGGAACACCTGGACCCGTTTGCTAACGTTATTACTGCTGTTCTCAAGGAGATGCAATTGTTGCCATGGGCAGAGACCATGATTTCTGACCCAGTGCCAGGCATGCAGGAGGTACTGTTTGGAGCCCCCAAAATCAAGATCAACCAATGCCTCTATGTCACAAGATCAACAAATGCCTCCCACTAGAAACAAGCCATTTCAGTCTATCAAATGTTTAGGAGAGCTGCAAAGCTGACATGGCTATTTTATTGTCAAATCAATGACAACAATGGAATCCATCTCGCTGGACCACAGGAAACACCCCAGTGGGTTATGAAAAGAAGCAACAGGAGAGCCTGGGACGTACAAATGGGAAGTTGATGGTCACATGAAATGTTCATCCCCTCGACAGAACTAAATGGGAAACCAAGCACTTACTGATCATTGGAGTCAATGAGTGGCTAGGCCTTTTCGGTTTCCATCCATTGGCAGCCCTCTCCCTATGCCACATTTCAGGACTAAAGGCCTGGATCACCTCTCCCTGTTTGGTGCACAAATGAGAATTACCACAGAGAAAATGCACTTAGGTCTCTAGTTCCATGAAAAGTGACCATGGCCTCCTTCCATTTCTTAGAGAGACTATTAGACCAAGGAGTATTATTTCTTCTAGTCTGCCCCCAAACTGAAAAAAGACCCAAAAAAACCCTTGGAGAGAGTGATCAGGTCTTCAGAAGAACCTGGTACCTGATATGGATAGAAAGCACACAAAGTGATGATACCATCATGCCTCAAGTCTGGAAAGACGCCAAAGACACCAAGTCAATAGCAAGGGACTGTGTGAAGTTGGCCTGAGCAGGTTTACAGTCTGCTCTCCCTAAGATAGTAATGTAGTCCAGTGCAGGAACCAAATTTTAATCAAACTCCCTTTCCTAGTATTTGATGCCCAAGCACTCAAGGTCCTTAAATCAAAGGAATCCTGGCAGGCTGAGACAGGAGAATTGCTTGAACCTGGGAGGCGGAGGTTGCAGTGAGCCAAGATCATGCCACTACACTCCAGCCTGGTGACAGAGCAAGATGCCGTCTCAAAAAATAAAAATAAAATAAAATAAAGGAATCCCTGACTGATGCCAAGGTCCCAGAGTAGACAACAAAAATAAGTCTCACCCAGGCAAGGAATAGAAATTCTCCATTCAGTCCATCCTAGGGAAGGCAGACTGAGGGAGAACAGAGCAAAGCCAGATGCAAAGAGCAAGCAGCAGGTAAGAGAAGAGAGCGAGCTTCCAACAGGAGAGCTACAGTGCCAAGCACTTATTAGCTCATGCAACTCACACAACTAGATTCCAAGATGCATGCTATTAGAGTTTCAATCTATGGATAAGGAAGTGGTGTTTTAGAAAAGGTAGAAAACTTAGCCAAGGAGCTAGTAAGTGATGGAGCCACAACTTGAATCCTGTATGACTATTCCCACCGAGAGCAAAAAGTACACAAGAACAAGCAGCTTGCTGGGCCCTGAAATAGGCCACTGGAGTCCCTGAAACATGGAAACCTTAACCCAGGAGGCGTATTTAGTGAGCTACCCTGGTGAAGAAATGGATGGCTGACCCAACTAATTTTTTTTTTTTTTTGAGACAGAGTCTTGCTCAGTCGCCCAAGCTGGAATGTAGTGATGCGATCTCGGCTCACTGCAGCCTCTGTCTCCCGGGTTCAAGCTATTCTCCTCCTCAGCCTCCCAAATAGCTGGGACTACAGGCACACACCTCTACGCCCAGCTAATTTTTTTGTATTTTTAGTAGAGATGTGGTTTCACCATGTTGGCCAGGCTGGTATTGAACTCCTGACCTCAAGTGATTCGCCCACCTCAGCCTCCCAAAGTGCTGGGATTACAGGCGTGAGCCACCACGCCCGGCACCAGGCCCGGCCCCAACTAATATTTTTATAGGTACTTTATCTGACAAGAAAATGACTGTATATCAGAAAGTAAGAAGATGCACACTCTCCTCGTACAGATCAAATCACACATCCCTGAGGCCGGTTGAGAAATGGCCAAGCAAAGAATGACCCAATAAGGTAGAATACAATGTAACCAGGAAAAATGACAAGTACAGATTACGTTCAAATCTGTATATAAATTAATATGGAGGGAATTAACAGCGTAAAAGTAATACGCACATATTTACAATCACCAAAAAAGTAAAACTGGCAAATACAGAAAGACCCATAACCAGGTGTGAAGAGATAGTGCTTTAAGTTCACAGGATTTTTTTCCTATAAACCAGTGGTACTCAATGTATGGTCCCCAGACCAACAGCAACTGCATCACTTAGGTACATGCTAGAAACACCAATTCTTGGTCTTCATACCAGACTCACAGAATCAGAAACTTTAGGGATGGGGTCCAGTATTGTGTGTTGTTATAAGATCTCCAGGCGACTCTGGTGCATGCTAAAGTTTGAGAACCACTGTAGTAAGAAAATTATTTTATTTATTTTCCTTTTTTTTTTTTGTTTTCAAATACAGACAGGGGTCTCACTATATTGCCCAGCCTAGTGTTGAACTCCTGGCCTCAAGCAATCCTCCCATCTTGGCCTCCCAAAGTGCTGGGATTACAGGCATCAGCCACCGCACCCAGCCCCACTTATTAAATAAAACATATGAAGACACAGATAAAGTCTAATTCACTTCAACTCTGCAAATATTTCTTGAGCACCCACTAAGTGCCAAGTATCATGGAGGTAGTTAATAAATACTTGTTGAATGACTTTCTTGTTAGGAGAAAGTAAAGGCCACTTAACCCTGGGAGAGGGCTGTTCTAGGTGTCCTATCTAAAGGTTGCTCTCCACACACACTGGCTGCTGTTAGCACATATCTACTGTGTGATCCGGAAGCCCAGGGCCCTGCAAGATGCTGGAGATAAGCAGCGGTCTGGGGCACGTCGCAAGGCGGAGTGGAGGGCCAGGATAAGTGAATCGCCGCCTGCTCTTCCCCAGACCACCCTCCAGCTCCAGCTGCTTCTGCCTCGGAACTCACAGGGCCACCAGGGGGTGAAGGCGTCCGGGTGAGCCACTTCCTGCCCTCCTCCAGCTCTGCCCACTCGGATGCCTGCAAGACTGAAGTGGACAGGCCACATGAAAGCCCACTGGTGTGCCAAGCTGGAGATGTCACTGCAGGGGGGCGGGGCAGTGCGAGTCACGTGGCCGCGCGCCGGGTCCAGGTGACAAGGTCATGGGGCTGTCCCTCCCGGCGCCCAGGGCGGCTGCAGAGCCGGAGCAGAGGCCCGTTCCCGGCGTGTCCACACCGGTTCCCTCGCGCTCCACGCGCGGTGCGGCCCTGCCAGCCTGACAGGCCCGAGCTCTGCGCCGGTCTCCGGCGAGCTGCCCCTACTCACCCCGAGGGAAGCAGAGCCGCGGCGCCCGGCTTCCCGCCGCAACCCGGTAGCTGGGAATTAGCTGGGAACCGTGCCGCGACAGCCACCTGACTGCGCTTGGTGAAGCCGAGGCGCGCGCGGCCTGCCGGGACTTGTAGTTCCTGGTTCCCTACGCCGAGCTCCAGCGGCCGCACTGGAGGCAGCCCAGGGGTCTCGGGCCCTTACTCCATCAGGTGGCCCTGTTGCTTTGCCAGGGCGACGGACTTGGAATCTTACTGAAATATTTTCTTCAAGACATTCTAACTAGGTCCTAGGTTCGTGTTTAATAAATGATGGAGTGGATTTGTAGATTTTTTTTTTTTTTTTTGAGACCAAGTCTCACTCTGTCGCCCAAGTAGTACAGCTAATTTTTGTATTTCTATTAGAGAGGGGGTTTCGCCATTTTGCCCAGGCTGGTCTTGAACTCCTGAACTCAGGCAGTCCACCTGCCCCAGCCTCCCAAAGTGCTGGGATTACAAGCCTGAGCCACCGCACCCGGCCGTAGATTTTAAGTAAGATATTTTAACTAGTAGGTGAAGAAGAAATTTACTGACAATTGATGAGTGATAAGAATACGCTGGTCGGACGCGGTGGCTGACACCTGTAATCCCAGCAGGCCAAAGCGAGATCACCCGAGGTCGGGAGTTTGAGACCAACCTGACCAATATGGAGAAACCCCGTCTCTACCAATAATAATAAAAATTAGCCAGGCATAGTGGCGCTTGCCTGTAATCCCAGCTATTCGGGAGGCTGAGGCACTAGAATCGCTTGAACCGGGAGGCGGAAGTTGCGATGAGCTGAGATGACGCCATTGCACTCCAGCCTGGGCAACAGGAGCGAAACTCTGTCTCAAAAAAATAATAATAATGCTGCCTGGGCACGATGCTGTAGCTCACACTAGTAATCCAGCACGTTGGGAGGCTGAGGCGGGCGGATCACTTGAGGTTAGGG
This sequence comes from Piliocolobus tephrosceles, assembly GCF_002776525.5. Classification (NCBI taxonomy): domain Eukaryota; kingdom Metazoa; phylum Chordata; class Mammalia; order Primates; family Cercopithecidae; genus Piliocolobus; species Piliocolobus tephrosceles. Next base: position 28,724,630 of record NC_045439.1, read on the forward strand.
GTTGGAGACCAGCCAGGCCAACATAGTGAAACCCTGTTTCTACTAAAAAAAAAAAAAAAAAAAAAAAAA
>NC_045439.1:28724798-28753189 GCF_002776525.5 Piliocolobus tephrosceles
AAAAAAAAAAAAAAAAAAAAAATAGAAAAATTAAGCCAGGTGCAGTGACTCATTCCTGTAATCCCAGCACTTTGGGAGGCCAAGGCAGCAGATCACTTGAGGCCGGAAGTTTGAGACCAGCCTGGCCAACATGGTGAAACCTGTCGGTACTAAAATAAAATTAAAAAAAAAAAAAATTAGCCTGGCGTGGTGGTGTACGTCTGGAATACCAGCTACTCAGGAAGCTGAGGCGGGAGAATCGCTTGAACCCGGGAGGCGGAGGTTGCAGTGAGCCCAGATCACACCACTGCACTCCAGCCTGGGTGACAGAGTGAGTGTCTGTCTCAAAAAAAAAAAAAAAGAAAGAAAGAAAAAGAAAAGAAAAATTAGCCAGGCATAGTGGCGGGCACCTGTTATCCCAACTACTGAGGAGGCTGAGGCAGGAGAATCGCTTGAACCCGGGAGGGGGAGATTGCAGTGAGCTGAGTTTGGGCCACTGAACTCCAGCCTGGGTGACAGTGAGACTTTGTCTAAAAACAACAACAACAACAACAACAACAACAACAAAACCCACCACTTTAGGGCAAAGCATGGCCAAAACACTCTTGAAGAAGAAAAATGTGTTTTAAGGACTCACCCTTCCATATCAACATTTTTATAAAGCTATACAAATTAAGACCATGTGATATTGGAATAGGGAAAAGCAGAGGAGGAAATGGAACCGCCTACAGAGCCCACAAACAGATGCAGGCATCTATGAAATGAGGTATGGCTGGAATGGTAGTTCAATGAGGGAAGATAGAGTATTCAGTTCATGATCTAGAACAACCAGTTATCTGTTGGATGCCCTATGCAAAAACTAATTCAAGGTAGATTAAAGACTTATAGGGGAAATTAAAGCATTTTAAAATTACAACTTTTTTTCTTCTTACTATCATTCCCCAAAATTACAACTTTTAAAAGAAAACAACCTTATGATCTCACGGTAGGGTTTATTAAGTGCCATAAGCACGAACTGTAAAGAAAAGTTTGATACATTTAAACTACATTAAATTTAAGCATTTGTCTTTATTGAAAGGCAGCATAGGCTGAGCACAGCATCTTATCCCTGTAACCACGACACTTTGGGAGGCCAAGGCAGGAGAATCACTTGAAGCCTGGAGTTAGAGACCAGCCTGAGCAACATAGCCAGACCCTGTGAGACTACAAAAAATTTAAAAATTAGCTGGGCATGGTGGCACATGCCTGTAGTCCCAGCTACTCTGGAGACCAAGGGACAGAGGATCTCTTGAGCCCAGGTGTTCGAGGCTGCAGTGAGTTATGATGGATCTTACCACTGCACTCCAGCCTGGGCAACAGAGAGAGAGCTAAACCCAGTTACTAAAAAAGAAAAAAAGAGATAATTGCAGCAGCACAGAGGTAGCAGTAGTATAGAGTTAAATAACAGCCCCCACCATCTAAAGTTTGCAATGTATAGGCATTAAGATAAGAAGATTAATAACTTCCAAATAATGTGAGAAGTGTTAAAATTGAGGTATGAACAAAGTGGCTTAGGAACAGAAAAACAGGGAGCATTAGGCCAGGTGCAGTGGCTCACGGCTGTAATTCCAGTACTCGGGGAGGCCAAGGCAGGCAGATCACTTGAGGTCAGGAATTCCAGCCTAGCCTGGCCAACATCGTGAAACCCCGTCTCTACTAAAAATACAAAAATTAGCTGGGCGTGGTGTCGTGCCTGTAGTCCCAGATGCTTGGGAGGCTGAGGCAGGATAATCACTTGAACCCAGGAGGCAGAAGTTGCAGTGAGCTGAGATCATGCCACTGCACTCCAGCCTGGGCGACAGAGCAAGACTCCATCTCAAAACAAAATAATAAATTAAAAATAAAATAATAATAAGGGCCAGGAACAGTGGCTCATGTCTATAATCCCAGCCAGTCAGGAGGCTCAGGTGGGAGGATAGCTTGAGCCCAGAAGGTCAAGGGTACAGTGAGCCATGATTGCACTACCACATTCCAGCCTGGGTGACAGAGAAAAAGCCAGTCTAAAAAAAAAAAAAAATCACCTGGAGAGCTTTAAAAGTCCTCCTGGGCCATATCGGGCACTGGCACCCCTTCAACTACTGGGAATGGGACTGAGTCATACTTTGTAGAGCTCCCTGTAGGATTTCAATGCACAGCTGAGGTTACACACCCCTGATTTAGAGTCAAAGAATCTTATTTGAACTGGGTGACTCACAGCAGGTTTTCTAATTTTGGCAGAGCTTTAGTTTCTGTCTTGATAAAATGGAGTTAATACTATTGTCGGTCCTACGTACCTCAAAGGTGCTTGTGAGGATCAAGTGCGATGGTGTGAGTGCTTTGGAAGCTGAATGTTGCTGTTCAGAGGAGTGTCATGACACTGAGAAGAAAATCCAAACTCTTTGCCTGACCCTCCTGGCTCCCCAGGGCCTGGCTCCACTCCCTCTCTCCAACCTCATTTCCCACCCTTCTCTTCCCTGGCTCACTCCACTCCAGCCACATCAGCTTCCTTTCTGTTCCCAGTCTGCCAAGCTGGCTGCTGTGTGGGCAGCCATTACACTTGCTATTCCCCCATATCTTCAGTGGTCTGTTCCGTCCTGGTAGTTTGTTCTCTGTGCTAATGTTATCCTCCAGAGAGGCCATGCCCCATTACCCTTATCTCCCCACCCATCCCCACATTCCCTGAGACACACTCTACCTCCTTACACTGTTTTATTTATTAAATTTACTTAAAATCACTTATTAATACTTGAAGTTTGCGGGGATGGGGCAGTTTGGTACAGATGTTCTTTATTTTGGTGGACCTTATGTCCGAATATAGATGATTAAAGTTCAGATCATTTCTTCTTCATGTCTTCGCATGTTACAACAGTGACACAGGCTCAATGTGAAGAGTCAAACTTGCTTTGTTGTTGTTTTTATTGCTTTTTGCTATTGTTGTTGTTTTTGAGACTAAGCCTCACTCTGTCATGCAGGCTGGAGTTCTATGGTACCATCTCAGCTCACTGCAACCTCTGCCTCCCCAGTTCAAGCAATTCTCCTGCCTCAGCCTCCCAAGTAGCTGGGATTGCAGACACCTGCCACCACGCCCGGCTAATTTTTTGTGTTTTTAGTAGAGACAGGGTTTCCCCATGTTGGCCAGGCTGGTCTCAATCTCCTGGCCTCAAATGATCCACCCTCCTTGGCCTCCCAAAGTGCTGGGATTACAGGCGTGAGCCACCACAGCTGGCTTATGATGTGAAAAGTCAGACTTGTATTTTCTTTTTTTTTTGGAGCTGGAATCTCACTCTGTTGCCCAGGCTGCTGGAATGCATTGGCACAAACTTGGCTCACTGCAACTTCCGCCTCCCAAGTTCAAGTAATTCCTCTGCCTCAGCCTCCTGAGTAACTGGGATTACAGGCATGCACCACCATGCCTGGCTAATTTTTGTATTTTAGTAGAGATGGGGTTTCACCATGTTGGCCAGGCTGCTCTCAAACTCCTCACCTCAGGTGATCCACCAACCTCGGCCTCCCAAAGTGCTGGGATTACAGGTGTGAACCACTGCGCCTGGCCTGAGAACAAGGATTTATCTGCCTCTGACTGCTGAGGAATCCCAAAAAAGGTACATCACCTGGGCCCTTCAGCGTTCTTATCTGTCATGGGAAAAGGAAAAATTCCATGGGAAAAACAGCTGATAAGGCCAGGAGCCATGGCTCATGCCTGTAATCCCAGCACTTTGGGAAGCAGAGGTGTAAGGTTAGCTTGAGCTTAGGAGTTTGAGACCAGCCTGGGCAACGTAGGTGAGACCTTGTCTCTACTAAAAAAAAAAATTAAAAGAAAAAAGTTTAAAAGAACAGCTGATATATCTCAATAATGGTAAAAAATATGGTTGTTTGTTTGTTTGTTTGTTTTTTGAGACAGAGTCCTGTTGTATTGCCCAGGCTAAAATGCAGTGGTGCGATCATGCCATGCTCACTACAGCCTTGACCTCCCAGGCTCAAGTAATCCTCCCACCTCAGCCTCCCAAGTAGCTGGGACTACAGGAGTGGTGCATCATGCCCAGATAATTTTTGTATTTTTTGTGGAGACAGCATTTCCCTATGTTGCCTAGACTGATCTCAAACCCCTGAGCTCAAGCCATCCTCCCTACTCAGCCTCCTAAAGTGCAGGCATGAGCCACCACGCCTGACCCCAATCACAACCACGTGAATTCTTTTTTTTTTTTTAGATGGGGTCTCACTCTGTCACCCAGGCTGGAGTGCAGTGGCACAATATCAGTTCACTGCAACCTCTACCTCCTGGGCTCAAGTGATTCTCCCACCTCAGCCTCCCAAGTAGCTAGGACCACATACACACACCACAATGCCCAGCTAATTTATATATATATATATATTTTTTTTTTTTTTTTTTTTTTTTGATAGAGATGGGATTTCATCAAGTTTCCCAGGCAGGTCTCAAACTCCTGAGCTCAAGCAATCCATCCACCTTGGCCTCCCTAAGTGCTGGGATTACAGGCATAAACCACCTTGCCCAGCCAACCACATAAAATTTTTTTTTTGTTGTTTATTTTTTTTAGATGGAATCTCGCTTTGTCATCCAGGCTGGAGTACAGTGTGCGATGTCAGCTCACTGCAATCTCCACCTCCCAGTTTCAAGCGTTTCTCCTGCCTCAGCCTCCCAAGTAGCTGGGACTACAGGCACACACCACCACGCCTGGCTAGTTTTTGTACTTTTAGTGGAGACAGGGTTTCACCATGTTGGCCAGGCTGGTCTCAAACTCCTGACCTCAAGTGATCTGCCCACCTTGGCCTCCCAAAGTGCTGGGATTACAGGCATGAGCCACCACACCCAGCCAAACCACATGAATTCTTAACCAGAATTCTAAACTAATTTGGGAGGGTAGAATATATGTATACATACATGCATATATGTGTATATATATACACATATATGCATATATAAACATACATGCACACACATATTTGTTTACATCATATATATACACACACACCACATGTATACTATTATTTATCAAGCACTTGTTATTGGCAGATGCTAGTCTAAGTGCTTTAAATCTATTTTCTTATATGATCCTCATGAGATATGAGACAAACATCATTATTATCCTCATTTTACAGTTGAGCAAAATAAGGTGGAGGGTTAAATAACTTGTCCAAGACCATTCTGTAAGGATAGGGCTGGGATTCAGCCCCATAAGCCTGACTCTAGAGCCCACACTCTGAAATTGGCAGCCCACTCTGATCATAGATACATTAGAGAAAGAATCATTTGAGGCAAATGTCTGGGGCCAAAGTAAGCTATACCCTGAGGTCTTAACAGGAAATAGGCCAAGTGGCTCAGCAGCAATCCTTTATTACCAACTATTAATTGACTACAGCTCAAAGTTAGGCAAGCTGGCTTCCAGTCCTGCCCATGCCACGAATTAGTAACTGACCTTGGACCAGTCCTTTCCCCTTCCTGGGCCTCAGGATCCTCTTTATAAAGTAAAGGAATTTTACAGGTAGAGCTCTAAGGACTCTTCCCACTCTCACATTCCATGATTATTTGAGCCTAAAAACAATGTCCCACTTCCTATAGAGTAAGTCTCCACTCACCAAAAACATGATACTGGGGCTGGGTGTGGTGACTCAAACCTGTAATCTTAGCACTTTGGGAGGCCGAGGAGGGTGGATCACTTGAGGCCAGGAGTTTGAGACCAGCCTGGGCAACATAGCAAAACCCCATCTCTACTAAAAATACAAAAATTATCTGGGTGTGGTGGTGCACATATGTAGTCCCAGCTACTCAGGAGGCTGAGGCAGGAGAATCGCTTGAACCTGGGAGGCAAAGGTTTCAGTGAGCTGAGATTGCATCACTGCACTCCAGCCCGGGCGATAGAGACTCCGTCTCAAAAAAAAAAAAAGATACTGCTGTGGAGGGCTACAGGTGAGTCAGCCCCTGTGCTGAACACTCTTTGTATCTTCCCAGGTGCTCTCTCCACCCTTCCTTCCTGCCCTGTGCCCCAGGATGCTGACCTGCAAGAGCTGCGTCTCTGGGCTCCCTTACTCTCTGTCTTCTAGCTGGGTTTGGCCAGTGGTAGCATGAGCAGGAGATGGGAAGGCAGAAGAGAGAGACCTGGATGTCTGTACATATACTCACACACTCACACACCAGCTGCTGCTGCCCTTCCTGCTGGCATTGGGGCAGTGGCTGGGTTCCCCTCCTGTCACAGCTCCTGTCTGGATGCTTCTGCCATACCCCAGCTCTCACTGGGCTTCAGGAACACCATTCTCACACCACGTCCCTTTAAACCTAGGGGTGGTGATGGCTTCCTGCTGCTGCTCGTCCCCGATACCTTCCCCATTGCTTGTTGGTTCCCTTAACTGCCCATAACTCTGCTAAGCAGTCAATTCATTGAATGTTCTATTCTGCATGTAAACCCTTGAATGTGCCATCTGTTTCCCATAGGATCCTTACTGCTACAGCCCCAGGAGGGATGGCTTTCCTCCTTGTCCTTGCTACTGTGACACTGGAAATTCCTTCGTGTGTCATGAGCCAAAACAGGAAACCTAGAGTTCCTTTAAGAGTCCTATAGGCATCCTCACCAAGCCCTACCACTAGCAGAGGACCTAGAAATAAGCTCTTTTAGGGCAAGAGAGCGGGAGTCTCCAACACCAACGTTGTATCAGACAGAAGTCTAGAAAAACTTTTGAGAGAGGAAAACATGGAGTCAGTCTGGGCACGGTAGCTGACAATCCTAGCATTTTCGGAGAGGATTACAAGCCTCAGCCACTGTGCCCAGACTGACTCCAGCAGGAGAATTGCTTGAGCCCAGAAGTTCAAGACCAGCCTGGGCAACATGGTAAGAGCCCGTCTCATCGAAAAATAAAACAAGATTAACACAAAGACCTGGGTTTGAATTCTGACTCAGCCACATACTGACTGAGACTTACTTCACCTTAGATTCTTCATCTGTAAATTGGGAATAATTATATCTGCCTCTCAAGCTTGCTGCAAGGATTGAATAAGACAACCTATGTGAGCGCTTAGCACAGTGCCTGGCACATACTAAATAGATGCCCAGTAAGGCCGGAGGCTGTGGCTCACGCCTGTAATCCCAGCACTTTGGGAGGCCGAGGCAGGTGGGTCACCTGAGATCAGGTGTTCAAGATGCCCAGTAAATGTTAATTCCCTTCCTATTAGGCAACCGGGAAGCCATGAGAGCAATTGGATGTGGTTAAGTGGCTTCCCCAGAAATACCATACCGCCTCCTGCAGTTTTCCAGCAGAAGAGCCAGGCACTGGTATGGCAGTGAACCAAGGCGGAAGAAAAGAACAACTCATCAGAAACCAGCCTTTTGTCAGAAAAAAAAAAAAATACTCAAACCCAACTGCAGTGAGCAATTAGGGAACAATAGCTAAATGCTTTCTATAATTAGAGAGAGAGGAACCATCACAAGCGATCCAAGTGCCTTTGTCTGCACTGACCCTCTGCACCCAAAGATCTTGGCCCACGTGAGACGGAGTCTGGGGATCTTGGCATCTTTTTTAGTTTTTTTGAGAAATTAAATCTCACATCACCCTTCTGTTGCCAAGAAAGGAGATCAGGAAGCGGAGAGGACCCTCTCATCAGAAAAGAAAGGCAATTGAAGATGTGACACGTGCCAAGGGTGAATTCAATCCTGAAAGAGGAGGGGTCTTGCAATCTTCCCCGAGAGCTACTAACATGATGATGGCGCAGGGAATGGGTTGGCATCGCTGTAGGAGGAAGAGGCAAATCGTCTTTGGCATCCACCTTTTTGCCAACATCTGAGGAGAAGCAAATTCTTACTTTTTTTTTTTTTTTTTTTTTTTTTTACTTTTTTTGGAGAGAGAGTCTCACTCTGTCACCCAGGCTGAAAGCGCAGTGGCCTGATCTCGGCTCACTGCAACCTCCGCCTCCCGGCCTCAAGCGATTCTCCTACCTCAGCCTTCCAAGTAGCTGGGATTACAGGCACCCAACACCATGTCCAGCTAATTTTTGCATTTTTAGTAGAGATGGGGGGTGGTTCACCATGTTGGCCAGGCTGGTCTAGAACTCCTGACCTCAAGTGATCTGCCCGCCTCGGCCTCCCAAAGTGCTGGGATTACCGGTGTGAGCCACCGTGCCCAGCCAAAATCCTTACTTTTAACAATGGGTTTTCCAGACAAAAGCAAAGGAGAGGAAAGTCCCACAAACATTACTGCCAGAGAATTGCCGTCTTGGTCTTGATACCAGGAGCAAACTAGCTTCTTTGCCCCAGACTTTTATTCCTATCTGGGCTCCAGGTTCCCAAGTGGATCATCTTCTCTTTTCACTCTCCTCAATTCCTCATCACGAACTCAGCCTCTTGACATTTCTTTCCATATACCCTTCTCACCTTTCTTCTCCTCTCGGTTTCTACCATCACAAGCATTGTCAAGCTCCCCACACATTCCCAGCCTAGACTTTTCTGCAGTCTTCCATCTGGTGCCCCTTCATTCAGACTCCTCCCTTTCATAGACATTCCACAAAACACCATCAGACGGGTTTCCCAAAATGCTACATTCACTGTGCCGTTCTCTATACCAGAATTTTCTAAACTATCGTACAAGTCCCACTGGTGGTACTCAAGATAATTTTAGGAGGTGTGGTACACACGACTGGTATCCTGCCCAGGTGTCCAGGCCAATACACCCCATCACTTGGCTGCTGAGTATTGCCTGCTAATAGCTCACAGCTGCCCCGTTCTCCAAAAAAATTGATGAGGCTGAAGGGAGCTGCCTCACCAGGAAATGCCTGGAAGGTTATACCCTGGCTCCTACAGCCAATGATGGACAAATGCCCCGTCACCTAGAGGTAGGATGTTTTTATGGCACTATTCATGATCAAGCTCCCTGCGGGAAAAGGTTTTCCTGAAACCATATCGTTGCTTGGTTTCTTCTCTTTCACTGTCCTGTTTCCCCTACTTCCTCCTGCCAGCACCGGTAAGTCACTAGGGCAAAAATCCCTGTTTCAGCTGGGTGCAATGGCTAATGTCTATAATCCTAGCACTTTGGGAGGTCAATGCGGGCAGATCACTTGAACTCAGGAGTTGGAGACCACGCTGGGCAACATGGCAAAACCCCATCTCTACTAAAAATACAAAAACTGAGGTGGGAGGATCACCTGAGCCTAGGGAGGTTGAGGCTGCAGTGAGCCGTGATGGTGCCACTGCACTCCAGCTGAGGGCAATGGGGTGACACCCCATCTCAAAAAAAAAAAAAAGAATCCCTATTTCTAACACAGGTGGTAATGGCAAGTGGGCGAACTCTTTTTATTAGGTATTTAAATAAGCACTAGAAAAATTGTAATTAGCACATCTCACTCAAGATATCAGGTATACTATTTATTAGGCTGTGATTAAATTTGCTTAGGTAAAAAAGTGAAAAGAAGGTTGGTTTAAAAAAAAAATAGGCCAGCGCAGTGGCTCATGCCTATAATCCTAGGACTTTGGGAGGCCAAAGCAGGTGGATTGCTTGAGGCCAGGAGTCTGAGACCAGCCTGGACAACATCTCTACTAAAAATACAAAAATTAGCTGGGTGTGGTGACACACACCAGTAATCCCAGCTACTCAGGAGGCTGAGGCAGGAGAATCACTTGAACCTGGGAGGTGGAGGTTGCAGTGAGCCAAGATCATGCCACACACTCCAGCCTGGGTGACAGGGCAAGAGTCTCTCTCAAATAAATAAATAAATAAATAAATACATAAATAAATAAATGAAGGAGATAGCCAAGCAGGAGGGACCAAGATCTGGCAAAATTCATGAAGGTGATACCTGAATGACTAAACTTTGGAAAACATTGCCGAACTCAAATATGCTGTGAAGTCATACTCAAATAGTGTATCTTTGTCCCCCAGGGGACCTTTGACAATGTCTGGAGACATTTGTGATTGTCATGACTTGGGAGATGCTACTGGTTTCTAGTGGGCAGAGATCAAGAGTGTTGCTGGACATATTACAATGCACAGAACTGGCCTTCACAACAAAAAACTGTCCAGCTCCCAATGTCGACAGTGTCACTGTGGAGAAACCCTGGTCAATCTATCAGGTGAAGTCCAAACCCAGACTTGCCATGAACATGACTTCCTTCCAGCTGGTACCTCACCTATTCCATGCTGTCTGCCTCCTTGCTCCTTTACTGGCCCTCCCCGTGCACCCTTCTGTCTACTGCACACTCCAAATCTTGCCCAGCCTTTAAGGTCAACTTTGTGACTTTCTTCTAGCCACTCTAGCACACACTGATCTTGCATTGATCAAAGCCTTTTTTTTTTTTTTTTTTTTTTTTTTTTTTTTTTTTTTTGAGATGGAGTCTCACTGTCTCCCAGCCTGGAATGCAGTGGCACAATTTTGGCTCACTGCAACCTCTGCCTCCCAGGTTCAAGCAATTCTCCTGCCTCAGCCTCCCTAAGTGCTGAGATAACAGGCATGAGCCACCGTGCCCAACCTATACTGCTGCTTTTTTAACTGTAAGTTCTTAGAGAAGGATTCTGTTGGGGTTTTGTTTGTTTATTTTGGGGTTTCTTTTTAGAAACAGAGTCTCACTGTTTCCCTGGCTGGAGTGCAGTGGCACAATGATGGCTCACTGCAGCCTTGACCTTCCAGGTTGAAGAGGTCCTCCAGCCTTAGCCTCCCAAGTAACTGGTACTACAGGACAGCATCACTACACCCAGCTAATTTTCTTTGTGTAGAGATGGAATCTCCCAATGTTGTCCAGGCTGGTCTTGAACTCCTAGGCTCCAGCGATCCTCCCACCTCTGGAGTACTGATTATAGGCGTGAGTCACTGCGCCCAGCCAGTTCTGGTTGGTTGACCCCTTGGGGGCTTCCTAGGGATCATGAACTCCTCAAAATTATATGTGTTTGTTTAGATGTATCTTTCTAAGCATAGAATCATAGCAGCCAAATATATGTTTGAAGGGGTCAATGAATAGTAAAAATCAGTCCTGTATGTCAACAACTTTCACATTCATTTATTATGCAGCTAGTACCTAGTACAGTGCTACCCACACGTGAAGTTGGTTCCAGGAAAGCAACCCTTTGGAAGAATACATGCATGCATACGTAAATGAACACATCCAATAAGATGTTTCCTGGGAGAAAAAGAAGACAGTAAAAATCGGGAAATATTTCAGCTCCCCAATTCTCCTTCTGTACAGATTTATTTCCTTAGGAGTTTTCACATTTTTATAACTATGTATTTCATCAGACTTTTCACTCTCATAAACCAAAGTAGTTGTATTGAAGCTGAAAAACATATTTCTTCATTTTGATTGGTATTTACATTCCAAAAGACCGTCAATTAAATCCACCTTTATTCCTCCTGTATGCTTTTGTTTCAAACATTCAGAATCCAAGTAGTAGCTGTTTGTGAGGTTAAGAGAGAAAAGGAGACAGCCAGGCTTTTTTTTCTAAACCTGGTGAGCTTTATTGCAGCATGATGTGCTGGCTTTCCAATCCAACCCTGGAGGCGGGTGATCCCATTTATGTCAGGGGCCCTGTTGCTTAGATAAGGAGGTAAGATGCTGAGAGGTTTTGCTTTCTCCTGCACATTTCCACTAAGGCTTTCAGGAAGATATTCTGTTTCTTCTTTTCTTTCCTTCTTTTTCCAACCTGGATTTTAGTTTTAGGAGGTACATATGCAGGTTTGTTACCTGGGTATACTGCGTGATGCTAAGGTATGGGGTAGAATGATCCCATCACCCAGGTACCCAACAGTTTTTCAACCCTTGCCCTTCCCTCCGCCCCAACTCTAGTAGTCTCCCGTGGCTACCATTGTCATCCTAATGTCCATGAATATCTGATGTTTAGCTCCCACTTTTCAGTGAGAATACGTGGTATTTGGTTTTTTGTTCCTGCCCTAATTTGCTTAGGATATTCTATTTCTTGGACATTGGAGTGCTGCAAACTGTTTTTTGGGGAGAAAACCAGATCAGTTTTGAAGTCTAGGATGCCTGCAATTGAGTTCTGTGAGAGGCAATGGAGACTAGTTGTTTTCACTCCATTGCCCCCTGCCCAGAAGGATCATTTATTGCATATTTACTATGTTCCAGGTATTAAGCCACAGTTAAACATCAGACTGTGTTTCAAGGATACCAATATAAATAAGATGATGTTCCTACCCTACTGAGAAGCCCATAGTTCAGTAGTAGGCACATTAGTTTTTGTTGTAATTGTGCCATTAATTTAACAAGTGATGTGTAGTGTGAAGCAAAGTTAATGGGAGGCCATCATTTGGACTAGCCTCCTGCACTGGGCCCCATCAGACCAGACCAAACCAGAATGGAGTCACATGTGCTAAGTACCACATAATGAAACTGAAACAGGCCAGTTTTCCTAAAAACAAAACAAAATAGGAGGGTCCAGCTGGGCACGGTGGTTCACTTCTGTAATCCCAGCATTTTGGAAGGCCAAGGTTGGGGACTTGCTTGAGGTCATTGTTCTTCAATGACCAGCCTGGCCAACAGGCAAGACTCCATCTCTCTTTTAAAACAAAACAAAACAAAACAGAAGATTCCAGTCAACCTGAGTCAGCATAATAAAGTAATCACCTCTGTTTTAACTCTTTAAGGAAAGTAACTTGAAAACAACCAATCTACATTTTATTCTCTGTTTTTGCTTTCTCTCTCTCTCTTTTTTTTTTTTTTTTTTTTTTTTTTTGTTTGAGACAGAGTCTCACTCTGTCACCCAGCCTGGAGTGCATTGGCACAATGTCAGCTCACTGCAACTTCCATCTCCCAGGTTCAGGCAGTTCTCCTGCCTCAGCCTCCTGAGTAGCTGGGACTACAGGCATGCACCATCATGCCCAGCTAATTTTTGTATTTTTGGTAGAGATGGGGTTTATGGGGTTTCGCCGTGTTGGTCAGGTTGGTCTCGAACTCCTGAACTCAAGTGATCCGCCCACCCTGGCCTCCCAGAGTGCTGGGATTACAGGTGTGAGCCACCACGCCCAGCCCATTTTTTTTTTCTTCAGCCCTTTTCTACCTATAAAGCCAGACTCCCCTGCTCAGCTCATCAGAACACTCATTGTATTTTCTAGAATGAGGTATTGGCTGATTCTAGAATTGCAAATAAAAACCAATTAAAATCTTTAAACTAAATTTGTTGTAATTTTGTCTTTCAATAGTAGACATGTGTGCAAAGTAATGTTAGGAGTGGGGGTGAGCCCCTCTGTTCCTGTTACAATAAAGCACAATGGAAGATGGTGGCTCATACCTGTAATACCAGCACTTTGGGAGGCCAAGGTGGGAGGATCGCTTGAGCCTGGGAGATGTAGGCTACCGTGAGCTGTGATCATGCCACTGCGCTACACAGTCTGGGCAACAGAGCCTTGTCTCAAAAATAAGTAATTAATTTTTAAAATAAAAATGAAAAATACAATGAAGCACAATGAAACTCAGGATTCAGCAGCTGGGTTCCAGTGTGGACTCTCCCACTTGCTAGAGGAGAACCCCAGGCAAGTCTCTGATGGTGTCTGCTGCAAAAGAAGCAATTGCAATTCCTTTTAGAAGTCTAGAAGAATATACACCAACTTAAAATGAACATTGTCTCTGAGTGGTAGGATTACAGATTTTTTTTTAATTTTCTTTTGCCTGCTTCTATTTTTAAAGTTTTCCATGGAAGAATAAAATCCTTTGAAATCAGAAAAAGAGAATGACTAATTTTTTTTTTCCTTTGAGACAGAGTATCACTCTGTCACCCAGGCTGGAGGGTAGTGGCAAGATCTCGGCTCACTGCAACCACTGCCTCCCGGGTTCAAGCAATTCTCCTGCCTCAACCTCCCAAGTAGCTCGGATTAAAGGCACACGCCACCACACCCAGCTAATTCTTGTATTTTTCATAGAGATAGGGTTTTGCCATGTTGGCCAGGCTGGTCTCAAACTCCTGACCTCAAGTGATCCACCCTCCTGAGCCTCTGAATATGCTGGGATTACAGGTGTGAGCCACCGGGCCCGGCTGATAATCACTAAATTTTTAAAACATGGCTTAATTCTCAGAAATATACTGCAAGATACTCTTTATTTTTCTTTTTTCTTTTTTCTTTTTCTTTTTTTTTTTTTTTTTATACTTTTAATAGAGATTTCTCCATGTTGGCCAGGCTGGTCTAACCTCCTGGCCTCAAGTGATCCACCCGCCTCAGCCTCCCAAAGAGCCAGGATTACAGGCAGGAGCCACCACGCCCAGCCAAGGATACACTCTTTTAAAGCGTTTTCCCTCCCCTTCCCCTATTCACTCTCTCTCTTTCTATCAGTCTATCTGGCAATGTTCTTCGATGGTTAGTTTTTAGGACTACCTACTTCAATATCATCTGGAAAGCTTACTAAAATTCAAATTCCAAGCCCTTCACCCAGATTCAAGTTGTCCGGAGTAGGACCCAGAAATCTGTTTTTCGTTTGTTTGTTTGTTTGAGACAGGGTTGCTCTGCTGCCCAGGCTGGAGTGCGGTGGTACCATCACAGCTCACTTAAGCCTCAACCCCCATCCTCAAGTGATCCTCCTACCTCAGTTTCCCAAGTAGCTGGGACCACAGGGGTGTGCCACCTAGCTAATTTTGTTTATTTTTTGTAAAGATGGGGTCTCCCTGTGTTGTCCAGGCTGGTCTTGAACTCCTGACCTCAGGTGATCCTCCTGCCTTGGCCTCCCAAAGTGCTGGGATTACAGGCATGAGTCACCATTGCCCGGCCCAGAAACCTGTATTTTAATATGCTCTGTAAATGATTCTTTTCTGCACCATAAGCCCTGAGCAAATGAAGCATTCTATTTACACTAATTTTCCAGATAGCTAAGTCTCCCACATATGAAACTTCAAAAAATATTTTACACATACCTCTAAAATAGGTTTTCTAAATAGAGTTTAAGATTTTCTTGGGGACTAGGGCTCACATCCATGTGATGGTATGCTATGATATTAAGATGTAGTCATTCCTTCTGGGCCTGTTAAGTTGTGAGACTATCTCCCCCTCACTAATGGGGTCCTGGGCTGCAACACCTTCATAGCTCTATCAGTTTTGTGCTGTTATTCATTATCTAGTATCTGTTATTTCTCACTTTTAAAAATCATTCACTTACCACCTTATAGCTTGCAAATTGCCCCACTAAAAGAAACCAGGGCCTCTTACAGAAATGAGTCATTCCAGATCTGGGGATGGAAATGTACAACATGATCCTGGAATATCTCTTTTTTTTTTGAGACAGAGTTTCGCTCTTGTTGGCCAGGCTGCAGTGCAATGGTGCAATCTCAGCTCACTGCCACCTCCGCCTCCTGGGTTCAAGCAATTCTCCTGCCTCAGCCTCCTGAGTAGCTGGGATTACAGCCTCCCACCACCATGCCCAGCTAATTTTTTGTATTTTTAGCAGGGACGGGGTTTCACCATGTTGGCCGGGCTGGTCTCGAACTCCTGACCTCAGGTGATCCACCAGCTTCGGCCTCCCAAATTGCTGGGATTACAGGCATGAGTCATCACACCCAGCCTGGAATACCTTTTATACCAGAAAGCAGGGAAGCTATAAAAGACTACTGGGGTTGGTTAAAAAAGGACTCAGAAGCTAACATGGAGAACCTCCTACTTGCTAAAAGGAGGATAATTTGAGCATCAATAGGCTAAAAACATCAATGGATGAAAGTATATTAAGTGTATTTAACTCCGTGAGTTTATAATGTTACTAAAAAAGATTTTATCAGTCACCACTGAAGCATGCTAGGACAGCACCTAATTATTTTAAAAAACTGGTCATTAAAGAGAAAGAATCAGGTATTTATTTTCTCTTCCCTTTGTGATCTGTTCCAAAGGGTACCTAAATAGTTGAAGGAAAAGTTCTCTTGGAATATGAAGTGTTCTAACTACTAAATGGAAAAGAAACGATAGAATGAGAACATCACCAATTTGCAATCCATAATGATTTATGGGTGTGGCAATGATCATAAACAGTTGCTAACATCACAAGAAAGACTATCAGACACTGGATCCTTCAGATAGCAGTAAATACCACCCCCGAGAAGTTTCTTCATCTCTTCTCCCACTGTACTGCATAGACAAAATAAAAAACTCCGAGTCTAATCAAGCCTCTAGGTCCAATGAAGAATTTACAGGAAACAGACGAGGGACATGCTAAACAACATCATGAGCTGCAATAACAAAACCAAGGCTATGGCAAACTCACAGGCAAATGATCCGATTTCTTCAACAAAATATTACATAAAAAAAAGAGATGGAGGGGGAGCCTATAAGTAAAAGAGATAAAATATATAAAACACATAAAAACACAGGGCAATGTGAATATTATTTGGATATTTGATGATATTAAAGAATTAACTATTTTAAATTTAGGTATGATCGTGGTACTGTGGTTGTGGTTTTAAAAAAAGGAGTCCTTGGCCAGGTGCAGTGGCTCATGCTTGTAATCCTAACATGGTGGGAGGTCGAGGCAGGAGGACTGCTTGAGCTCAGGAGTTTGAGACCAGCCTGGGCAACATAGCAAGATCCTATCTCAACAAAACATTAAAAATTAGCCAGACGTGGTGGCATGACCCTGTAGTCCCAGCTACTTGAGAGGCCAAAACGGGAGGATTACTTGAGCCCAGGAGCTCAAGGCTGCAGTGAGCTATGATCGCACCACTCCATTCTACCTTAAGCAACAGAGTGAAACCCTGTCTCAAAAAAATAAATAAATAAAAAGGAGCCTTTACTGGTTAGAGAAACATGCCAAAATATTTACAAATGAAATATGATGTTTGATATTTGCTTTAAAATAATGTGAGGGAGAAGGAATATGACAGGCAAGACTGGCTTTGTGTTGACAATAATTAAAGCTGGGGCAAGTTCATCTCATTTTTCTGTTTTCTCTACCTTTGAAAATGTTTGGATTTTCTTTCCTTCTTTCTTTTTATCTTTTTTTTTTTTTTTGAGAGCATCTTGCTCTCTTGCCCAGGCTGGAGTGCAGTTGCGCAATCACAGCTCACAGCAGCCTTGACCTCCCAGGCTCAAGTGATCCTCCCACCTCAGCCTCCCAAGTAGCTGGAACTACAAGCATGGGCCACCACATCTGTCTATAACTTTTTTTATTCTTTGTTTTCTTTGTCCTTTTAAAATTTCTTTTTCTTTTGTAGAGACAGAGTCTTGCTCTGTTGCCCAGGCTGGTCTTGAACTCCTGGGCTCAAGTAATCCTCCCACCATGGCCTCTGATATGGTTAGGCTTTGTGTCCCCAGCCAAATCTCACCTTGAATTGTAATCCCCATAATCCCTATACTCTCCATGTGTCAAGGGAGAAACCAGGTGAAAGTATTTGAATCATGGGGCTCAACAGACAAACAAAGAAAAAATTAGCCAGGCATGGTGGAGTGCACCTGTAGTTCCAGCTACCTAGGAGGCTGAGGTAGGAGGTGGGAGGATCGCTTGAGCCCAAGAGGTCAAGGCTGCAGTTAGCTGTGATCACACCACTGCATTCTAGCCTGGGTGACAGAGCAAGACCATGCCTTAGAAAAACAAAAACAAAAACAAAAACAAAAAAAAACTTCCAGAAGAGTAAGGTTTTTGGGAAAAGAGGAATTCCACCTCACTACTGGTAGGAACAGAAGTAGATGTAGCCTTTCTGGAGAGCAGTTTGGTAGTACTAAACACCTGCAAATGTTTATATTCTTTTTAATAAGTAATTCTACTTCAAAAAAAATCAGTGTTGTCTGAAAATAAAGATTTTCAAGAATGTGTATAGCAACAAATTTTTAGTGAAAATAGAGCACTGATTAAGTAAATGTTAGAAACTAAAATACCATTGCAAACATTAATAATAATATTTTAGAATGTTTAATGACTAGAAAAAATATTACCTTTTTTTTTTTTTTTTTTTTTTTTTTGAGACGGAGTCTCGCTGTGTCTCCCAGGCTGGAGTGCAGTGACCGGATCTCGGCTCACTGCAAGCTCCGCTTCCCGGGTTTATGCCATTCTCCTGCCTCAGCCTCTGGAGTAGCTGGGACTACAGGCGCCCGCCACCTCGACTGGCTCGTTTTTTGCATTTTTTTTAGTAGAGACAGGGTTTCACCGTATTAGCCAGGATGGTCTCGATTTCCTGACCTTGTGATCCACCCGTCTCAGCCTCCCAAAGTGCTGGAAAAAAAAATATTATCTTAAGAAAGCAGGCCAGGCGCAGTGACTCACACCTGTAATCTCAGCACTTTGGGAGGCCAAAGTCAGCAGATCACTTGAGGTCAGGAGTTCGAGACCAGCCTGGCCAACATTGTGAAACCTTGTCTCCACCAAAAATACAAAAATTAGCCAAGTGTGGTGGTGGGCGCCTATAATCCCAGCTTCTTGGGAGGCTGAGGCAGGAGAATCGCTTGAACCTAGGAGGTGGAGGCTGCAGTGAGCCAAGATTGAGCCACTGCACTCCAACCTGGGCAACAGAGAAACTCCATCTAAAAGAAAAAGCAGATTACAAAACAATATTCACAGCTGGATTTCTATTGTACATATTATTTAAAAGGCTCAAAGGATATACTGTAAAATGATAATAGTGATGATCCCTGCAGAGTAGCATTATGGATAATTTAAATTTTCTTCTTGTACTTTCCTGAAAATTCCAAGTGTCAATCGAAAACTTGTAGAACATTTTATTTATGAAAAAATTCAGACTGCGTGTGGTGGTTCATGCCTGTAATCCCAGCACTTTGGAGGGCTGTATTACTCCGATTTCATGCTGCTATCAACAACTGCCTGAGTTGTTGTTATAAATTACTGGGTAATTTATAAAGGAAAGAGGTTACATTGACTCGAAGTTCGGCACGGCTGGGGTAGCCTCAGGAAACTTACAATCATGGCAGAAGGCAAAGGGGAAGTCAGGCACCTTCTTCATAAGGTGGCAGGAAGGAGAAGTGCCAAGTGAAGGGGGAAGAGCCCTTTATAAAACCATCAGATCTTGTGAGAACTCACTCGCTATCATGAGAACAGCATGGAAGAAACGTTGTTTATATAGAGATGGGGTCTCACTATGTTGACTAGGCTAGTCTTGAACTCCTGGGCTCAAACAAACCTCCTGCCTCAGTCTCCCAAAGTGCTGGGATTAAAGGCATGACCCACAACACCTATCCTGGAAGTTTTTGTTTTGTCTTTGCTATTGTTTTTTTGAAACTGCTCCCAGGCTGGAGTGCAGTGGCACTATCTCAGCTCATTGCAACCACCGCCTCCTGGGTTCAAGTGATTCTAGTGATTCAGCCTCCCAAGTAGCTGGGATTGCAGGCATGTGCCACCACAACTGGCTAATTTTTTATTTTTAGTACAGAGGGAGTTTCACCATGTTGGCCAGGCTGGTCTCAAACTTCTGACCTCAGGTGATCCACCCGCCTTGGCCTCCCAAGGTGTTGAGATTATAGGCATGAGCCACGACACCCAGCCTCCTGGAAGTTTTACGTTTGCTCTGTTTAATAATAAGTTAAGGCCAGGCACGGTGGCTCACACCTGTAATCCCAGCACTTTGGGAGGCCAAGGCGGGTGGATCATGAGGTCAGGAGATCGAGACCATCTTGGCTAACAGGGTGAAACCCCATCTCTACTAAAAATACAAAAAATTAGCCGGGCGTGGTGGTGAGCACCTGTAGTCCCAGCTACTCAGGAGACTGAGGCAGGAGAAGGTCATGAACCCGGGAGGCAGAGCTTGCAGTGAGCCGAGATCGTGCCACTGCACTCCAGCTTGGGTGACAGAGCGAGACTCCATCTCAAATAATAATAATAAAAAGAAGAAGAAGAAGAAGTTAAAAGACCAACTGATAAGTGTGCTGGAGCCAGTCAAGGCTACCTTTGAATTCCGTTAACTGTGTGATTCTGGGAGAGTTACTTAAGATCTGTGGACCTGTTTTCTCATCTCTAAAAACAGTAACACTGGAAGATCATGGCCATTGAATAAGATCATTAATATAATGATATATTATCTGTAAATGCCTTAGCACGGGGACTGGCTTTGTAATTGTTATCTATAATTGTCAACAACACCATTATTATATTAATATATCATTGTTGGGCCCCGTAGAATAAAATTCATAGTTTTGTGACAGTTATTTTCCTTTTCATGAAGAGGCCTTTTTACTTGCTTCTGCAGCCCAGCCAGTATTTAAGATAGCTTATGGATAAGTTAGGATGCTTTCAGAGGTTGCAAATAACAGAAACCCGAAGTTAAACTGATATAGCTGCAGCATTTAGGAGGTAAGAAGGACTCAGACATTCTCTGACTCTGTTCCTAGTGATTCTCTTGGCTCTGCCCTTCTGAGTGTTGTTTTCTTTTTCTTTCTTTCTTTTTTTTTTTTTTGAGATGGAATTTCACTCTTGTTGCCCAGGCTGGAGTGCAATAGCACAATCTCAGCTCACTGCAACCTCCACCTCCCGGACTCAAGTGAATCTCCTGCCTCAGCCTCCCGAGTAGCTGGAATTACAGGCACCCACCACCACACCCAGCTAATTTTTTGTATTTTTAGTAGAGACAGATTTTCAATATGTTGGCCAGGCTGGTCTCAAACTCCTGACCTCGTGATCTGCCCTCCTCGGCCTCCCAAAGTGCTGGGATTACAGGTGTGAGCCACCGCTCCTGGCCTGTGTGTGTGTGTGTGTGTGTGTGTGTGTGTGTGTGTGTGTGTGATGAAGTTTCACTCTTGTCACCCAGGCTGCAATGCAATGGCCCGATCTCGGCTCACTGCAACCTCCACCTCCCAGGTTCAAGCAATTCTCCTGCCTCAGCCTCCCAAGTAGCTGGGATTACAGGTGTTAGCCACTATGCCCAGCTAATTTTTGTATTTTTAGTAGAGACAGGGTTTCACCATGTTTGTCAGGCTGGTCTCGAACTCCTGACCTCAGGCGATCTGCCTGCTTCAGCCTCCCAAAGTGCAGGGATTACAGGCATGAGCCCCTGCACCCGGCCGTGAGTGTTGTTTTCAACCCTATACTAATGTGCCTAGAATGCAGCTGTTGACAGCACCTAAATCTACATGCTTTTTATTCATGTCCAGGTGGAAATAGAAAGAGTACTGGCTCACTACCATTCAGTTAGATGTTAAGATTTCTACTGATTGGGAAAATGGTTTTGTTCCATCTTAGGGTTTTGTTTGTTTGTTTGTTTGTTTCTTCATTTGTTTTTGGTGGAACTCAATTAGCTGATTCTAAAAAGGATCAGGACAAAACACTATTGAATAAGGAGAACAAGGTAGGAGGACTTACTGTAACAGAACGAAAGAAAGAGCCCTCAAACATACCAATACATGACATTTGCTGCCTAACACTTGCTACTTGACAGAGGTGGTCTGCAGATGAGTGAGGAAAGAACAGGCTTTTTAATAAATGGTGCTGATAAAATTGAGCATCTATGTAGAAAAAATTTAAATTGCACTCAGTCCTATATCAGATCATGCACAATATTCAATTCCAGGTGGAAATGACCTAAGTGGAAAGGAAAAACTATAAAACTTTTACAAGATAAGACCTCAGGACAGGGAAGAATTTCTTAAACAAGACACAAAGAGCACTAACTACATTGGAAAAGATTCATAAATTTGCTTACTTCTGAATTACATTTTTTTGTTCATCAAAAGATACCACTGGGGCTGGGCACGGTGGCTCACACCTGTAATCCCATCACTTTGGGAGGCCAAGGTGGGTGGATCGTTTGAGGTCTGGAGTTCGAGACCAGTCTAGCCAACATGATGAAACCCCATCTCTACTAAAAATACAAAAAATTTGTCGGGCATGGTGGCAGGCACCTGGAATCGCAGTTACTCGAGAGGCTGAGGCAGGAGAATCACTTGAACGTGGGAGGCAGAGGTTGCAGTGAACTGAGATAGCGCCATTGTACTCCAGCCTGGACAACAAAAGAAAACTCCATCTCAAAAATAAACAAAAACAAAAGATACCACTGGTAGAGTAGAAAGTCAAGCAGAGTAGTGAAAGATATTGAAATAGATAAAGAACAACTCAGTACCCAAACTATGTGAAGAATTCTCACAACGCAACAAGAAAAAGACGTATAACTCAGTAGTAAATGGACAAGAGGTTTGAAAAGGAATGTCACAAGAAGGAAATCAAAGGTGCTCCTCCTTATCAGTAACCAGAAAAATGCAAATTAAAATTTATGCTGTCATTACATACCAGGGTAAAAGTTTAAAAGATGAGCATATCAAGTATTGGAGAGGTTCTTACTGGAGGTGGGAATGTAAACAGAATCATCCACTTTGGAAAATGGTTTGGCCTATCTGTAAATATGCAGGTAAACATACCCTGTGCTTCAGCAATCCACTAAGTGTGTATCCTAGAGAACGTGATGCACAAATATTCCAAGCAGCATTACACATCTGTAACCTCAAATTGGAAACAGCTCAATGTTCATCAAGGGCAGAACAGATAAAGCCTTGGACAGGTTAACCATTATCAACTCTAATAAAAATAAGTGAATAATAATAATATTAATAGCTAACACATAGGGCACTTACTATGTGCTAAATACTATGCTAGGGGTTTAATATATGACTATTAATATGTATAACATATTAATATATAAATAATTATTACAAATACTAATACAGGATTTACTATGTGCTAGGTACTATTCTAAACATAGTTCATTTCTGTGGTCATTTTAGCTTTACTCTTAACCTATGAGGAAAGGACTGTTATTATCCCCATTTTTCAACTGAGGAAATTGAGGTCAAGAAATTAACTAGGCGGGCACAGTGGCTTACGCCTGTAATACCAGTACTTTGGGAGGCCAAGGTGGGCAGATCACCTGAGGTCAGGAATTCGAGACCAGCCTGCCCAACCTGGTGAAACCCCATCTCTACTAAAAATACAACAATGAGCCAGGCTCAGTGGCAGGTGCCTATAATCCCAGCTTACTCTGGAGACTGAGGCAGGAGAATCGCTTGAACCCCGGAGGCAAAGGTTGCAGTGGGCTGAGTTGTGCCACTGCACTCCAGCCTGGGCAACAGAACAAGACTCTGTCTCGGGGGGGGGGAAAGAAAAAGAAGAAGTTAACTAGGCCATGAGGCCAGGTGCAATGGTTCACACTTGTAATCCCAGCACCTTAGGAAGTCAAAGTGGGAGAATCGCTTGAGCCCAGGAGTTCAAGACCAGTCTGGGCAACATAGTGAGACTCCATCTCTACCGGAAAAAAAAAAAAAAAAAAAAACCCTAGTGATATGGTTTGGCTGTGTCCTCACCTAAATCTCATCTTGAATTGTAGCTCCCATAATTCCCACATGTCATGGGAGGGACTGGGTGGGAGGTAATTGAATCATGGGGGCAGGTCTTTCCTGTGCTCTTCTCATGATAGTAAATAAGTTTCACAAGCTCTGATGGTTTTATAAAGGGGAATCCCCCTGTACACACTATCTTGCCTGCCGCCATGTAAGACGTGACTTTGCGCCTCATTCGCCTTCCACCATGATTGTGAGGTCTCGCCAGCCATGTGGAACTGTGAGTCCGTTAAACCACTTTCCTTTATAAATGAACCAGTCTCGGATATGTCTTTATTAGCAGCATGAGAACAGACTAATACACCTAGCCAGGCATGGTGGCACGTGCCTGTGGTCCCAGTTATCTAGGAGGCTGAGATGGAAGGATCACTTGAGCCCACGAAATCAAGGCTGCAGTGTGTCATGATGGTGTCACTGCACTTTAGCCTGGGTGATATAGTAAGACCCTGTCTCTGAAAAAAAAAAAGAAAAGAAAAAAAAATTTTTTTGGGCCAGGCACTGTGGCTCATTCCTGTAATCCCAGCCCTTTGGGAGGCTGAGGCAGGCAGATCACTTGAGGACCAGAGTTCGAGACCAGCCTGGCCAACATGGTGAAACCCTGTCTCTATTAAAAACACAAAAATTAGCCGGGCATCGGGATACACGCCTGTAATCCCAGCTATTCAGGAGGCTAAGGCATGAGAACCTCTTGAACCCAGGAGGCAGAGGTTGCAGTGAGCCAAGATCACACCACTGTGCTCCAGCCTGGCAAGAGAGTGAGACTCTGTCTCAAATAATAATAATAATAATTTTATAAATAAATTAATTAACACACTATTAAACATTTTAAAGAAATTAAGTAAAGAGAGGCTCATGAATTTTTGTTGTTGTTGTTGTTTAGATAGGGTCCCGCTCTGTTGCCTGGGCTGGAGTACAGTGGTGCGATCTCGATTCACTGCAGCCTCTGCCTCCCAGGTTCAAGCAATTCTCCTACCTCAGCCTCCCGAGTAGCTGGGATTACAGGCATAACA
This sequence comes from Piliocolobus tephrosceles, assembly GCF_002776525.5. Lineage (NCBI taxonomy): Eukaryota > Metazoa > Chordata > Mammalia > Primates > Cercopithecidae > Piliocolobus > Piliocolobus tephrosceles. The sequence continues at coordinate 28,749,045 of NC_045439.1, forward strand.
CCACACATGGCTGAATATTTTTTTAAAATAGAAGAGAAAGAGGGAAAAGCCCATGGTGATTCCTGGTTATCTTAGGGGTAGTCTGAGGAAACCTGAAACAGATAGATATATTTTTAAAAGACAGATTTTTTTTTTTTTTTTGAGACAGAGTTTTGCTCTTGTTGCCCAGGGTGGAGTGCAATGGCATGATCTCGGCTCACCGCAACCTCCGTCTCCCGGGTTCAAGCAATTCTCCTGCCTTAGCTTCCCGAGTAGCTGGGATTACAGGCATGTGCCACCACGCCTGGCTAATTTTGCATTTTTAGTAGAGACAGGGTTTCTCCATGTTGATCAGGCTGGTCTCAAACTCCTGACCTCAGGTGATCTGTCTGCCTTGGCCTCCCAAAGTGCTGGGATTACAGGCATGAGCCACTGTGCCTGGCCAAAAAACAGATGTATTAAGATATAATTCACATACCATAAAATTCACCCTTTCAATGTGTAAAATTCAGTGGTTTTTATGATTATTCACAGAGTTGTACAACCATCACCATTATATAATTTAAGAACTTTTTACCTTTCAATACTCCAAAAAGAAACTCCCATCCACTCACTGTTTGTTCACTTTCTCAGTCCCTGCTTCCTGCCCCACCTCACCGACCCTATCCCCAGGCAACTGCTAATCTGCATTCTGATGGTTATGCCTATTGTGAACAATTCAAATAAATGGAATTATATAATATCTGGTCTTTGTGACTGGCTTCCTTCACTTAGCATTATGTTTTCAAGGTTCATGTAAGTTGTATCCCATATCAGTACTTCATTTCTTCTCATTGCCAAGTAATATTTCAGTGTATGGATACACCACCTTTTGTTTATCCATTCATCAGTGTGTGGTACATTTGAGTTGCTTCCACATTTCAGCTATTATGAATAATGCTGCTATGAGTATTTGTGTATAAGTTTTTGTGTGAACATATGTTTTCATTTCTCTTGATAATATTAAGAGTAGAGGCTGGGAGCAGTGGCTCACACCTATAATCCCCCTCAGTACCTTGGGAGGTGGAGGTTGAAAGATTGCTTGAGTCCAAGAGTTTGAAAAGAGTCCAGGAAACATAGGGAGATCCCATCTTTACCAAAAAGTAAAAAAATTTTTAAAAGCCAGGCATGGTGGCATGGGCCTGTAGTCCCAACTACTCAGAAGGCCGAGGTGGGAGGATGGCTCCAGCCCAGGAGGTTGAGGCAGCAATGTGCTGTGATTGCATCACTACACTCCAGCCTAGGTGACAGAGTTAGACCCTGTCTGAAAAAAAAAAAAAAGAACAGAATTGCTTGGTCTTATGGTATATTAAGAAATGAGGTTTAATTGACTCACAGTTCTGCAGGTTTAACAGGAAGCATGACTGGGAGGCTTCAGGAAACTTACAATCATGGCAGAAGGCAAAGGGGAAGCAAAGTACCTTCTTCATGTGGTGGCAGAAGAAAGAGGGAGCAAATGTGGAAGTGCCACACACTTTTAAACCATCAGATCTCACTCACTATCACAGGACATCAGAACTCACCATCGTAGAACAGCAATGGGGAAATCCACTCCCTGTCATCAAATCACCTTCTGCCAGGTCCCTCCCCCAACACTGGGAATTACAATTCAACATGAGATTTGGGTGGGGACACAGAGCCAACCCATATCATATGGTAACTCTCTGTTTAAAGTTTTGAGGAACTGCCAAACTGTTTTCCAAAGTGGCTGCACCATTTTACGTTCCCACCTACAATGTACAAGCATTCCAATTTCTCTACATCCTCACTAACTCTTGTTATTGCCTGTTTGGTTATAGCTATCCTAATGGGTAAGAAGTGGTATCTCATGGTTTGGAGCAGAGTTTATGATTGTAGATTGGATTTCTACCTTGAACTCCACAAATAAAGTCCCTTTCATCCTCAACCTTCACCCAGCCTCTGCCAAGTCTCTCAGATCCCTGGTGGGAATGGGCTTCCTACTGTGAGCAAGGATAGGCTTAAGTCAGTTCCACCTGTCAGACCCAGGCCTGCTCTTTCCCCTGTGGGATATCCTCAAAAAAAATTAGGGTGGGGGGTCTTAGAATCTACCCACTATGAAGGAAATTATTTTTCCTATGAACTCAGCCTGGCCCTGCCCATTTAGATAGGTTTCTATCCTTGTGTTGGAAGGAACTAGACTCATTCTCCCTCAACTTTTCTGGATTCCCTCCAGAGAAACACTCTCACCTATGGTGGCTTCTCTTTATTGCCCTGGGAGGAATTTTTAATTGGTCTTTGTTATAAACAGGCATTTAAGGGTGGTTCATTTTGTACATGGGCTGTAAATTCCACCTGCCACACTGACTCTGACTTCTATTTTAAAACTAACATATTCTCAGCTCTTCATCTGAAGGAATAGCCCTGTGTTATCGTTGGTACGTAACTGGGTGATGGGTGTAAAAAGTCCTACTTTAGGAGCCTGTGTTGATAACATTTTGAGGGGTGGTCCCCAAGGTACATGTATGTCCGGTGAGCCAAGAGCCTAGAGATGTGAGTGCCGCTAATATATGGAGGCTTGGCCATCGACTGGGTTCAATTATCTTTCCTCTGCCAGTGATGAGATTGCCAGAGACACCATCTCCCTTGAGAAGGGGTCTGGGTAGGAAGTTCAAGGTCAAGTGAATAGATCAAAATCTCCCAACTTATTTTATATTTTACTTTATTTGTTTGAGACAGAGTCTCACTCTGTCGCCCAGGCTGGGGTACAGTGGTACGATCTCGGCTCACTGCAACCTCCACCTCCTGGGTTCAAGCAATTCTCCTGCCTCAGCCTCCCATGTAGCTGGGATTACAGGTGCCACCACTATGCCTGGCTAATTTTTGTATTTTTAGTAGAGACGGGGTTTCACCATGTTGCCCACGCTGGTCTCAAACTACTGATCTCAAGTGATCCACTTGCCTCGGCTTCCCAAAGTGCTGGGATTAGAGGTGTAAGCCACCATGCCCGGCCAAGATCTCCCAACTTTTAAATGTCTGGAACTAATTCAAAAGTTTTAAAGCATGTGAAGGACAAACAAAATACGTATGGGGGCCAGATTCAACCCGCAAGTCCCAGCTCTACCAGCCCACTGGTTTTGGTTTTTTGTTTTTGTTTTTTGAGATGGAGAGTTTCACTCTTGTTGCCCAGGCTAGAGTGCAATGGCATGATCTTGGCTCGCTGCAACCTCTGCCTCCCAGGTTCAAGCGATTCTCCTGCCTCAGCCTCACAAGTAGCTAAGATTACAGGCACCCGCCACCATGCCCAGCTAATTTTTTGTATTTTTAGTAGAGATGGGGTTTCATATGTTGGCCACCCTGGTCTCGAACTCCTGATCTCATGATCTGCCCACCTCGGCCTCCCAAAGTGCTGGGATTACAGGTATGAGGCACTGCACCCAGCCCAGCTCAGTAATTTTTAGGACAAGACTATACAATCTTTAACTTTGAATTCCCCCAAATTAGTACAGGGTTTAATACAGAGAGAAGAACTTGATACATTTTTATACACTTTTGAAGAATAAATTGACATTTATTTAGTACTCACTGTCAGCCAAGCACTTAAACGCTTTACATTCATTACCCCCCATGGCATCCTCATAGCCTTCTGAGGTAGAAAGACCTACTGAAGGTTCAGTAAAGTGGGGAGGAAGGCAAGACTTGAACTCAGGTCTGTCTGACTCCAGATTTCTTAGAAAGGTAGAATCTTTCACTTGGGGGACAGTATGGTTAAGATCGTGTTCCTGGGCTGGGCACAGTGGCTCACACCTGTAATCCCAGCACTTTGGGAGGCTGAGGAAGGAGGATTGCTTGAGCCCAGGAGTTCAAGACCAGCCTGGGCAAAATAGTGGGACCCCATCTCTGCAAAACATAAGAAAATTAGCTGGGAGTGGTAGGCCACACTTGCAGTCCCAGCTACTTGAGAGGGTGAGGCAGGAAGATAGACTGAGCCTAGCAAGTCAAGGCTGCAATGAGTCATGATTGCACCCCTGCACCCCAGCCTGGGTGACAGAGTGAGACCCTGTCAAAGAAAAGAAAAAAAGAAAGAAAGAGAGAGAGAGAGAGAGAGAGGAAGGAAGGAAGGAAGGAAGGAAGGAAGGAAGGAAGGAAGGAAGGAAGGAAGGAAGGAA
>NC_045439.1:28753199-28831001 GCF_002776525.5 Piliocolobus tephrosceles
GAAGGAAGGAAGGAAGGAAGGAAGGAAGGAAGGAAGGAAGGAAGGAAAAGAAAGAAAGAAAGAAAGAAAGAAAGAAAGAAAGAAAGAAAGAAAGAAAGAAAGAAAGAAAGAAAGAAAGAAAGAAAGAAAGGAGGAAAGGAGGAAAGGAAGAAGGGAAGAAGGGAGGAAGGGAAGAAGAAGGAAAGAAGGAAAGATCATGTTCTTTGGGTTTAAGTTCCAGATTAGTCACTTTCTATTTGTCATCTTGGGCAACTTACATATCTAAGCCTCCATTTTCTTTTCTGTAAAATATGGATAAAAAGAGTTAACTACTCACAAGGCTGTTACAAGGGATAAAAGGGATAAATCGGCACAGAGGAGCTAATCAATAAATAACCATTATTATTATCCCAATGTTTATCTCCTTAGGGTTATTAAATCACAGCCTTAGCCTACAAACAGGCATATTCTGGTGGAATATCTTGTTACTAGAGAAGAGAGGGAAAAAATGTAGGCAGTCACCTCAGCTATTAGATGGCTGCCTTCTGGGCCAACAGCATGTTTGATAGGAACGAAAATGATCAAAACAAATGACAGGGCTCAGGGCAAGGGGCAAACTGTTCCCCTGCCAGGCTGTTTGATAGAAAAAGGAATGGTTATCTTGGTTCTAAAGCTTCAACCACACTGGATCCTTGTGTTTTCACAACCCTTAAGGTTAGAGCCAACTTTCAAAAAGATTGGGAAAGAAATGGGGTCAGCAGGTTTCGTAGTGCTTTTAACAGAAAGTTTCAGAACTCATGGAGGGAAGTAGCTGACAGCAAAACTGCTTTCCTACTACTCATCAACCCAAAGAACTGCTTAATTCCAGAAGAAGATAGAGGAGCACATCTCACCAAACACAAGTTGACCCTAACTCTTAAATCATCTACAGCCAAAAAAGTGATTCTGTACCTGGTTGATCATGCCTGTAAAAAATAAAAAATAAAAAAATTGATTCTGCCTATAAAATGACTGACATGTTTCACAACATTTTTGGCTTACTTAATAAAAATTACTGTTCTATTTAGTAATCACATAAAAACAGAGATTGCATTCATGATTTTAATAATGAAATACCAAAATTAATATCCTGAAAGATGTGTACAATCTACATAAAGACAACTTCAAAATGTTATTGAAAGATATGAAGGAAGATTTTAATAAGTTAAAATCTAAACAGTGTTCCCGGCCAAAAGCGGTGGCTCACGTCTGTAATCCCAACAGTTTGGGAGCCCAAGGCAGGCAGATCACTTGAGTTCAGGGGTTCGAAACCAGCCTGGCCAACATAATGAAACCCCATGTCTACTAAAAATACAAAAATTAGCCAAGTGTGATGGTGCACGCCTGTAATCTCAGCTACTCAGGAGGCTGAGGCAGGAGAATCATTTGAACCCAGGAGGCAGAGGTTGTAGGGAGCCAAGATCATGCAACTGCACTCCAGCCCAGGCAACAGAGCAAGACTCCATCGCACAAAAACAAAAACCAGTGTTCTTGAGTGAGAAGACATAAAATTGTAAAGATATTGGCTCTCTCAAAATTGATTTATGGACAATTCAATGCCAATCAAAATGCCCATAGATATTTTTCATAGAATGTAACAAAATAATTCTAAATTTCATGTGGAAAGAAATGAAGAGTACTATATTATACTTTTTATTCACTTATTCATTTTATTACTTTTGTATTTTACTTAACTTTGCTTCTACAGCTTTATTGAAATGTAGTTCACACATCATAAAATCACCTTATTAAAGTATGCAGATTAGTGTTGTTTAGTATATTCAAAGTTGAACAACCATCACCACTAATTTTTCAACCCTCCCCCAAAAGAAACTCATACCCATTAACAATTATTCACCTTTCCTAACACCCCCACACCAGCCCTAGGTAAATACTTTTTGTCTCTATGGATTTGTTTATTCTAAACATTTTATATAAAGGTAATAATACAATATCTGGTCTTTTGTGACAGGCTTCTTTCATTTAGCATAATGTTTTCAAGGCTTCTGTAATAACAAATTTAACCTTGTCCAAAGAGAGATCTGGCTTTTGTCCTTAACTTCTTGGAAGTAATCTCTAAACTCCTGAAATGTCATGTCTAATAGGAATGTCTTTGTTTGCCTGAAGGTCTTGGGACTTTTCACTTTCTTGATGATGTCCTTCGAAGCACAAAATCTTAACTTTTTATTTAGTCCAATTTCTCTATGTTTTCCTTTGTTGCTCATGCTTTTGGTATCTTACCTAAGAATTCTTTGCCAAATCCAAGATCATGAAGATTGACCTCTGTGTTTTCTTCTAAGAGTTTTACAGTTTTAGTTTTCACATTTAGGTCTTTGAGTTATTTTGAGTTAATTTTTGTATAGGGCATAAAGCAAGGGTCCAACAGCATTCTTTTGCATTTAGACATACAGTTTCCCAGTACCATTTGTTGAAAAAACAATTTCAATAATAGTTTTAGTTGGTCTCGGTACCCTTGTTAAAAATCAGTTCACCATAAACATATGGGTTTATTTCAGGACTCTCAATTTTATTCCATTGATCTATGAGTCTATCCTTATGCGAGTACCACCCTTTGGTTACTGTAGCTTTGTAGTAGGTTTTTGAAATTGGGAAATGTGAGTTCTACAACTTTGCTCTTCTTAAATTTTTATTACAAAACCTTTCAGGGCTGGGTGCAGTGGCTTATGTCACTTTGGGATGCCAGGCAGGAGGATCACTTCAGTCCAGGAGTTCAAGACCAGCCTGGGAAACATAGTGAGACCCTGTCTCTACAAAAAATAAAAAATTAGCCAGGCATGGTGGCACATGCCTATAGTCCTAGCTACTTGGGAGGCTGAGGTAGGAGGATCACTTGAGCCTGTGAGATTCAGGCTGTAGTGAACCGTGATCATACCACTGAACTCCAGCTTGAGCAACAGAGTGAGACCCTGCCTCAAAGAAAAAAAGAGTTAATTTTCATATATACATATAAAAGTTGAAACAATAGTTCAGTAAACACCTATACAGTCCATACTCCCCCATCTAGGCTTAAACAATTGTTAACATTCTTCTTTCCCTTTCATGCTCTCTCACACTCTCTCACTATAAACACACACACACACACACACACACACACATTTTTTGTTGTTTAGATAAACTATTTGAAAGTAAGTTGAGGCTGGGCATACTGGCTCATGCCTGCAATCCCAGCACTTTGGGAGGTCGGGTGGATGGAGCACCTGAGGTGAGGAGTTCGAGACCAGCCTGGCCAACATGGTAAAACCTTGTCTCTACTAAAAATGCAAAAATTAGCCAGTTATGGTGGCAGGCACCTGTAATCCCAGCTACTTGGGAGGCTGAGGCAGGAGAATCACTTGAACCTGGGAGACAGAGGTTGCAGTAAGCCAAGATTGCACCACTGCACTCCAACCTGGGTGACAAGAGCAAAATTCTGTCTCAAAACAAAAAACAAACAAAAAAGAAGAAAGTAAGTTGACACATTTCATCCCCAAACTCTCTGGCATGCATCTCCTAAGAATAAGGACGTTCTTCTACTTAACTACGATGTCATTAATACTTCTAAGAAATGTAGCAAAAATTCCATAATGTAGTCTATCACCACTCCATATGCAACTTTCTCCAAATGTTCCACAAATATTTTTTATAGTTTTCCCCAACTGAACCAGAATCCCATCAAGGTTTACTAATTTTATGTGGCATGTCTTTTCAATCTGTTTTCATCTATTCTATTGACATCCATTCCATGAAATTGACATTTTGTAGAGTCTCAGCCAGTTGTCTTGTAGAATGTCTCACATTCTGGATTTTTCTGATTGTTTCCTCATGCTTTTAAACTTGTTACTCTATCCCCTGAATTTCTTGTGAACTGGAGGTTAGGTCTGGTTGATCAGAAAATTGGGGAACTTCCGGCCAAGGGCAATGGCTCATGCCTGTAGTCCCAGTACTTTGGGAGGCCAAGGTGGGCGGATCACTTGAGGCCAGGAGTTCAAGACTAGTCTGGCCAACATGGTGAAACCCCATCTCTACTAAAAATACAAAGATTAGCTGGGCGTGCTTGCTCACGCCTGTAATCCCAGCTACTTGGAAGGCTGAGGCAGGAGAATCTCTTGAACCAGGGAGGCAGAGGTTGCAGTAAGATGAAATCGCACGACTGTACTCCATCCTGGGCAACAGAGGAAGACTCAGTCTCAAAAAAAAAGAAAGAAAATTGGGGAACTTCCTATTAGAAGCACCTAGAGTCAGACTCTTCCACTGTTAGTGAAGCAAAAGTGATGGCAGCCAAATCTCTCCATCGTAAAGGTATGTTATTTCTTTCGCAGTTCCTAAGTAATCATTGACTCTAGCCTTTTTAACTATACTTTAATGCAAACCAATATTTTAATTTTAAAAAAAGTTTTGTTTTCTTTTTTTTGAGATGGAGTCTCGCTCTGTCGCCCAGGCTGGAGTACAGTGGCCGGATCTCAGCTCACTGCAAGCTCCACCTCCTGGGTTTACAACATTCTCCTGCCTCAGCCTCCAGAGTAGCTGAGACTACAGGCGCCCGCCATCACGCCCGGCTAGTTTTTTGTATTTTTTTAGTAGAGACGGGGTTTCACCGTGTTAGCCAGGATGGTCTCGATCTCCTGACCTCGTGATCCGCCCATCTCGGCCTCCCAAAGTGCTGGGATTATAGGCTTGAGCCACTGCACCCGGCCAAAAAAAGAAGTGTTTTAAACATTGAGAGGGCATGCAAAACACATCCGAAAAGTAAGAACAGTGAGGTGGGGCAGCTCTACTTTTTATCAGAGAATGATTATAATAATATAGCCATAATAATTAAAGCATAATGGCATCAGAGCATAAAGTACTGGCATTGAAATACATTTAAACATACATCCTATAGTAGAAAATGCTAGTTGGAAGGTACCCCAGAAATAAAATTGAGTTCAACTGCCTCACTTTGCAGATGCAAAACCTGAACCTTAATAAATTTTATTAAGGCCAATTCATTAAGGCCAGAAAGCATAAGTAATTTTTGAGTGCTTGCTCTATGCTGGGCATTGTTCTAAGCACTTCACATGATTAACTCATTTAATCCTCCCAATAGTATTACTGAGGATAGGTTATACTGATTCCACGCCCCCTACCTTTTATTTTTTTTTGGCCAGTGAGAAAACTGAGATGGAAAGAAGTTAAGTGACTTATTCAGGATCCACAGCTCATAAATTAGGGCGCTGGGCTCAGAAGTCAGGAAAGCTAACTCTAGAATCTGTGCTTAACTGGTCCTCCCTATCACCTCACAAGCTATATTACTTGCGGCTGCATAGCCACACCTACTTAGGAATCAAATTAGGCCCTAGATTCTCCAAGAACAATTCTACTCTCTATCCAGAATTCTAAGACTGGAGTGAATTGATTGCTTCTTGCAACCTGGCGCATTACTGATTCCAGCATGCACTGGGCTCTCTATATGAGTAGGCCGCTGCTAATTACCTATGATAATGAGGGATGGATAAGCACTGAAGATTCAGCATAGCTGAACACCAAACCCCCTCCCCAACAAAACCAAAAAGAAAGCACTTGGTCTTTGGGTATAATATTGTATCACGTTTGTAGTAGATTTGCTTTCTTAATTATGGTTTGATAGGATTGCTATTAAAGTCAGTTTCTATTCTCTACACACCCCCAAAACAGCGAGGGACTATGACCAGTGGAAATGTCTTGCATGATATGCCTCTGTGGAAAGTGAGAGTGGATTGCAAAAGCTCTTCTACACCCTGTTCTTTTCATCCTGCATAGGTCTTGGTCTATATCTTACTGATTTCCCATGTTAATTATTTTAACCTTGTCCTCAGTAGCCTCCTTTGTCTCTCATTGCCATAGAGACCCATTCTGCCTTAAGAATTGTCTTTCTTGTGGGTTCCTTTGACCCAGGCCCTCTACTTAAGTCCTTCTTCAGCTGCAAATCACCTGCTGAATTAAATCTAAGCTCCTTGATCTTGGCTTCCAGGACGTTCTATAATTTGCTTCCCTGTTTTTCTCCTTTTGCAAATAATACATTCCTGGAGCAGAGGTTAAAGTAGATCACTGTCAACCAAAATATTAACTGTAATAACTAACATATTTACATAGAAGTTAAGAATTAAGTAAAAACATATCCACCTACATTACCTCATTTAAGGCTCATACTCTGCTGTATTATATATAATTATTTTACGTTTATATAAATATAAAGCAGATAATATGATCAGCATTTTAAGTTCAATAAAACTGGGGCCCAAATAAATCAAATGACTTGCCCTATAAGAATTTATTGGTGCCGAAGCTACATCTTTCTTTCTTTCTTTCTTTTTTTTTTTTTTTTGAGACAGAGTTTTGCTCTTGTTGCCAAGGCTGGAGTGCAATGGCGCGATCTCAGCTCACCACAACTTCCACCTCCTGAGTTCAAGCTATTCTTCTGCCTCTGCCTCCCGAGTACTGGGATTACAGGCATGCACCACCATGCCCGGCTAATTTTGTATTTTTAGTACAGACGGAGTGTCTCCATGTTGGTCAGGCTGGTCTCGAACTCCCGACCTCAGGTGATCTGCCCACCTCAGCCTCCCAAAGTGCTGGGATTATAGGCACAAGCCACCACACCCAGCCACAGCTACATCTTAAACTCTAATCTTCAGGCTCCCAGGCCATGCATGTTATATTACACAATGTGATGAGTAATCCTGTATTTACCAAAAGTTTTTTTGGTTTACATGCTGTGGCAGGCAGAATTCTAGGATATCCTCCAAGATCTCCTCCTCACCCCACCCCCACAGTACCTGACCTACATAACCCCTGGGGCCGTGACTATGAAGAGAGATCACTCCCCTGATTCTGTTACGCGGTGTGGCAGAGTTGATCTTTTTTTTTTTTTTTTTTTCTTTTGGAGACAGAATTTTACTCTGTCACGCAGGCTAGAGTGCAATGATGCAATCTCGGCTCACTGCAACCTCCAACTCCTGGGTTAAAGCAATTCTTGTATCTCAGCCTCCCTAGTAGCTGGGAAAACAGGAGCACACCACCACACCCAGCTTTTTTTTTTTTTTTTTTTTTTTTTTTTTTTTTTTTTTTTTTTTTTGAGACGGAGTCTCACTCTGTCGCCAGGCTGGAGTGCAGTGGCATGATCTCGGCTCACTGCAACCTCCGTCTCCCGATGCACACGATTCTCCTGCCTCAGCCTCCCGAGTAGCTGGGACTACAGGAGCACACCACCACACCCAGATAATTTTTGTAATTTTAGAGACAGAGTTTCACCATGTTGCCCAGGCTAGTGTGGAACTCCTGAGTTCAGGCAATCCGCCCGCCCCGGCTTCCCAAAGTGCTAGGATTACAGGTGTGAGCTACCGCACCCGGCCAAGAGTTGATCTCAAAACAGGGAGATTATCCAGCTGAGCCTGATCTAATCACATGAGCCCTTTAAAAGCAGAGCGTTTTTCTCCAACAGTGGCAGAAGAGGAGTCAGAAAGATGTGCTTCAGCTGGCCCGGAAGCAAGCAAACATCCATGTTGTGAACTATCAACAAATAGGGTTCATGTGGGAAGGAGTTGAGAGTGACCCCTAGGAGCTGAAGGTGGCCACCACTAGCAGCACACAACAAAACAGGGAAATCGATCCCACAACCGCCAGGAACTGATTTCTGCAAACAAGAATGAGTTAGGAGATGGATTTTTCTCCAGAGCCTCCTATGAGATTTCAGCCTTGTCATACCCTGGGCAGAGAACCCAGAAGCTCAGTAAATTCTCAAGGATTTCAAAATATCTCCCCAGGAGAGTGTTGTGGGTGGTGAGAGGATACGATTTAAAGAAAAGTTTTGAGTGTGAATGTTTTCAGAGAGTCCAAGAGCTCTCCATTAGCCAGTCTCACTATTACCTATCGTTTTAAACTCCCTATTACCCTTTCACTTACAGTAGCTGTCCCGGGGAAGCTTTTGTATTTTGTACCCTTTCTGGGGGAATGGGACTGAGTAAGGAACGAAATAAAGCGGCCTAAACGGCATCTCCCTCTATCTTTGATATTTTGCCTAGGGAACGCCCTATCATGTCGCATATAAGCGATCGAGTTATGTATTTGTTGCTAGCTGAAGAGATTATTCCTTGATAACCGCTTGATCCCATCAGAATAGAAATGAATGGTACTCGTGTTCAAAGAACTACAAATCCCAGAAGGCCTTTCGGCCAGAGCGCCTGCGCATCGCGCGCTCCTTCCTTTCCCCTCCTCATCATCTGGAAAGACCCGCCCCGCGGTGCTGTCGCTCGCGCTGGAAGAAGCGGAAGAAGATGGCGCTCACCAGGTGGGTTGTTGATTGGGGTCCTCGATACGGAAGGGTCTGGGAGTACCAATCTTTTTCATTTCTCTACCCATACTCTTGGGGCGGTGACCTGACCCGGGGCACAGAATGACGTGGGCCAAGACTACGGCTACGTCCTCCCGCTGGCCGCCGCTACGACTAGGCCTAGTCGAAACTGGGGTCTTTCAGCGGTTTCCCGGGTTTAGTTCACCCCTCTACCAAGGCCCAAAGCCGCGGGGTGGCCTCAGACACTGAAGACTGCATTTTTCGTTTAAGCATGTTGCGGGGAGCGAACAACGCTCCCTCAGGTCCGCGGCTCGGGCGAACAAGAAGGGGTTGGGGACGGTAGTGGCTTGTTTGGGCGGAGTGAAGCGCACGGGGTGCGACTGCGCGGCTTTCCGGCCGTTTGCCTGTGTTCCGAAACAAGGATTCCTGAAAGAAGGGACCCGGAGCTAAACAGAGATTTAAATGAACCACAGTAGTGGCAGCTGTCTGCTGATATGCGCCGCTGCTCCGCACTTTAACTTTGGAGCTTAGAATTTCTTCCGTAGATAGAACCACCTCAGAGTTTTGCTGTTTCCGGTTACCTTAGTAACTGTCTGTAAAGTGCTCCTCGCCTTTTAGAAAAAGATGCTTTTCAGTGGGAGAGTCCGAGAAGTTACGCCACCCCTGCTAGTCCCCAACCTTGCTGCCCCATCTTAAGTGGAAAAACTTTCCATGCGAACTGAACAGGAAAAGTCTAGTGTTGAGGAAGGTTGTAGAGAAAGTAGTCCTTTTAGGACATCAACTTGAGCTCTCTTAACACCCTTCATTCTCCTCACGCATGGTTTTGTTTTATTTTGTTCTGTTTTCCTGGCCGATGACGGTATGAATCCAAAAAATTACTTTGGGAATTACTGTTGGTGCCTTACTCTGTCCTGGGGGTTGTGTACACAGAAGAAAATCTGTCTTTGGCAACAGGGAAGATGGGGTACAAGGTATACAGACATAAAACAATCACAGAACACAAAATGCACATTCGTGTAATACTAACCTTAGTGCAAAAAGAATTAGATGGAATAAGTTGTGTGGGCTGGAGAGTTTTCTTCTCCCTCTCCTTTCTAAAAATTTTTTTCCTTTTTTTTAAAAAAACTATTTTTTTGAGATGGGGTCTCGCTGTGTTGGCCAGGTTGGTCTTTAACTCTTGGCCTCAAGCAGTCCTCCTGTCTCAGCCTCCAAAAGTGCTAGGATTACAGGCATGAGCCACCATGCCCGGCATCTGAATTTTTTTTTTTAATAAAGAGCTAGAAATGGGGTATCACTACGTTGGCCAGGGTAGTCTCCAACTCTTAGCCTCCATCAGTCTTCTCACCTAGGCTTCCCAAAGTGCTGGGATTGCAGGCATGAGCTACCATGCCCAGCCAAGAGTTTTTTCTTTAGTAAATGTTACAGGCAGCAAACATTTGAGTACCCTCCAGGTGTGAGACACTGTGTCATAGACTAGTAAAGTTATGAGGGGAGACTTTGTGGAAAAGGTGGAATTTGAAATGGACACACAGGAAAAATTTCTAGAGATGTGATGGGTATTTTTTTATTTTATTTTATTTTTTGATACAGGGTCTCACTCTTGCCCAGGCTGGAGTGCAGTGACCCAATCACAGCCCACTGCATCCTCAACCTCCCAAGGCTCAGGTGATCCTCCTGCCTCAGAGTAGCTGGGACTGTAGACACTTGCCATGATGCCCAGTTAATTTTTGGTTTTTTAGTAGAGGTGGGGTTTTGCCATGTTGCCCAGCCTGTTCTTGAACTGGGCGTAACTGATCCACCCGTCTCAGCCACCACATCGTCTGGCCTGTCATGGGTATTGTGTGCTTAAAATTGCAATGGCAGAATGCAGTATTCAAATGACCAGTCTTGGGGACTCCAGAGCTTTCCATACCTACCATCTGGGGTTCCTCAGTATTCTTTGTAATATCCTTTAAACCAGTAAACGCATTTCCCTGAGTTCTGTGAGCTACCCTAGCAAATTAGTTGAACCTGAGGATGAGGTCGTGGGAACCCTGGTTTGTAGTCAGTTGGCCAGTGGCCTGGACCTTCTATTGGCATCTGAAGTAAGGGCAGTCTTATGGGACTGAACCCTCAACCTGTGACATCTGACACTATCTCCAGGTAGATAACATCAAAAATGCATTGAATTAGAGGACACTTGACTGGTGTCCAATAAACAATTGATAGCTTGCTTGATACGTGGGGAAAAACCATCACGTATCTGGTATCAGAAGTGTTGTGTGTTGTTGATTGTTGAGTGAAATAATAGGAGAAACTGAATTTGTTTTAATTTTATACTCGATCCACATGGAGCTTACATTCTACTGGGATAGAAAGACTATGAGTAAAATCATAATGCAATTTCAGGTAATACATGCTAGGAATAAAAGAGGGTTAGAGAGTGACTCAAAGTTTGGGGTGAAGTGGCTATTTTGGGTAAGGTGGTCAGAAAACAGCTCTAGAGAGAGGTAACTGAGCAGAGACATGAGTGCTAAGATGCAAGCTGTTGAAAGATCTGGGGCTACTCTAGGCATACTCTAGGCATACTCTAGGCATATATGGGATAGCCCTGCTCCTCAAGGAGCAGTCAAAAAAGAAGAGCTCTGGAGAAGAGTTTTCTATAAAAGCATATGAAAATTTGTTCTGTGTTTTTGTTTTTTTATGTTATGTTTTGTTTTGTTTTTTGAGGCGGAGTCTCACTCTCACCCAGGCTGGAGTGCAGTGGAGCAATCTCAGCTCACTGCAAACTCCACCTCCCAAGTTCAAGTGATTTTCCTGCCTCAGCTGGTATTACAGGTGTCTGCCACCATGCCCAGCTAATTTTTGTATTTTTAGTAGAGACAGGGCTTCACTATGTTGGCATGGCTGGTCTCGAACTCCTGGCCTCAAGTAATCCACCTGCCTTGGCCTCCCAAAGTGTTGGGATTACAGGTGTGAGCCACCTCGCCCAGCCGGAAAAATTGTGATTGATTGAGACAGACAGACACAGATTTTATGGCAGAAGGAATAGCCAATGTAAAGGTCCTGAGATGGCTTAAGGAAAGATGAGAAGGCTATAGCGAAATGAAGATGGTAAGTGCCAGGGAAGAGTGTATTTATTTCTCCTACAGCATTTAAGGAGCTCCAGCTGTGAGCTTAAAAGTCTTGGAGCGTTAGGGATGAAAGAAGTATAAGGCATAATTCCTGCAGAGCTGCTCACAGTCTCGTGAAAACAGAGTAGATAAATGAGTAGATGATTGCAGTACAGTAAGATAATGTTGTAGTAGTGGTATATAGAGGGTTGTGGGGGAGCATAGAGATGGGCGTTTAACCCAAACTGGAAGAGTCATGGAACAGCCCTAAAACTATCAAACATACGGAACCTGTATTGAAAGTGCCTAGATACTATGCCAACTGGTTCATGGATTTCTCTCATTTAATATTTATAAGAACCTTATGAAGTAGATACTCTTACGAACTATTATTACAGATGAGAAAACAGATTCAGAGAGGTAAGTAGCTTATCCAGGTTAGTAAGTGGCATAGGTCAGATCTGAATTCTAAGCCTAGCCATCACTTACCGCCCCCGACTGGATTGGATCCCTATCATGTAGACTCATAGCATCTGTATCTTTACATCATAACTTAATATGTGTAATTATAGATTTGTGTGATTTTTTTTTTTTTTTTTGGTCTCTGTCTCTGCAAGACTAAGCTGTCTTTCTCCGTTTATAGTCTCATGCCTAGCATAGTGCTTGAACCCAAATAATAAATATTTTTGAATAATTAATAAGCTCTGCTACTTAGGTATGCTTACTATCCAAGAATCACAAAGGAACTAAGGTTGTTTTCTCCATATTCAGCCATCAGGATCCTTTTGTAGTACTTTAGAGTATCACTATAATACTTTAATACTTAAAAGTTGTTAAGAACAGTTTAATAGAAAGGTTACCTTGACTAAAGAATAAGCTGCATCTTCGGGGCTTCTGCTTTGATTCTTTGGTCTCTAAGTTTTTTGTTGTTGTTTGTTTTAGATGGAGTTTTGCTGTTGTTGCCCTGGCTGGAGTGCAGTGATGCAATCTTGGCTCACTGTACCCTCCACCTACCGGGATCAAGTGATTCTCCTGCCTCAGCCTCCCAAGTGGCTGGGATTACAGGCACGCACCAGCACGCCCGGCTAATTTTGTATTTTTAGTAGAGACAGGGTTTCACCATGTTGGTCAGGCTGGTCTTGAACTCCTGACCTCAGGTGATCCACCCACCTTGGCCTCCCAAAGTCCTGGGATTACAAGTGTGAGCCACCATGGCTGGCCTGGCCTCTAAGTTTTAAATTTCATTCTAGATTCCCTTGGCACTTAAATATGCAACTTGTGTTTGTTTTATCCACCTCTTTGTTCTAATCCTAGTTCTTTTGTATTTACACTGAAGTAGTTTAAGGAGCATAAGGGTAAAAATGTTAAAAATAAGGAGTAGCCAGGCATGGTGGCTCATGCCAGTAATCCTAGTACTTTGGGAGGGTGAGGCTGATGGATCACTTGAGGTCAGGAGTTTGAGACCAGCCTGACCAACATGGAAAAAACCCGTCTCTACTAAAAATACAAAAATTAGGGGTGTGGTGGCACGCACCTGTAATCCCAGCTACTTGGGAGGCTGAGGCATGAGAATCACATGAATCCAGGAGACAGAGGTTTCAGTGAGCCGAGTTTGCGCCACTGCACTCGAGGCTGGGCAACAGAACGAGACTCTGTCTCAAAAAAAAAAAAGGAATATAAGTATAGCAAGTATATGCTGGACAGTTTATCCCTGGATTATTAGGAATGTTTACTTGCTTGTTATAAGAAATATGGAAACAGGCTGAGTGTGGTGGCTCACACCTGTAATCCTAGCACTTTGGGAAGCCGAGGCAGGCAGGTCATCTGCGGTCAGGAGTTCGAGACCAGCCTGGCCAACATGGCGAAACCCTTTCTCTACTGAAAACACAAAAATTAGCCAGGTGTGATGCTGCACATCTGTAATCCCAGCTACTTGGGAGGGTGAGGTAGGAAAATTACTTGAACCCGAGAGGTGGAGGCTGCAGTGAGCCGAGATGGTGCCACTGCACTCCAGCCTGGGTGACACAGAGAGATTCTGTCTCAAAAAGAAAAAAAAAAGACAAATATGGCAGCTTGGCCAAATGTGGTGGGTCACGCCTGTAATTCCAGCACTTTGAGAGGCCAAGGTCAGCGGATTACTTGAGGTCAAGTTTAAGACCAGCCTGGCCAACATGGTGAAACCCCATCTCTACTAAAATTGCAAAAATTAGCCTCCTGTGGTGACACATGCCTGTAATCCCAGCTACTTGGGAGGCTGAGGCAGGAGAATCACTTGAACCCAGGAGGCAGAGGTTGCACAGAGTGGAGATTGTACCACTGTATTCCAGCCTGGGCAACAGAGTGAGACTCTCAAAAAAAAGGAAATACGGAAGCATAAATGCTTAAGAGTTTGTCTATTATGTGAAATATCTGTTAATTTTTTATTCTGGACATCATTTGCTGTTGTCCTAGTCAGATGTTTTTACTGTGTATCTTTGAGTACTTCTGTCTTCCACATATTATAAAATGACTAATATTGAGTACTACCATAAATCATTGAAAAATCGGCTGTTTTGCTGAAAAGTAAAAGCATTGTAGGAAAATTTGTCTCTGTGGCCAAGTTGCAGTGGTCAAATTAAACATAAGTGTTTTTTAAATTTCTGACTTTTATTGTCTTTGCTTACAGCTTTTTACCTGCACCTACTCAGCTATCTCAGGACCAGCTTGAGGCTGAAGAAAAGGCAAGATCCCAAAGATCGCGGCAGACCTCATTGGTCTCCTCCCGAAGAGAGCCTCCCCCGTACGGATACCGGAAAGGCTGGATACCTCGGTTATTAGAGGTACATATGGATCTTAAGTTTAGATTTATTAAGTTGTGCTGAAATTTATAGCACACTATAACATAAATTTAAATGTTAGAACCTCTGATTATGAATGTCAGTGTGATAGAAATTCTGGTTATGCGCTCTCAAGATGTGTATTTCCCTCAGAAGATGTGTCATTTTCTTTTTGCTTATTATCTGTCACTGCTTTGTGGTTGCTAGAGAATTGTACCATTTGTCTATTCCTATATCAAACTATTAAATATTTACAAGAAAACTAGCATTTTGTAAATCCAGGAATTATAGCATATGGAAAATAATGGGAAGGTAAAAGGTAAGAGAGTTGAAAGTTGTTTTCATGTTTGGGCTCCTCCTCCTCCCCTCCAGTAATACCACATAACCCTGAAGAGACAACTTTCCTTCAGGGAAAACTCCAGTAGCACTTGTCTTCTTATCTTTAATTTGAGAATGTTAATATATATCTGATATATAGATTAAATATGTTTTTGCGGGTATAAGAGACAAAATTTGGTTGATTTGAAGGCAATGAGGGAGAAGGAACCATCTGGAATAGCCCTTTCTATCTCTAGCTTGTTGCCAAAGAACAAGCCTCCGGTCGGGCGCAGCGGTTCTCACCTGTAATCCCAGCACTTTAGGAGGCCGAGGCAGGTGGATCATCTGAGGCCAGGAGTTCAAGACCAGCCTGACCAACATGGAGCAACCCCATCTCTACTAAAAATACAAAATTAGCCAGACTTGGTGGCTCATGCTTGTAATCCCAGCTACTCCGGAGACTGAGGCAGGAGAATTACTTGAACCTGGGAGGCAGAGGTTGCAGTGAGCTGAGATCGCACCATTGCACTCTAGCCTGGACAACAACAGCAAAACTCCGTCTCAATAAAAAATAAAAAGAGCAAGCTTCCTTGGCAGCACCTATTCTAATTACTCAGGATCCTTTACATTAATTAATTAATTTTTAGGATGGAATCTCACTCCGTTTCCCAGGCTGGAGTGCAATGGTATGATCTCAGCTCACTGCAACCTCCGCCTCCCAGGTTCAAGCGATTCTCCTGCCTCAGCCTCCCAAGTAGCCAGGATTACAGGCACAGGCCACCATGCACAGCTAATTTTCTGTATTTTTAGTAAAGACAGGGTTTCACCATGTTGGCTAGGCTGGTTTTGAACTCCTGACTTCAGGTGATCTGCCTGCCTCGGCTTCCTGAAGTGCTGGGATAACAGGCCTGAGCCACCGTGCCTGGCCTACATTAATTTAATACATATTCCTTTCCCTGATTCTAGGGCAGCCTTCCCATGCTTGACCACTGTCTTCTCTAGGGAGAAAAGCAAACATTTGAGACACGTATTTCCTCCTCAGGACCCCCTCCACTTTAATCAAGCCTTTTCCTTCTCTCCCAGTATTCCTTCTGATTCCTGCATATTTTGCTTCTTCATGTCCCAACGGATATATCTGCCCTATTCAAAATCTGAAGTGTCTATATCATTCCCAGTTATTTTCGTTTTATCACTTTTCTTTCTTTCTTTCTTTTTTTTTTGAAGATAAAAATCTCACCCTGTCACCCAGGCTAGAGTGTAGGGGTGCGATCTCAGCTCACTGCAACCTCTGCCTCAGCCTCCCAAGTAGCTGGGATTATAGGCACGCATCACCATACCTGGCTAATTTTTGTGTTTTTAGTAGAGGCAGAATTTCGCCATGTTGGCTGGACTGGTCTCGAGCTCCTGACCTCAAGCAATCCACCTGCGTTGGCCTCCCAACGTGCTGGGATTACAGGTGTGAGCCACCAAGCCCAGCCATCACCCCATCACTTTTCTTTGTTCTGTCCTTACTGGTTATGATTTTTACTTCGCAAGTATGAAGGGCTCATGCCTTTTTTCACATGCCTTCAAGTAGTGATCGTAGTATTCATTGAATTGATAGTTGTAGCTTAGAGTCCTACCAGAAGCCATCTGTATTCTCAATCTCTTCCATGTCTCAGTCCCCTGGCTACCAGATTTCTTTTGTTTTTGTTTTTTTTTTTTTTGAGACAGAGTCTTGCTCTGTTACCAGACTGGAGTACAGTGGCGCGATCTCAGCTCACTGCAACCTCGCCTCCTGGGTTCAAGCAGTTCTCTGCCTCAGCCTCCCAAGTAGCTGGGATTACAGGCGTCCGCCACCTCGCCCGGCTAATTTTTTTGTACTTTTAGTAGAGACGGGGTTTCACCATGTTGGCCAGGCTGGTCTTGAACTCCTGACCTCATGATCCACCTGCCTCGGCCTCCCAAAGTGCTGGGATTACAGCTGTGAGCCACCGCACCCGACCCATACTCTTTATTAGAGTTTATAAGAGGAACACCCAACTAGATCATATCTTGTCCTATGTATTCCAAAAAACCCACATGTAGGTTTTTTTGTTGCTTTTTTGTCAGCTTTCCTCTGGTCCTTATGACTGCTGGTGTGTGAAGGCCAGTCATATTGCAATTATTAAGGGATTTTTGTTGCTTTTGTTTTCTCTGATAGTGTAATTTGTGGGAGGCAGAACAAGATGAAAGATTATCAAGGATTCTTACCTGGGGAAAAAAAGTAATGCTTGGCATCATCTAATAGAGGAGTTGAGTGTCTCTGTTGAGGCATTATAAATATTGTTTGGTCTGTCAATAGGTTGCACAATGAGGCATTATAAATATTGTTTGGTCTGTCAATAGGTTGCACAATGCATACTTGCGAAGTAAAAATCATAACCAGTAAGGACAGAACAAAGAAAAGTGATGGGGTGATGGCTGGGCTTGGTGGCTCACACCTGTAATCCCAGCACGTTGGGAGGCCAACGCAGGTGGATTGCTTGAGGTCAGGAGCTCCAGACCAGTCCAGCCAACATGGCGAAACTCTGCCTCTACTAATCACCTTACGTAGAATGGAAATCTCATCCTTGCATTTCAGCATTACTATACTTGGTTGCTATTAGGTTTTTAGATTCCTACTTGACTATTAGTGGTTTCATATATCCTGGTGGAACAAAACAGTTTATTTGAAAATCAAGTTGAAATGGCCAGCTAATCTGGAAATGCTATGGATGCTGCTTGAGGGGAGTGAATGTTCTGTGGAAGAAGGCATTTTATTCTAGTTTTCAAAATAAAAGCTATGATTTTCTGGCAATCTTAATGACCACATAATGCTACATCTACAGTTCTGAAGTGCTTATTATAGTTGAAAAACTCTAGCAAATCCAAGCATGTGTCAGATTGATGGCCTGGGTACGGGAAGCACTTTTATTAGGAATGCTTTAACTCTTTCTCATTTACAAGAAAATGTCTCTCAGCGTTATTCTCTTGGTTTTCAAAAACTTCAAACATTTTTTTAGCAAATAAGCATATTGTACTTAGGAACTCATATATCTTAGATCTAATGGAGTATTACTTAAAGAGGTCTTGTAAAAGTGAATATTTTCTTTTTTTTTTCCATCAAACTCCCTCTAAATGATTAAATTTAATTTGTGTTTTCTATCATTTCTTAATAGTACTCGTTTGGCTGTTTTGAGCTAAAAGAAAGATATTTCACAGTAGTAGAAAATACAAAGCTTTTCGGAGTCTCAAACGATCTGGTTCAGGTGCTGCATATAATTAATACCTGCGAGATCTCAGGAAAACCACTTAATTTTTCTAAACCTGAATGTTTCCATTTAAAATACAATGATGTTAAAGAGTTACAAGGATTAAATGAGATAATACAAGTGTGAATCATGTTTAGTGTACTAAGCAAATACTACTAAACTTTTTAAACTACTTAAAAATTATACTTGATCCTCATGTTTACTCAATAAACCTTTTCAAAATATTACATCAGCAAACTTTATTTAGCTTGTTCTACTTTAGCAGTCTCAGTTCTCTCCTAAATAATTATGTATAATCACTAATAATCACTAGTAGAAATGTAGTAAACTCATTTCTGGATCCTTCCGGTTGTATTCATTTGCTTCTCACATAACAATGAGTAAATAATATGTTAATAAAATCTGATTCCAAGAAAAAATCTTCTATATTTCTGCCCCAAGTATAGCTTTACCTGTTCCTCACTAAAATATGTATATATACAAATATATGCATATATATTTTGCCTTGTCCTAGCCATTTTGCTTAGTTTTGTCCTGCATATATGAAATCCACATTGTCTTGCTGTATTCTGTAAGTCCCTTCATGATCTGGTGTTTTTTACTCATGTAACTTGTGCCTCAAGCTCTGCTGTCCTTATTAAGCTGTTAGCCCCACTGAATTCTCATTTCCTAAAATATGCCAAGCTCATTCTTGCAGCAGGGCCTTCACATTGGCTATTTGATCCGTCTAGAAAATGCTTCGTGTGTGTGTGTGTGTGTGTGTGTGTGTGTGTGTGTACACACATCTTCCCATGACTGCTTTCTAATCATTCAGGCTTTAGCTCACATGTCACTTCTTCACAAAGGCTGTCCCCAACCACCCTATCAAAAGTAGCCCCTTTTCCCAGTCTTGATCTTTATGTTACCTTCATGGTACTTATCACAAGCCAAAGAATGTGTTTTTTTCTATCTTTGCCTACTAGAATGTAAACTCCGCAAGAGACAGGGACCTCTGCTGTATCTCTAGCATCTAGCATACTAAGGACTCAACAATTACTTGTTGAATGAATGAATGTATCTTGAATGTCAAATGATTAACTATTTTATTTAACTACTTCTAATGTGTAGGATTTTGGAGATGGAGGTGCTTTCCCAGAGATCCATGTGGCCCAGTATCCACTGGATATGGGACGAAAGAAAAAAATGTCGAATGCACTGGCCATTCAGGTGGATTCTGAAGGAAAAATTAAATATGATGCAATCGCTCGACAAGGACAGTCAAAAGACAAGGTAATCCTCTCATGTTTTCCCTCAATGATAAATATTTTAGGAAACATTTTAAATTTTGTGAACACGATGAATCTCTTGCTGTTTGAATTATGTTAAAAGTAGCAATGGCTGGACATGGTGGTTTGTACCTAGATTCCCAGCTACTTGGGCGGCAGAGGCAGGAGGTTTGATTGAGCCCAAGAGTTTGAGAATACAACGAGCCACTGCACTCTTGCTTGGGTGGCAATACCTTGTTTTAAAAGGGGGAAAAAAGTACATTTTAAAACAGTTACTTTATATTACTAGCATTCTAAAATTGCCAGTAAATTTTTTAAAATCTGCAATCCCAGAGCCTTACCATCAACTTTTAATTTCTCTTGTAGTTTCTTCTAGTTTTTTCCTGTAGTCTTTACTGATTTCCTCCATGTACTTAGAGTACTTAGATATTTAATAGTTCATTTGAATATAATAAATTACACAAACTTCTTTTGCCCTAGATTAAATACAAAACTAGCATTTGCTATCCAGATTTAGGATGGCCCTGCTACGAAGTAATCCATAGGCCAAAAATAAAATGCTTAAAATAATCTCATCACAGAACAGCTACACTCAGGGCCAAGGAACTATTTTTAAGAAGACCTAGTTTTTTTTTTTTTTTTTTTTTTTTTTTTCCTTGTAAATAAATACTCAAGATAGAAGTGAAAGATTTCTTTAGAACTGATGATGTTTGGAAAAATACTTGAGAGCTTTCAGTACCTATCGTTTGCCTCTCTGTCCCCCGCAAACTTTTTCAATTTACCCTCTAAAATAACACTAACAACCCATCCTTTTCTTCTGCATCATGGCTGCTAAGCTTTGGGGGAAGACAATTATGCAGTCATGCAGATTTATATCAACTGTTTCAGCTCAGCTCCCTTGGTACTCCTGCCGAACTTTAATTCCTACTCCTCTCATCCCATCTCATTCTTAGCAGGTGACTCCCCCATCGATTTGAATATAAAGACTGTTGGAAGAAAATAGTCAATTTTCTTCATCCTGCACTTGTGTTTTTTCCTTGACTTTTACTTTTGTTTTTGCATGAAATGCCTTCTTCTGTCTAAGTCTAATCTTTTTTTAATTTTATTTTTTATTTGTTTTTTTGAGACAGGGTCTTCTTCAGTTGCCCAGGCTGGAGTGCAGTGATCATGATCATGGCTCACTGAAGCCTCAACTTCCTGGGCTCAAGCAATCCTCCCACCTCAGCCTCTCAAGTGGCTGAGACTCCAGATGTGCACCACTATGCCCGGCTAATTTATTATTTTTTTGTAGAGGTGGGATATCCCTATGTTGCTCAAGCTGGTCTTGAACTTTTGGGCTCAAGCAATCCTCCTGCCTCTACCACCCAAAGTGCTGGGATCACAGGCATGAGCCACTGCACCTCGATCTATACCTAATCTTGCCATATGTGTTCTGGATCTATATCCCTTCCCTCTTCCTTTGGGAACCTTACCTACTAGTTAATCTCAACAGTTCTTCACTTCTCCTCTTCTAATGGCTCTTTCCTGTTAGCATTTGAATGTGCTTGTTTTTCTTGTCATTTGTTTGTTTGTTCTTTTTTAGATTCTAGTACCATGGCACCCTCATAGCTCATTGCAACCTTGAACTCTTGGGCTCAGGTGATCATCCTACCTCAGCCTCCTGAGTAGCTGGGACTACAGACACGCACCACCACGCCCAGCTAATTTTTTTATTTTTAGTAGAGAAGAGGGCTCACTATTTTGCCCAGGCTGGTCGTGAACTCCTGGGCTCAAACAATCCTCCCTCCTTAGCCTCCCAAAGCACTGGGATTATAGGTGTGAGCCAGCATACATACCTGGCCTTTGTTTTCTGCTTTATTTTTGCTTCATAACAACCACTTCAGTAAAGCCATAACTTTGCTAAACAAATGATCATGGCTTTAATTTAATTTTATTTATTTGAGATAGGATCTTCCTCTGTCTCCCAAGCTAGAGTACAGTGGTGTGATCATGGCTCACTGAAGCCTTGACCTCCAGGGCTCAAGTGATCCTCTCACCTCTGCCTCCCAAACAACTGGGACTATAGGCACACACCACACCTGGCTACTTTTTTTTTTTTTTTTTTTTGGAGACGGAGTCTTGCTCTGTCGCCGAGGCTGGAGTGCAGTGGCGCAATCTCAGCTCATTGCAAGCTCCACCTCCCAGGTTCACGCCATTCTCCTGCCTCAGCATCCCAAGTAGCTGGTACTACAGGCGCCCACCACCATGCCCAGCTAATTTTTTGTATTTTTAGTAGAGATGGAGTTCACTGTGTTAGCCAGGATGGTCTCAGTCTTCTGACCTTGTGATCCGCCCACCTTGGCCTCCCAGAGTGCTGAGATTACAGGCGTGAGGCTGCCTGGCCTTTCTTATCTTTTGAAAGATAGGCTTTTCCCTGAGTACCTACTCTCAGTGTTCCCTCTAACTACCACCTAATTTTCTTCACTTTTTTCAGATTTTTTTCAGGAGTTGTTTTTGCCCTATTCACTTTCCTTTCACTCTTCAATTCACTACAAAATGGCCTCGCCTAAACCAGTTTGATGAGGTACTCTCTGGCAAAAGTCTCTTAACACATTTTTTTACAGCCCATTCTCTTTATATATTTTTTTTTTCTTTTAATCATTCTGTGACTGTAACCAAAAAACACAGCACATTCTCTTTAACTAATGTAATTTATTTGCCACTCATATGCTGATAGACTGTTCAATCTGTGTCCAGCCCAGTATTCTCTGCTGGGCTGTAGGTCCTTATATCTTACTGTCTACGAGGGCAAGTGTATCTAGATTTCCCTAAAGTGCTACTTAATCAAATCCAAACTTAAATACATAATTTTCCACTTAATCTACCTGCTATTTCTCTAACTCAGTAAATGGTAGTGGTATTTTCGTAATTGTTTATGCTGAAAGCCTGGGAGTCATTTTTTCTTACTATTATATTGATTAAAAAAAAATTATACAAATAGGCCAGACGCAGTGACTCACGCCTGTAACCCCAGCACTTTGGGAGGCTGAGGCGGGTGGATCACCAGGTCAGGAGATCGAGACCATCCTGGCTAACACGGCGAAGCCCAGTCTCTACTAAAAATACAAAAAATTAGCCAGGCGTGGTGGCAGGCGCCTGTAGTCCCAGGTACTTGGGAGGCTGAGGCAGGAGAATGGCATGAACCCAGGAGGCAGAGCTTGCAGTGAGCTGAGATGCACGACTGCACTCCAGCCTGGGTGACAGAGCAAGACTCTGTCTCAAAAAATTATGCAAATAATATATTATGGTAAAAGATACGATAAGTATATGTCACAAGTACATACAGTCCTGCCCACTTTTCTCCTATTTTACTTCCCAGAGGTAACTGCTGTTACTACAGTGATGCATATAATTCCACATTTTTGTTATGGGTTTAGATATTTATATCCTCATTTTACATATACATACACACTTAGAAACTTTTGTTTACATGAATGGAATTCTAATGCCCATAACTTCCTTTGACTTGGTTTGTTTTGTTTTGTTTTTTTGCTTAACATATTTGACAATTTTTTATTAGTACATATAGGTCTATTTTTTTTTTTTTATTAATCTGTATAGGATTCCATCATGTGGTTATCTGCTAGTTTTGTTAAGCATTGGTGGTTTTTAGTTTTACAGACAAATATATTCAAGATCCACATACAAACATCTTGTCGAACATGATTATTTGTTTAAAATAAATTCTTAGATGTGGACTTACTGGCTCAAAGGCTATTCAAATTTCACATGTGACACATACTGCCCATATGTTCTCTCTGCTTAACAATCATTCTGGTTCTTGTTTCCCTCAGACCTTCCATCTATTTAGTCTCTGTAAACTATCTTATTTTCTTAACACTTCTCAAGTATATTCCCCTCTCTGCTACTTAGTTCAGGCCGTTTTCATTTGCTTGATTTACTGCAGCCTGGAACCATCTCATTGCCATTTGTCTTGCTGGCATGAACAAACAAATTCATCTATGTCTGTTTCTTTCTCTCTCATCATGTATATACACATACACGCAAGTGTGCACAATTAAAATCTTTCTATGGCTTCCATGGGTAAGGACTAAGCTGCTGTGGCATGCTTGACCCCTTACTCACTTTTCTGGCCTAGCTTTGACTCTCATCAGAATACTGAAATCCAAAAATAAACAGTTCACTTTTAGCCATTCTGTTTGTTTTCACTATAAAATAAATACTGTTATAGGTGTTCTTGTTTGTTTTCGAGACACAGTCTTGCTCTGTCACCCAGGCTGGAGTGCAGTGGCGCAATAACGGCTCACTGCAGCCTTGAACTCCTGAGCTCAAGTGATCCTCCCACCCAAGCCTTCTGAGTAGTTGGAACTACAGGTGCACACCACCACACCTGGCTAATTTTTGTATTTTTTGTAGTGACAGGGTTTCTTTCACCTTGTTGCCCAGGCTGGTCTCAAACTCCTGAGCTCAAATGGTCTGCCTGCTTTGGCCTCCCACAGTGTTGGGATTACAGTTGTGTGCCACTGCACCCAGCCAAGGTGGTTAAGAAGAAAAAAACTTTTTTTTCTGAGACTGAATCTTGCTTTGTCACCCAGACTGGCGTACAGTAGGGCAATCTCAGCTCACTGTGACCTCAGCCTGTCCGGCTCAAGCAGTTCTTCTGCCTCAGCCTTCTGAGTAGCTGGGATTACAGGCACCTGCCACCAGGCCCAGCTCGTTTTTGTATTTTTAGTAGAGATGGGTTTCACCATGTTGGTTAGGCTGCTCTTGAACTCCTGACCTCAAGCACTCCACCTGCCTCAGCCTCCCAAAGTGCTGGGATTATGTTCAGGCATTCCCTATAAATATTTGCCATGAGGAACTACTTGTAGCTCCCATAATATGATACATTCTCTCTTGAGACTTCCCATGGATATTCTTTTTTCTAGAAAGTTCTACCCTTATTCATTCTCTGACTTAATTCTATTGCTTTCCATTCTCAACTCACTCTTCACTATTCCAGGGTGTTGTCTTGGACCTTCTCTGGCTAGACTGAGTGTCCCTCTTCTCTACTCCCAATGTTTATCATAGCAGTCATCACCTTTTGTTGTGATTATATGTTCACTTATAATCTGTATCAGTTGACTATAATGTTTTTAAGGGCAGGGATTATATATTTGTATATATTTGTATTTCCCTCTTTGATGCCTTACTGCCTGAAAGTTTGACACATAAGGCATCCACCAGTGTTTGTTCAGCAAATAATAGTGGTTTTCATTGTATAACACAAAATCACTTCTCTTGAAGCCAGTGAGGAAGTATAGTCCCCTCCTGCAAAAGGAAAATTAGGCGCCTATACATGGAGAACATACACTGGAAATTTACCCTGTATCATGGAGGACTTCACTTCACTTCAGTTGCCTTTGTTTTGGTGCATCTCTCCTTGGGGGTAATCACTCTTTATTGGTATGTGCTACCTCTCCAGTCCCATTTGGTAGCAAAAAGCAACATCTAAGGGCAACAATTTGGCATTGGCAGTTTGTGTTATTTTGAATGAAATACAGCTTTGGTCCATTTTGCATTATATTTCAAGACGACAAACCAAGAGTTTTATCTGATTTCTAGAGAATGATGTTTAAATCACTGTCTGTATTGGTGATTATTTTGTATTCGAAATAGAGTAGAACTGTTCAGACTGAACTATTTATTTTTGGAGTTGAGTATCTTGGCCAAATAAGGTCTCCAAAGCATTGTTCCTTTTTTTTTCCTCTCTTTTGTTTTTTTTAAAATTTATTTATTTTGTTATTTTTTTGAGATGGAGGCTTGCTATGTTGCCCAGGCTGGAGTGCAATGGTGCAATCTTGGCTCACTGCAACTTCTGCCTCCCAGGTTTAAGTGATTCTCCTGCCTCACCATCCCACATAGCTGGGATTACAGGCACGTACCACCACGCCTAGCAAATTTTTTTGTATTTTTAGTAGCGACAGGGTTTCACCATGTTGGCTGGGCTGGTCTTGAACTCTTAACCTCAGGTGATCCACTCACCTTGGCCTCCCAGAGTGTTGGGATTACAGACATGAGCCACTATGCCCGGCCAGATCATTACAGTGTCTGTAATGCAGCCACTAGAACCCCAAACTGGGACCACTTTCAGGTTTATATCTTTTTGTTTGTTTGTTTTCTAGAAGTGGATAGATTCATGCATGAAGTTTGGAATGCATTGAATAATTCAACATTAATTGAGTAATTATTACACACCATTGGCATTGGGGGAGCACTTCTTGATTGTTTGGGACCGTCTTTAGCATTGTACAATGTTTAGCATAAGTGGCACTACCTGTAAATCCTAGTAGTGTCCCCATCCTACCCCCATTGTCTTAACTAGAAACACTTCACACATTTACAAAGGCACTGGGAGAGAGGAGTTAGAGGTGGCAGTGATGCCCTGTTTGACAATCACTGATTTTCCTGTTTTAGAAGAAATAGAAATGGGCTGCATAATATATAAAATAGGATTTAAAAAATTTGTTATTCCTGAGACTGAACAGGTTATTGGATTTCTGAATTTGGACCAAGATTTCTGATTTACTTCCAAGAAGTCTGGTATTCTTCAGAAACCAGCGAGTTCTCACTGAAATATTAACAGTGAATGAGAAAGAATGGAAAATGCTAGGTAGTAGGTATAAGAGGTGAGAAGAATCAGTGAGGATTCTAAGACATAATATTCTAGGACAAGTCTAAGGCAATTGATCTCTCTACATGTGAAATGAGTACTGTGTATACGACTTATTAGTAATGCAAAATTGGGAATGAAAAAGTTTTTTTAGTGTAAAGCTTGATACAACCAAATGCTTTTTTTCCTCATTATGATTTGAGTGATAAATCTCTTTTTTTTTTTTGAAATGGAGTTTTGCTCTTGTTGCCCAGGCTGGGATGCAATGGCATGATCTCAGCTCACCGCAACCTCCGCCTCCTGGGTTCAAGTGATTCTCCTGCCTCAGCCTCCCGAGTAGCTGGAATTACAGGCCTGCACCACCATGCCTGACTAATTTTATATTTTTGGTAGAGACGGGGTTTCTCCATGTTGGTCAGGCTGGTCTCCAATTCCCGACCTCAGGTGATCCGCCCACCTTGGCCTTCCAAAGTGCTGGGATTACAGGTGTGAGCCACCGCACCCGGCCAAGTGATAAATCTTGAAATAAGGGCTTGGTGTATGTATTTTTCCTTCTGAAACAGTTATGTAAGAAATATTACATACAGGACAAGTGCATTGGCTCATGCCTGTAATCCCAGGACTTTGGGAAGCTTGAGGTGGGAGCATCATTTGAGGCCAGCAGTTTGAGACTAGCCTGGGCAATATAATGAAACGCTGTCTCTTAAAGAAAAGAAATGTTACACATATACTATACCCAAAAGAATGCCTTCAACGTATTACCCCTAAAAAACTGTAACAACTTTAAACTGACCCCATGATAAATTATATGTTGTTTGTATGATTTCACACAGTAGCTAAGCTCGATAGCGTTTTCTTTCTACCTCACATAGTGAATGTTTTGACAGGCTTATCCTTTTAGTCTAGTTATTTTCCTGTTTTCTGTAATATCTGTTTTACAGATGAGTTACTACTTTATCTTGTTCACAAAGCTTATTTGTGCTTCTGATACTTTCAAGAGTATATTGTATTTTTCAGATAATGCTCCCCAGCCCATTTGCCTCCTGGAATGTACTCAGTTTCCTCAGCACATTTAATTCTCAGACTATAAAATGTGGGGTTTCGGCCAGGTGCTGTGGCTCACACCTGTAATCCCAGCACTTTGGGAGGCTGAGGCAGGTGGATCGCCTGAGGTCAGGAGTTTGAGACCAGCCTGGCCAACATGGCGAAACCCCGTCTCTACTAGAAATACAAAAATTAGCCGGACATGGTGGCATGCGCCTGTAATCCCAGCAACTTGGGAGGCTGAGGCAGAAGAATGGCTTTAACCCAAGAGGCGGAGGTTGCAATGAGCCGAGATCATGCCATTGCACTCTAGCCTGGGCAACAAAAGCAAGACTTTGTCTCAAAAAAAAAAAAAAAATTGGAGGGCGGGCGCGGTGGCTCAAGCTTGTAATCCCAGCACTTTGAGAGGCTGAGACGGGCGGATCACGAGGTCAGGAAATCGAGACCATCCTGGCTAACCCGGTGAAACCCCGTCTCTACTAAAAAATACAAAAAAGTAGCTGGGTGAGGTGGCGGGCGCCTGTAGTCCCAGCTAGTCGGGAGGCTGAGGCAGGAGAATGGCATAAACCCAGGAGGCGGAGCTTGCAGTGAGGTGAGATCCGGCCACTGCACTCCAGGCTGGGCTGAGCCAGACTGCGTCTCAAAAAAAAAAGAGAAAAAAAAATTGGGGGTGGGTTTTATAATTAATTATTACGGAGGAACCTTGCTCTTCAGATGTCCTTCACTGAGCCTTGTGAGATGCTAGAATCTTATTGATGTTCATTTGAAGGGTTATTAACTTTGGAATGCCCAAATAAGGAGCAGCAAATGACTCTCGTATGCTAAATTAGTATTGACACTTTATGTTGAACACACATGACTACCAGGGAGCCATTTACTTAAAATCCTTTCCTATAACGATTGCTGTGGAGAAGTGATAAACTCTTCATGATTAACTCTTCATAGAATGGGTATTTTTTTCTAGTATTGTTATATAATTTTCAGCTTATGGTTGTATAGGTTTTTCCATGCTGAGAGGAAATAAGACTTTTGAGGCAGTTAGTAGCTGTATGATCTTAATGTACTGAACCTCACTCTTTTCAGTAGAGTGAGCTTTTATGGTCCCTTCCAAAATCAACACTCTTAGAGTATGGTGACACTAATAACTCACATATCAGTAGTACATGTTTTTTGCTAAATCATCTTAGGCTTTCTTACTTGATCCCTCTTCTCATTCCTGAGAAAAACAAGCAGGAGATTTTAGTGTATAGCCATGAGATAGTTTTTTCTGGGAAATCAGTAGCTTATAGAAAGTTCTGTAGGGCCTAAAATATAAACTTACTTATTTATTCATTCATCTATCCATTCTTTAAAATAGAGTTGGGTCTTGCCGTGTTGCCCTGGCTGGTCTTGAATTCCTGGGCTCAAGCTATCCTCCAACCTTGGCCTTCCAAAATGCTGTGATTATGGGCATGAGTCACTGTTCCCAACCTATAAACACCTTTAGCGTGTAACAGAATATCTCTAAAATTCATTTATTTATTCACTTGTACAAAAAATATTGATCAAATATCTCCTGTGGACCAGTCATCATCATAAGCACAGGAGAGACTTTTTTTTTTGAGACAGAGTTTTGCTCTTGTTGCTCAGGCTGGAGTGTAATGGCATGATCTCGGCTCACCGCGACCTCCGCCGCCTGGGTTCGAGCGATTTTCCTGCCTCAGCCTCCCATGTAGCTGGGATTACAGGCACCCACCACCATGCCCAGCTAATTTTGCCATTTTTAGGAGAGACAGGGTTTCACCATGTTGTTCAGGCTGGTCTTAAAATCCTGACCTCAGGTAATCCACCCGCTTTGGCCTCCCAAAGTGCTGGGATTACAGGCGTGAGCCCCCGTGCCCAGCCCTGTTTTTATTGTTTTAATAGGGGAGACAGATAATAAACAAGTAGATAATTTCATGCTGTGAACAGTCTTGATCACAGTAAACAGTGCTATGGAGCAAATGGTTGGGTCGGGAGGGGTTGCTACCAAGGCAATCAGAAGAAGCCTCGGTAAAGGAGGACCTTCTTTGATCTGAGACGGACAGATTGAGAGCTTACTTGAAGAATGATAAACAGAATTCTATAAAGGCCTGGAATTGGAGAAAAGTATGTTATGTTCAAGAAACAGCAGGTAAGCTAGTGTGACTGAAGCATAATTAGTGAGAAAGTGAGAGTTGTAAGGGGAGATTGAAGGCATAGGCAAAGTCAGGTCAAGTTGCATAAACCATAAAGTGGCTCACACTTTTTTGCTCTGTTTGGAGTAGAAAATTAGAAATATATGCATTTCCTTTAAATTGTTTTAAAGAATGATGTATGATAGACTTATTAATGTAAGACTTTGGCAGTGGTAAACAATTCTACAAAAAAAAATTTGTTGAAAATCTCAAGTGCCTAGGAATTTCATTTTCATTGATATTCATAAGTTGTCCTTTCTTTTTATGCACCTCAAAGAATTTCTGATGAAAGCATTAAAGGTAGAATGCCTATTATTTATTGAATTTTCTGTATCTCTCTCTTTTTTTTTTGTTTTTTTGTTTTTTGAGACAGTTTCTTCCTCTGTCACCCAGGCTGGAGTGGAGTGGTACACTCTTGGCTCACTGCAAGCTCCACCTCCCTGGTTAAAGCCATTCTCCTGCCTCAGCCTCCCCAGTAGCTGGGACTACAGGCGCCTGCCACCACGCCTGGCTAATTTTTTGTATTTTTAGTAGAGACCCGGTTTCACCATGTTAGCTAGGATGGTTTTGATCTCCTGACCTCATGATCCACCCGCCTCAGCCTCCCAAAGTGCTGGGATTACAGGCATGAGCCACCGCACCCAGCTCCTCTGTATCTCTTTTATACTTTAAAATATGCCATGTAACTTTTTATGAAAATATTTAAGAAGTATAGATGGACCTGAAAGTAACCAATACTCTATTTGTTAAGAGCCTGTCACATCAGTGTCAGCCTAATAGAAACAATGTTGGGCCTAGTAGAAGTCATGTAACAGGCCTCAATTTGGATAATGGATATAAAATAAGTTGTATATATAGAATATATTTTTCTTTTATTTTTTTTCTTTTATCTTTTCATGGAAGAAAGCGTTCTGGGTTTTTTAACTATGGCACATGTTTATTTTCTTAGTCTAATAGAGTTGATGACAAAAAAGAGAAGCATTATAAGTAGGATGAGGTCAGTAAAATTTTCCAGGCCCAGTGAATTTGGAAATTATTTGGTAACCTGACTTAAATTCTGCTGAGTTTGTAATCCAAGATAATAGTGCTATAGGTAATTTATATTATCATTAATTTCAAGTTCTAGTGATCATCGATGCACGATTTTGTTGACATGGTTTATTTGGATACTGACTTGATTAGAAGATCTCAAATAATTTAAATGCATGAGGTCAAGGGAAAATTATTGACTTACAGCCAAGGTAGCAATTTGTGTATATATTTTAAACTTCCTTGGTTTTAAAATCTAAAAGATAATATCTGAGTGTCCTAAATTTTTAAGTGTGCTGAGAGAACATGTTGACATCTGAAATGGCTAATGAGGTTTCTTTTCATTGTTTGCCTTTTTTAAGCCTGCTTGTGTTTGAACATTTTAGGTCATTTATAGCAAATACACTGACCTGGTTCCGAAGGAGGTTATGAATGCAGATGATCCAGACCTGCAAAGGCCCGATGAAGAAGCTATTAAAGAGGTAACTGGGAATTGATATATTCGATGACTGTTTACATCCTGATTAACTTCCAGACTCTCAATGTGATATTTCCTATTTCAGATAACAGAAAAGACAAGAGTAGCCTTAGAAAAATCTGTATCACAGAAGGTTGCCGCAGCCATGCCAGTTCGGGCAGCTGACAAACTGGCTCCTGCTCAGTATATCCGGTATGAATAATGCCTGGAAGACTTAGTTTCATTTTGAACTTGATTCAGCTTGGGGGGTCATGGTATTCTTTCACTAACCCACTTAGCAACCATTATGAATGTATTGTTTTGAATAATAACTTGAAGCCTGTGTACTCTCTTTGCAGACAGTTGAAAGCAGAATTTTTTAAGGTGTCCACTTTGGTTTTTGTTTGTTTTCTGAGATAAGGTCTCTCCTTTGCCCAGGCTGGAGTACAGTGACACCAACATGGCTCACTTTAGCCCCCACCTCCTGGGCTCAAGTGATCCTCTTGCCTTGATGCCACCATGCCTGGCTAATATTTTAATTTTTTGTAGAGACAAGGTCTTGCTGTGATGCTCAGACTGTTCTCAAACTCCTGGGCTCAAGCAGTCCTCCTGCCTTGTCATCCCAAAGTGCTGAGATTACAGACTTGAGCCACCACACTTGGCCTCTTTCTATACTTTTTTTTTTTTTTTTTTTTGAGACAGAGTCTTGCTCTGTTGCCCCGACTGGAATGCACTGGTGTGATCTTGGCTCACTGTAACCTCTGCTTCCCAAGAGAGTCTTCTGCCTCAGCCTCCCGAGTAGCTGAGATTACAGGTATCCACCACCATACCTGGCTAATTTCTGTATTTTTTTTAGTAGAGACAGGGTTTCACCACGTTGGCCAGGCTGGTCTCGAATTTCTGACCTCAAATAATCCATCCTCCTCAACCTCCCAAAGTGCCGGGATTATGGGCGTGAGCCACTGTGCCTAGCCTATGCTCTTTTCTTTCTTTCTTTCTTTCTTTTTTTTTTTTTGAGATGGAGTTTCGCTCTGTCACGCAGTCATGCAGTCTCGCTCTGTCACGCAGGCTGGAATGCAATGGCATGATCTTAGTTCACTGCAACCTCTGCTTCCTGGGTTCAAGCGATTCTCCTGCCTCAGTCTCCTGAGTAGCTGGGATTACAGGCTTGCACCACCATGCTCAGCTAATTTTTGTATTTTTAGTAGAGACAGGGTTTCACCACATTGGCCAGGCTGGTCTCAAACTCCTGACCTCAGATGATCCGCCCACCTCGCCCTCGCAAAATGCTGGGATTACAGGGATGAGCCACCCGGCCTGGCCCTATGCTATTTTCAAATTATATTTTTTATTTTTAGAAATTGACAATTACTTGTGGTGTATGACCTAAATCACAATTATTATTTATAGGTACTAGATATCTTTATAATACTTGTAAATTTTGAGACGTTTCACTTGACTAAATCTGCATAGAGAGATGAATCACATCCAGATATTAAGGGAAAATTCAGAGTTGGTAGGGCTGCTGTCATTATTTTTTTCTCTGTTTTATAACCTATGATTAATTAAAAACTGCTAACTGTAAGTTGCCTGCTGAGATTATTATGAGTGTTTTTTCCTCAGGTGCAGGCATACCAAATAGGTACTATTTTCTAGACTGCTTGTCTGTGAAACTGAACACTGCGCCTTCCATGTTGGAAAACATATGAGGATGGGTTATTTGCAAACTAATACCACCTAAGTTTTTTACTGTAACTCGTAATTTATGTTCTTTTATCCCTCTTGCTGTCTGCTTTGTCTAAATATTGTGTTAATTTTCTGTTAATGCTTTGCGAAAGGAATTGAAAATGTAGTCTAGCTTAAGATTGTAATAGAAGGAAAATACCTACTGAAAGCTTGAACTAATTACACCTTTAGTTTTTATCTGCTTTCTTCAGATATACACCATCTCAGCAAGGAGTGGCATTCAACTCTGGAGCTAAACAGAGGGTTATTCGGATGGTAGAAATGCAGAAAGATCCAATGGAGCCTCCAAGGTTCAAGTAAGTAAAAAGGAATAGGCTACTAATACACACAATAATATGGATGAATCTCAAAACGATTATGCTGAGTGAAAAAAGCCAGACGAAAACAAGTACATACAGTATGATTCCATTTATATAAAACTCCAGGAAATGCAAACTAACCTGTAGTTACAGAAAGATCGGTGGTTGCCTCTGGGAAAGGAGGTAGGGACGGAGAGGAGATGAGCGGGGCAAGAAGAATAGGCAAGGGGCAAGCAGAAACTTTTGGGGATGATAGACATGTTCACTATCTTGCTTGTGATGATGATTTCACAGGTACATATTTGTGTCAAAATTTAATCAAATTATATACTTTAAATATGTATAGCTAGTAAATGTCAATTATCTCAATAAACCTGCCTTTTTTTTTTTTTTGAGACAGAGTCTTACTCTGTCACCCAGGCTAGAGTGCAGTGGCACCATCTCAGCTCACTGCAAGCTCCGCCTCCTGGGTTCATGCCATTCTCCTGCCTTGGCCTCCTGAATAGCTGGGACTACAGGCGCCTGTCACCATGCCCAGCTAATTTTTTGTATATTTAGTAGAGACGGGGTTTCACCATGTTAGCCAGGATGGTCTCGATCTCCTGACCTCAGGCGATCTGCCCACCTCAGCCTCCCTAAGTGCTATAATTACAGGTGTGAGCCACCGCACCCAGCCTCAAGCTGCTTTTTAAAATGGAAAAAAGTATATTACTCTGCAAAATGACAGTAATGTTGTGGAGGTGGGGTGAGTAACGATTTCAAAGTTGGCCAAGTTTTATTCATTGTCGAAGTGGAGTGGTAAGTGTATATCATTATACAATCTCTGTTTTTGTCTATGTTTGAAACTTTTATGCAAGAAAAAGGAGGGGAGACTTGGTATGATGACTAAAAGGGAGGAAACTATATCACTCTGTGGTTGTGTTTTGATTTATACTTCAGGATTAATAAGAAAATTCCCCGGGGACCACCTTCTCCTCCTGCACCTGTCATGCATTCTCCTAGCCGAAAGGTATTCTTTGCTGTAGTCCAAAATCTTTTTTTCTGCTTACGGTTATTAATTTTATCATTTCTGCTCCCTATGCCTGTACAGGTGCATGTCACCACATTGACTTGTA
Source organism: Piliocolobus tephrosceles (assembly GCF_002776525.5). NCBI lineage: Eukaryota > Metazoa > Chordata > Mammalia > Primates > Cercopithecidae > Piliocolobus > Piliocolobus tephrosceles. The sequence continues at coordinate 28,786,826 of NC_045439.1, forward strand.
GTTTCTTTTTTTATTTTTCAAGGTGAAGTTTCAAGAATGCTTATGAGAATGTATATAACATGTTAGCTATATGTTTTATTATTAGTAACCCAAACCCTACTTTTAATGGAATGGACAGGGTCTGCTGTTTCAATTAAAGGATGTTATTGGAAATGAATATATGGGTTTATTAGGTCCCTGATAATTTGAGTGACTTTTTAAGATATGTTTTGTTAATCAAAAGAACAATTTTTCATCCAAAAGAAGTCACATTGGCCAGGCATGGTGGCTCACGCCTGTAATCCCAGCACTTTGGGAGGCCAGGGCGGATGGATCACCTGAGGTCAGGAGCTCAAGACCAGCCTGACCAACATGGAGAAACCCCGTCTCTACTTAAAAAAAAAAAAAAAAAGTAGCCGGGCGTGGTGGCGCATGCCTATAATCCCAGCTACTTGGGAGGCTGAGGCAGGAGAATCACTTGAACCCAGGAGGTGGAGGTTGTGGTGAGCTGAGATTGCACCATTGCACTCCAGCCTGGGCAACAAAAGCGAAACTCCGTCTCAATAAAAAAAAGAAAAAAGAAGTCGCGTCGCTTTAAATATGGAAAAATACTAGCCAACATTTATAACTGTCAAGAATAATTTCTAGATTATTTTCCATTTTTCCCACTAGTTTAAAGTCATTACTAGAATTATATGGTAAACTAGTGCTAGCAAACAAATGGATTGTTGTCCTTTTACTATGTCTGTGCATATGTCAGTGTATATGGAGCTATCTTTGAAGATAAAGATTATTTTACTTTGTAGACTATAAATCTAAACCTGTCTCTTCTTTCACTGTTCTCTCAGATGACTGTAAAGGAACAACAGGAGTGGAAGATTCCTCCTTGTATTTCTAACTGGAAAAATGCAAAGGTAATTAAGTTGTCAAATCAGTCTCTGTTAGTATTATAACCTACTGGAAAACACCAATAAAACAACTACAGCCTGTGTAACTAGCTGAAACAACACATGGCTTAACTGAGTATTTTCAAAAAGGAATGCCCAATTTGGTGACTTTTTTAATGTAATAGAAATGTTAGTATGCCAGGCACATGAATACCGTGTCAGTTCTTTTTTTTTTTTTTTTTTTTTTTTTGAGATGGAGTCTCGCTTTGTCACTAGGCTGGAGTACAGTGGCATGATCTCAGCTCACTGCAACCTCCGCCTCCCAGATTGTAGCGATTGCCCTGCCCCAGCCTCCTGAGTAGCTGGGACTACAGGCGTATGCCACCACGCCCGGCTAATTTTTTGTATTTTAGTAGAAATGGAGTTTCACCCTGTTGGCCAGGATGGTCTTGATCTCCTGACCTTGTGATCCGCTGGCCTTGGCCAACCAAAGGGCTGGGATTGCAGGTGTGAGCCACCGCACCTGGCCCCATATCAGTTCTTTTAGTGAATTGTAGCTAGCAGAAACACATAGAGAAGGAATAAATATAATAAAATGCCGTATAAATACAAGATGGTATTTAGAAAACTCAAATTTATGTCTAAAAATTGTTTCCAAAAGAAAGTAAACTGGTATAAGAGATTATATGACAAGAACAGAGTAAATGTTTGGATACCTTAAGTGCTTTTATATTCAACTACTTGGCTCTGTAGTAGTGAAGGCTTAAGCTATATGTCTCTAATAATCGCCAAAGTTTCTAGGAGTTGTTAAGACATCTGTTGATTGTGGGATAGATTCCCTAATTATTCTTTCCTCTTCCCTGAATCATAGTTCATGGTTTTCCTTTTGATGGATAAAGAAGGCCATTTCAGGTTTCTTAAGAGAATTTATGTACTCACCCTAAACAAAGAGGTTGTTGACTGGTCTGATTCGAGTTGATGAATATTATGTAACTGGATGGTGTCTTGAGCTGGTTCTGTAATGCTTCATTTTTATGAGACCATGGACTTAAAGGTCAACATTTGAGAGACTAGTCAGGTACCTGGAAAATAAAACTAAGCATGAAAGTTACATAGATATTCAAGTATAGTTCTTGAGTTATTGAAATGGGATGCAAAGTTTTAGAATGTAGAATGTCAGTGATTTAGCAAACTTTTTTTTCTTTTTTCTTTTTCTTTTCTTTTCTTTTCTTTTTTTTTTTTTTTTTTTTTGAGACAGGGTCTCGCTCTGTTGCCCAGGCTGGAGTATAGTGGTGTGATCATGGCTCACTGCAGCCTCAACCTCCCAGGCTCAGGCATTCCTCCTACCTCAGCCTCCCAAGTAGTTGGGACCACAAGTGTGCCCCACCATGCCTGGCTACTTTTTTGTATTTTTGGTAGAGACAGGGTTTCACCATGTTGCCAGGCTGGTCTTGAACTCCTGGGCTCAAGCAATCTACCTGCCTTGGCCTCTCAAAGTGTTGGGATTACAGGCTTGAGCTACTGCACCCAGCCTTTTTTTTTCTATTTACTAAAACTTCAGGGTTTTAAGAATATAACAGGTCATTAAGACAGTACAGCAGATTTAACTTCCTATAGATACTAAGATTATAGTGATTTATTCTGTCTTTGTTTGACTGTTACATTTATTTGAGGAGCAACTGTTGAACTGTTTGACACTGATTTCCTTTTATTAAAATCCACAATTATCAGCACAAGTATCTATTTTTCCAGAGGTTGGGTTCTGAAATCCTACTGTCTGAGTTTAAATCCTAGTCGTCCACTTATTAACTGTATGACCTTGGGGATGTTACCAAAGCATCAGTGAAATGGACACAATAATGTTAGAAGCTTTATAGAGTTATTATGAAGGTTAAATGAGACCATAGATGTGTTTGATCTTCTGCGTAAAGCACTCATTGATAGATCTTCTGCGTAAAGCACTCATTGATAGCTGCTGTTATTTTGCATCATTGTGAAGAAAGATATAAGGAAAAAGAACCCCAGTTAAGTGGGTCTTAAAATATGGGCATATTTTAATTTAATTTTAGCCAGGCTTGATGGCTCATGCCTCTAATCCCAGCACTTTGGGAGGCCGAGGGTGGATCACCTGAGGTCAAGAATTCAAAACCACCCTGGCCAACATGGTGAAACTCCATCTCTACTAAAAATACAAAAACTAGCTGAGTGTAGTGGCGCACGCCTGTAGTCCCAGCTAGTCGGGAGGCTGAGGTGGGAGACTCATTTGAACCCAGGAGACAGAAGTTGCAGTGAGCCAAGATGGCACCCCTGCACTCCAGCCAGGGTGACAGAGCCAAGACTCCAGCTCGAAAAAAATTAAATTAATTTAACTTCAAATAATTAATTGAAGCACTTCTGTGACTGGGTTTTCTGTCTGATTTCACCCTAGGGTTATACAATTCCGTTAGACAAACGTCTGGCTGCTGATGGAAGAGGACTACAGACAGTACACATAAATGAAAATTTCGCCAAACTGGCAGAAGCCCTCTACATTGCTGATCGGAAGGTTGGTCTGTTATAATTTGTTTAATGCTCTTGTTACTTTTAAAATCCATTCTTGGTTACCTAAGGTACTGATAATTTAACTATAGTACCAAGCACCCAGAGAGAGTCTCACCCATGGTACGTGTGTCAGAAATGGCAGCTGCTAGTTGGCAGCTCTCTGCATGCTCCCAGCCTTTGTAGATGTGTATATACACCCCACTGTAGTGATCCGGCTCCCTCACAACATGCCAGATTAATGGTTTGCTAGGATGATCCCATTTTATGAAGATTGCTGGGTTTCGTAATTCTTGATTTCAAATTTTCCTGTATTTTAGATGTAGATGTCCCACAAAAGACAGTTGCAGGCAAAGACAGATAAACATTCTAATGGATTGAATGCTACATAAAATGGCGGTCATAGCATTGGCTGTCTATTAATATTACATAATGTATTAAATATTATGGAATTAGGCCAGGCACAATGGCTCGTGCGTAAAATCCCAGCACTTTGGGAGGCCAAGGCTGGTGGATTCCTTGAAATCAAGAGTTCAAGACCAGCCTGGCCAATGTGGTGACACTCCATCTCTACTAAAAATACAAACATTAGCTGGCGTGCACCTGTAATCCCAGCTACTTGGGAGGCTGAGGCAGGAGAATCTCTTGAACCCAGGAGGTGGAAATTGCAGTAAGCCAAGATCACACCACTGCACTCCAGGCTGAGCAGCAGAGTAAGACACTTCATCTCAAAAAATATATATAAATATAAATATTATGGAATTAATACATGATATTGAAGTTCACACGCATCATAGCATGTGTTTAGAACATAAAAAGTCTTCTGTATCAAAGTGAGTACTCTTATAAAAATTATCTAGCAGATGTAAGTTAAGATTTTATCTTGAGTTGACTCGATTCATTTTGAAAATGTAACCAGTCCCTTTTTATTTATTTTTTTTTGAGATGTATCTCACTATGTTGCCTAGGCTGGTCCCAAGCTCCTGAGCTCAAGCAGTCCTTCCACCCTGGCTTCCCAAAGTGCTAGAATTACAGGAGAGAGCCACTATGCCTGGCTTTACTTTTGTTTTTTAGATTGTTTCTGAGAAAGCATTAGTGAAACACTTGATTTACAAGATTAATTGGGATCACGATAGTTTCAATCACTAAAATATTCCCAGAGAGAAAGCTGACCTTGCAGTGTTTTCCAGGCAGGATATCTTTTAGTGGACAAGATTCTTTGTTTTAATTAGCAGTAACAAATCTGAATTCTGTATGATTGCTCTTACCAGCCAGATTTTAGGGAGTTGGATGATAGCCATAAATATTTATGCCATGATAGTGCCCTGTTTAACATGTGACTTTACTAACAGGCTCGTGAAGCTGTGGAAATGCGTGCCCAAGTAGAGAGAAAAATGGCTCAGAAAGAAAAGGAAAAACACGAAGAGAAACTTAGAGAAATGGCTCAGAAAGCCAGGGAGAGAAGAGCTGGGATCAAAACTCACGTGGAAAAAGGTATGACATTCTCATTATTGAATTGAATTTTACTTGGTGAACAAAATACATCTATTTTAGAAAATCTTTTTTTTCCCACTGCATATAAAGTTAGGTACATATAAGAAAAATTTAGATACTTCAGATACAGTGTAGAAATGGAGAGTAATCTCTGCCTTAGTAAGCTGAAGCAACAGGAGATAATAAAAAAGTAGGTCTTCAGTTTGGGACTGTACCAGAAGTTTTTAAACTTCTGAGCAATGTACTTTTAAAAATTGCATTATTACTCAAATGATAGGCTTGATTTTCTCTTATTTTAATCTCAAAACTTAAGAGAAATTAGGTATCTAACTGAATAATTCAGCTCCCTCATATGGTGAAATAATCCGGAGTTTTTCTACCTTGTAGGCTCTAATGCATTTCTCATCATTAAATCTGCCAGTATTTTCTCTCTGACTTTACTTAGTGGTCTACATTGGTGTATTAATTCAATTAGAGTGGGAAGTCGAGTCCTAATTATAATTCAAGAAATTCTGTGAGGGTGGTTTTTTTCATTACTGAATTCTTACCTGGTACATTTATTCATTCTTTCATCTATTTAGTTCATATTGAGCATCTGCTGTGTGCAAGGTTCTCTTTTAGACACAAGGTGTTTTTGCTAGACAGTGGGTAGGGGGATGGGATATAACAGTCAACATTCTAGTGAGTGTAGACAGACAAAAGTTAATGATGTAGTATAGTAAAAGGTAATAATTGATATGGAGGAAAAATAATACAGGGAAGGAGGATATAAAATTGCCGGAAGGTGAGAGTGGTCAAATAGCCCTCACTTCTGAGATGGTACTGTTAGCAGAAATACTTGAAGGAAGTAAGGAAGCAAACCATGTGGATTTCTGGGGGAAGAGCATCCCACACAGAAGGGCCAGCAAGTACACGACTGAGATGGGAGTATGCCTAGTGTGGCTCAAGGAAGAGCAGGCAGGCCAATATGACTGGATTGTATGAGAAAGAAGAGGTAAGTAGGAGATAAGGTGTCAGAATATTTAGGGCAGGTGGGAAGAGTAGTGGCCAGATCATGTATGGCCTTTTAACCTAAAGTTAAAGCTTTTACGACAAGTGAAAAGGGAAGCAATTGCAGGGTTTTGAGCATAGTGATGTGACCTGACATATTGTTTTCCAGCTTTATTGAGGTATAATTGACAAAAATTGTATAAAATATACAACATGATGTTTTAATATACACTGTGAAATATTCACCACTGTCAAGCTAATTAACTTACCAGTCGTCTCTTATAGTTCCTTTTTAAATTTTTTGGTGAGAACATTTAAGATCTACTCTCTTAGCAAATTTCAAATACACAATGCAGTACTGTTAACTATAGTTACCATACAGCATTTTAGATCTCCAGAAGTTACTCATCTTGCATAAATGAGATTTCATACCATATGACCATTTCCCCAACATATATTTTTAAAAGACCTCCCTGGCTGCTGTGTTAAAAATAGAATACTTTGGAATGGGCATGGGCTAATGCCTTCCAAATAAACTGTAAGAGACATGGTAACAAGAGGTAGCAAAAACATGGTCCCATATTGGACGTATTTTGGTAGTAGAGTTGACAAAATTTGCTTATGGATTAGGTGGAGATATGAGAAAGAAATAGGAGTTAAGGATGACTCCAGAACTTTTATCCTAAGCAGTTGGGAGGGATTAAATTGCCAACTTCTCAGGATAAAAGTAAATGTTACTTTTGTTTACTAATATTGGGAAGACTGCAGGAGAAACATGTTTGGGAGGGAACGATGAAGAATTTAATACAGTTAAGGATATGTTAAGTTTAAGATGGAGGTGCCAGATAATTGGTTACAGGAGTCTAGAGTTCAACCATAGGGAAGTAACCAGAGTTTTAAGTAGTGATCCACTTCCCTTGGTTATATATGAATGACTTAATAAGGTGAGATATAAATACCTGCCTGGTTGTATACCTAACCGTAGAAGATAATTAGAAGTAAAACTTAGTGCATCTGAGTTCTCTAATAAGAAAAAGACAACAGAATGGTTCTCAAGAAATTAAAAATTTTAGTGAATCTCTTGCCAGGTAGTAGTAAAAACTAACATTTGTCAGGTGCTTGTTATGGTGGGCACCATTCTGAGTACTTTATTTGTATTATCTCTTAATCCCTGGGGTAACCCTATGTAGTGGTACTATTATTGTGACTGTTTTACAGAGCAGGAAACTAAGGCTCATAGTGATTAAGTAATCTGCCCAGGTCACACGGTTAATTGGCTATAGAACCAGGATTTGAATCCAGACAGGCTTGCTCCAAATCTTATGCTGTTAACGGTACTCCATTCCCTCAGATAGACGAGGGTAGAAAAAAATGAAGATAGATATAAATGCAGTGGAAATCAAGATCCAGCCAGCCCCTAAGGGAAATAAGCAGACAGTTCTTTATTCAATAGAATCTTTGAAAATACAAAGGAAACATTATGCATAATTCTTTTTTCTGATTTTTTAATTATTATTATTATTTTGAGACGGAGTTTCGCTCATGTTGCCCAGGCTGAAGTGCAATGATGCAATCTCAGCTCACTGCAACCTCTGCCTCCCGGGTTCAGGCGATTCTCCTGCCTAAGCCTTCCGAGTAGCTGGGATTAAAGGTGCCCATCACCGTGCCCAGCTAATTTTTTCTATTATTAGTAGAGATGGGGTTTCACCATATTGGCCAGACTGGTCTCAAACTCCTGACCTCAGGTGATCCACCTGCCTCAGCCTCTCAAAGTGCTGGGATTACAGGCATGAGCCACCATACCCAGGCTTTCCTGACATTTTATTATGAAAATTTTCAAACATACAGAAAAGCTGAAAGAATTATATGATGAACACCCATATCTCCTGCCACCTAGATTATACACTTAATTTTTTTTTTAAACAATTAACATTGCTCCCATGAAAGAAAAGCTTAGGACTTGACAGTTTCACTGCTGAATTCTTCCAAACATTTAAAGAACTAAATACCAGTTCTACTCAAGCTATTCCAAAAAACTGAAGAGAAGGGAATGCTTCCAAATTCATTCTACAAGGTCATTATTATCCTGACATCAAAACTAGCAAATATACAACAAAAAAGAAAACCACAGGCTAACATCCCTGATAGTCATAGATGCAAAAATCCTTAACAAAATTCTAACAAATAGAACACATTAAAAAAGATTTAACAACACATTAAAAAAGATCATTCTTCATAATAAACTGGACTATCCTTCATCCCAAGGATGCAAGGATGGTTCAGTATATGCAAATCAGTAAGTGTGATACATCACAATAATAGAACCAAAAATGAGAACCATAGCGTCATTTCAATAGAAACTGAAAAAGCATTTGAAAAAAGTCAACATCCCTTCACGATAAAAACTCTCAACAAAGTGAGCTTAGAAGGAACAAAGCTAAAACTATTTAAGGCTATATATGACAAACCCACAGCTGACACTATACTGAATGAAGAAACATTGAAAGTCTTTACTCAGAGATCGGGAACAAGGCAAGGATGCCCATTTTCACCACTGTAATTCAACATGGGACTGGAAGTCCTTGCTGGAGGAATTTAGGCAAGAGAAAGAAATAAAGGGCATCCAGATTGGAAAGGAAGGTTGGGCACAGTGGCTCACACCTGTAATCCCAGCACTTTGGGAGGCTGAGTTGGGCAAATCACTTGAGGTCAGGGGTTCAAGACCACCCTGGCCAACATGGTGAAACCCTGTCTCTACTAAAAATACAAAAATTAGCTGGGTATGGTGGCGTTCACCTGTAATCCCAGCTACTCAGGACACTGAGTCACAAGAATTGCTTGAGCCCAGGAGGCAGAGGTTACAGCGAGCTGAGATCACGCCACTGTACTCCAGCCTGGGCAACAAAGCAAGACTCCATCTCAAACCAAAAAAAAAAAAAAAAAACAAGGAAGACATCAAATTCAACTTTGTCAGAGACAGTATGAATCCTGTATTTAGAAAAACCTAATGACACCACCAAAAAACTTAAAACCGATAAACAAATTCAGTAACATTACAAGATACAAAACCAACGTACAAAAATCTGTAGCATCTCTGTATACAAATAGCATACCCAAGCTGAAAAACAAGAAAACAGTCCCATTTATAGTAGCTACAAAAAACTACCTAGGAATAAAGTTTTTTGTTTTTTTGTTTTTTTGGTTTTTTTGAGACGGAGTCTCACTCTGTCGCCCAGGCTGGAATGCAGTGGCGTGATCTCAGCACACTACAACCTCCGCTTCCCGGGCTTAACCAATCCTTGTGTCTCTGCCTCCCGAGTAGCTGGGACAACAGGCGCACACCACCACGCCTGGCTAATTTTTTTTTTATTTTTAGTAGAGATGGGATTTCACCATGTTGTCCAGGCTGGTCTCAGACCTCAGGTGATCTGTCTGCCTTGGCCTCCCAAGTGCTGGTATTACAGGCACGAGTCACTGCATGTGGCCTCCTAGGAATAAACTTAACCAAAGAAGTGAAAGATCACCACAAAGAAAATGATAAAAGACTGATGAAAGTAACTGAAGAGGAGGCTGAGCATGGTGGCTCACACCCCTAATCCCAACACTTTGGGAGGCCAAGGCAGAAGGATTACTTGAGGTCAGGGGTTCAAGACCACCCTGGGCAACATAGTGAGACCCAATCTCTTTTTTAGAAAAATAAAATTAAATGTTAAGAACAGAAATTGTAGAAGACACACAAAAAAATGGAAAGATAGCCCATGCTCATGAATTGGAAAAATTAGTATTGTTAAAATGTTCATACTACCCAAAGCTAGCTATAGACACAATGCAATCCCTATCAAAATACCAATGACATTCTTCACAGAAATAGAAAAAACAATACTAAAATTTTTATAGAACCACAAAAAAACCCAAACAACCAAAGCAATCCTGAATGAAAAAAAAAAAACTGGAGGCATCACACTGCCTGGCTTCAAAGTATACTACAAGGCTATAGTAACCAAAGCAGCATGGTACTGCCATAAAAACAGACACATAGATCAGTAGAACAGAATAGAGAACCCAGAAATAAATGGATTGGCTGTAAATGCATGGAATTTTTGATTGTTTGTAGACAAGGTCTCACTCTGTCATCCAGCCTGGAGTGTAGTGGTGTAATCTTAGCTCACTGCAACCTCTGCCTCTCAGGCTCAAGCTATCCTCCCGCCTTGGCCTCCCAAGTAACTGGGACTAAGGCATGCACCACCATGCCTGGCTAATTTTTGTATTATTTGTAGAGACAGGGTTTTGCCATTACACCCAGGGTGGTCTTAACCTCCTGGCCTCAAGTGATCCACTCGTCTAGGCCTCCCAAAGTGCATTACAGGCATGAACCACCACCATGCCCAGCCAATGCGTGGATTTTTAACACTGATGCCCAAAGCATACATTGGGGAAAGGATAGTCTCTTCAATAAATAATGCTGTAAAAACCGAATATTCACATGCAAAAGAATGAAAATAGACCTCTATGTCTTACCACATACAAGAATCAAATCAAAATGCATTAAAGACTTAAACATAAGGCCTGAACTATGAAACTACTAGATGAAAACATTGGGGACATGCTTCAGGACATTGGTCTGGGCAAAGATTTTTTGGGTAAAATCTCAAAAGCATAGACAGCAAAAGCAAATATAGACAAATGGGATTGCATCAAGCTGAAAAGCTTCTGCACAGCAAACAGTCAACAGACTGAAGAGGCCACCTACAGAACGGGAGAAAATGGTTGCAAACTGCATTTTAGAAAGAATTAACAATCAGAATGTACAAGAACTCAATAGCAAATAAACCAGATAATCTGATTTTAAAATGGGCAAATGATCTGAATATACAGTCTCAAAAGAAGACATACTTACGGCCAACAGGTGTATGAAAAAATGTTCAGCATCACCAATCATCAGGAAACTTCAAATCAAAACCATAGTGAGATACTATGTCACCCCAGTTAAAATGGCTATCACCAAAAGGACAATAACAGATGCTGGTGAGGATACAGAAGCGGGGGGAACTTCCACTAGTACATTGTTAGTAAGAATGTAAATTAGTACAGCCACTGTGGAAAACAATATGGCAGTTCTTCAAAAAACTGAAAATAGAACCGCTACACGATCCAGTAATGCACTGCTGGGTATATATCCAAAAGAAAATCAGTATATCAAATCAAAAAGGGATATCTGCACTCCATGTTCATTGCAGTGCTCTTTGCAATAACCAAGATACAGAATATGTCCAGTGGGTGAGTGGATAAAGAAAATGTGGTCTATATACACAATGGGATGTTACTCTGCCTTAAAAAAGAATGAAATGTAATTTGCAACAATATGGATGGAACTGAAGATTATTAAGTGAATAAGCCTGGCACAGAAAGACAGATACTGAATCTTCCCACTTGTATGTGGGAGCTAAACAAGTTGGTCACAGGAAAGTAGAGAGTAGAATGGTGGTTACCAGTGGTTGGGAAGGATGTTGGGGAGTGAAGAGAGATTGGTTGATGGTACAAAAATACAGTTAGAAAGATTAAGTTCTAATGTTCCTAGTACAATGGGGTGAATAGTTAATGATAATTTATTGTGTATTGCAAAATAGCTAGAAGAGAAGAATAGTTAATGATAATGTATTGTATATTGCAAAATAGCTAGAAGATTTATAATGTTCCCAACTATGTTTGAGGTGATGGATATCCTAATTACCCTGATTTGATTATTACACATTTTATTGATGTATCAAATATATATACCCCATAAATATGTATAATTATATATCAATAAAAATAAATTTTAAAAGCAATTAACATTGATAAATTTGCTTTATCACATATTTGCCCATCTGTCCATCTATCCGTCTGATTTACTACATTGCATTTCAAAGTAAGTTGAAGACGGCAGTACATTTTACCTTACATATTTTAGCTGCATGCTTGATTCTAGAATTCACATTCAAAAATTAAACTAATATTATTTATTAGACTTAAAGTAAGTAAGGTTTAAAAGGCTGAATGTGATTACAAAGAAGTTTGAAATTTTCTGTCTAAGGTTAAAGAATATTCTCTTATTCAAAATATTGGCTGGGCATGGCGGATCACTTGAGGTCAGGAGTTCGAGACTAGCTTGGTGAAACTCCATCTCGACTAAAAATAAAAAATTAGCCTGCGTGGTGGTGCGCACATATAATCCGAGCTACTTGGGAGGTTGAGGCAGCCGAGAAGCAGAGGTTGCAGTGAGCTGAGATCACTCCACTGCACTCCAGCCTGGGCAACAGAGTGAGACTCCTTCTCACAAAAAAAAAAAAACCAAACAGGCTGGGCGTGGTGGCTCACGCTTGTAATCCTAGCACTTTGGGAGGCCGAGGCGGGCACATCACCTGAGGTTGGGAGTTTGAGACCAGCCTGACCAACATGGAGAAACCCTATCTCTACTAAAAATACAAAATTAGCTGGGCGTGGTGGCGCATGCCTGTAATCCCAGCTACTTGGGAGGCTGACGCAGGAGAATCACTTGAACCCGGGAGGCGGAGGTTGCAGTGAGCCAAGATCGTGCCATTGTGCTCCAGCCTGGGCAATAAGAGCGAAACTCCATCTCAAAAAAAAAAAAAAAAACTAACGGGGCTGAGTGCAGTGGCTCACACCTGCGACTCCAGCACTTTGGGAGGCCTAGGTGGGAAGATAACTAGAGCCTGGAGTTTGAGACCAGCATCGACAACATTGAGGGACCTCATCTTTACAAAAAATTAAAAAATTAGCCAGGCATGGTGGGACACACCTGTGGTCCCAGGTATTTGGGAGGATGAGGCAGGAGGATCACTTGAATCCAGGAGGTAGAGGCTGCAGTGAACCCATGTTCATGCTACTGCACTCCAGCCTGGGTGACAGAGTGAGACCCTGTCTCTTTTTAAAAAATTATATATGTACACACACGTACACATATGCACACATATAATAGATATTACAGTGAAGTACTTTTCAACTGTTCACAACAGAGGATGGGGAGGCACGTGAGAGGGATGAAATCCGGCATGACAGGCGAAAAGAGAGACAGCATGACCGGAATCTTTCCAGGGCAGCTCCTGATAAGAGGTAGGTGTTATTTAAGATACGTACCAATCGTGGAGGCTGGGCACAGTGGCTCACTCCTGTAATCCCAGCACTTTGGGAGGCCGATGTGGGCAGGAGATGAGGACCATCCTGGCTAACATGGTGAAACCCCATGTCTACTAAAAGTACAAAAAATTAGCCAGGCATGGTCATGGTGGGCGCCTGTAGTCCCAGCTACTTGGGAGACTGAGGCAGAAGAATGGTGTGAACCTGGGAGGCGGAGCTTGCAGTGAGCTGAGATGGTGCCACTGCACTCCAGCCTGGGCAGAGCGAGATTCCATCTCACAAAAAAAATGATAGGTACCAATCATGAAGAGTGGCCTTTTTGTACCTTTTAGAGCAGAGTTTTAGTCCACTAAGATCAGTTTTGCTTCTCTCCCTTTCTTCTTCAGTTTGATAACTTAATACATTAGCACTTAATTTTCTTATACTTAACTTTGTCTTAGGTCTAGTTGACTGTCTTTGGAATTAATCTTTTCTTCCATCACTTAAGTCAGAATTGAGAATGATGGGAATATGGAAAACAGAATTGAGATCAGATTTTTGAAAAGGATGTAGTAGTAAATTTGGACTGTTATAGTCGGTTCTTTTCCTACCTTAAATGATGAGACAAATGGATTATGTGCCTCTTTAGACAGGAAATAAGCTGTCATGCTTTTAGTGAGATCATTTTATATGCATAGTACTGCATCAAGTACAATTGAGGAGAAGAGCAGTTTTGAAAGAAGTGAAAATCAGCTCATTCTTAGCAGAAGTTTAACTTACAGTTCAGAAAGACAGAGCTATCCATAAAATTGAGAAAATTTGCAAAGCACTTTTAGTAAATATAAATGTATGGAACAAACTACATATACGAGGACATAGAGTAAAGTAGGGATTGGGGAAGTTTATGGCTCACCAAAGGCTGAGGACTTAAAGTTCTGAAAAGTAGAGAAAATGCTGCAATACAAAGGTGGAAATCTGAGTGAGGGTTAAATGCAAATATAAAATATTTTCTTCCCAAATGAACAGTTTTCTATGCTCTGATCATCCCATGAGCCTAATACATTTTTCAAGTCATATTTTAAACACAAAAAAGAGGCTGGGCACAGTGGCTCACACCTATAATCCCAGCACTTTGGCAGGCCAAGGCGGGCGAATCACTTGAGGTCAGGAGTTCAAGACCAGCCTGGCCAACATGGTGAAACCCCCATCTCTACTAAAAATACAAAAATTAGCTGGGTGTGGTGGCATGTTTCTGTAGTCCCAGCTACTCGAGAGGCTGAAGTGGGAGAATCATTTGAACCCTGGAGGCGGAGGTTTCAGTGAGCCAAGATCGTGCCACTATACTCCAGCCTGGGTGAGAGCGAGACTGTGTCTCAAAAATAAAAATAAGCATTAAAAAGATTCCTGCTGGTGTTAATTGGCATATTTCATCTCCCTGGATAAATGACGTCATAGAGAAGTAGAGACTCTTACTCTTGAGTTGAGAATTGAGGGTAATGTACATGTAGAAGGAGGAGCAAAGTGTGAAAGTGTTTTAATTAATGACAGTCTTGGTTAGTAATTCCTAAGTTGTAAAAGTTACAATGGCTCTGTGGATAAATTGGGCCCTCAAAACCAGTAAAGTGGCTATCAGAATTGACAACACAGAAAAGCTATGAAATTGTAACTGGATGAAAATCAAATAGCCTGTGGAAATCATTTTGTGACCTGACTTTTTAGTAAAATAAGTAATGACAGTTACCATGGTTTCATTGGGATATAGATTGCATGTATAATGAAACAGCCAGGAAACCAAATTAATTTGAATGTCAAAAATCATACTAACTAATTCAGTCATTGACATGTTTTCCTGAAAATTCTAGTGGGATAAAATTACTAAATGTAGTTAGATAAAAGAGCTGTTTCTAGCTTATTTAAAATGATTCCTGTGCTACATCTAAATTGTATCCACTTTCCCAACCCCCAAACCATCATATGATGGTAAATATAGACCATAGCAATTTTATATCTCAGCATGGTTGTAAGGTGATTGCTTATATTAAAGAATTCCATGTCAACGAATCTGTTAGATGTTCTTTTGAGCTAACAGGATGTCCTAATTATAAAACTCTCCCTCTAATCTGAAATGCTTTATAAGGGCTGCCAACTTGATTATGTATTATCAAGGAATATACGTTCACAAGATGTGAATGTGACATATTCATGTCCTTTGCTTCTGAGATTGGTTGTATTTCTATTGAACATACTCAGTTTGTCTATAAAGAGTTTTCAGTTAGTGATGTCGTGTTTCAAAATAGGTCGAAACTTCAGAGAAATGAAAATCGGGATATCAGTGAAGTCATTGCTCTCGGTGTTCCTAATCCTCGGACTTCCAATGAAGTTCAGTACGACCAAAGGCTTTTCAACCAATCCAAGGTACAAGTTTAGGAACAGCGTATTGTTGTGTTGATGTGAATACCTATCCTCAGGGAAACGAAAATTACCATACGTCATATTTGGATGTAAATGCCAGCATAACGACAAAAAAATTGGAAGTTGTATGTTGAAACTTGAGACAAGAAAGATGAAATAGTTCTGATTTTAACTTCTTACAGTGGACTGAAATTTGAGACACTAGAAGAAGAAAGAAATTAGGTGATTAAAAATTTGGTGCTGTGGTATGTCAATCTTTTGTTCTTAAAATAGAACCAGGGAGGCCAGGCACGGTGTCTTTTGCCTATAATCCCAACACATTTGGAGGCCGAAGCAGGCAGATCACCTGAGGTCAGGAGTTTGAGACCAGCCTGGCCAATTGTGGTGAAACCCCAGCTCTACTAAAAATACGAAAATTAGCCAGGTGCGGTGGTGCATGCCTGTAATCCCCACTACTTGGGAGGCTGAGGCACGAGAATTGCTTCAGCTTGTGGTGAGCCAAGATTGTGCCACTGCACTCCAGCCTGGGTGACTGAGACTCTAGCTCAAAAAAATAAAATAGAGCCAGTATCCTACAAAAGTGCCTCTTGGATTTTTTGTTGTTGTTCATTTTTGGGCTTTTTTTTTAATGCTATAGAAATATGTCAATTTGGGGGAATCTTTTAAAAATGAAGCGGTAAAACTGGATTAAAGTACTAGGTTGGCTGTCAGGAAATCTGATTTCTAGTACCAATTGCCATTAGCTAACTAGGACACTTTAAGCCTGGGAAAACACAACGTGGGCGCATGCACACACACACAAGGTAAGAATACAGAGGTGTAAATTCTACTGGAAAGTGGAGTGGGAAACTTTATGACTTGGAGGTTTTAATTAAGCTCTTCTAAGTGATAATTTATTAGGTGCATTTTATATTCTTGGCATTGTTCTAAGTCTTGTTATTATCTCAATTCTTACAAAAATCCTTTGAAATAATACTATTATCTCTTATGTTATAGATGAGGAAATTGAAACACAGGTTTACCTTGTGACTGATGGAATTAAGATTCAAGTCTTGATTTCAAAGCTTTTTTTTTTTTTGAGATGGAGTCTCACTCTGTCACCTAGGCTGGAGTGCTGTGGCGCCATCTTGGCTCACTGCAACCTCCACCTCCCAGGTTCAAGGGATTCTCCTGCCTCAGCCTCCTGAGTAGCTGGGATTATCACAGGCACATGCCACCACGCCCGGCTAATTTTTGTATCTTTAGTAGAGACAGAGTTTCATCATGTTGGGTCAGGCTGGTCTCGAACTCCTGATCTTGTGATCCTCCCGCCTTGGCCTCCCGAAGTGCTGGGATTACAGGCGTGGGCCACTGCGCCCAGCGCATTTCAAAGCTTTCTTAACCACTATACAATGGCAGCTTACCAGCTGAGCAAAGGGATCTAGGGGTGAAATTTCACATAAGTAAATATTTTCAAAATAATCACCTGTTAGACGCTTAAGCTTAAAACATTTAAAAATTGTGATGAAAATATTTCTGGCTGGGCACTGTGGCTCACACCTGTAATCCTAGCACTTTGTGAGATCTAGGCAGACAGATTGCTTGAACCCAGTTTAAGACCAGCCTGGGCAATATGGCAAAATCCTGTGTACAAAAAATTAGCTGGACATGTCGGCACACACCTGTACTCCTAGCTACTTAGGAGGCTGAGGTGGGAGGAACACTTGAGCACAGGGAGGTTGCAGCTCCAGTGAGCTATATAGCATTTTGTGAGACCAAGGCAGGCAGTCATCTGAGGTCAGTTTAGGACCATCCTGGCCAACATGGTAAAACCCTGTCTCTACTAAAAATACAAAAATTAACCGGGTGTGGTGGCACGTGCCTGGAATCCCAGCTACCTGGGAGACTGAGGCAGGAGAATTGTTGGAACTGGGAGGCAGTGGCTGCAGTGAGCCAAGATCACGCCACCGCACTCCAACCTGGGTGACAAAGCGAGACTCCGTCTGAAGAAAAAAAAAAGAATCCAAAGTTGTTATGAACAGTTTATGTGCTAGCAGTTTCTTAATGAAGACCTTTTTTTAATTTGCAGTTCAGATTGTTGAAAATGTGAGCTACAGTTTAGCAAGGGTTTACTGTAAACATGTTATGATTCAGCTTTTGATAAACAGTGTTTACACTCTTATTTAATGTCATCCATTTTTCCACAGGGTATGGACAGTGGATTTGCAGGTGGAGAAGATGAAATTTATAATGTTTATGATCAAGCCTGGAGAGGTGGTAAAGATATGGCCCAGAGTATTTATAGGCCCAGTAAAAATCTGGACAAGGACATGTATGGTGATGATCTAGAAGCCAGAATAAAGACCAACAGGTACCAATCCATACAACTCAATTTCAGTGTTTGCACTGGTGAAAGCAAAGTAATTCAGTCTTTTCTCTTTTTCCCTAGATTTGTTCCCGACAAGGAGTTTTCTGGTTCAGACCGTAGACAGAGAGGCCGAGAAGGACCAGTTCAGTTTGAGGAAGATCCTTTTGGTTTGGACAAGTTTTTGGAAGAAGCCAAACAGCATGGTGGCTCCAAAAGACCCTCAGATAGCAGCCGCCCCAAGGAACATGAGCATGAAGGCAAGAAGAGGAGGAAGGAGTAGACACAGGTCTCTTCATAGTGAATGAACTATTACCCATTACCCTAATGATGCAAGTCATATGGGGGAACACTTTGTAAATGGTCAGGATAAAAAACAAATCTGGGTGCCGGATCCCAGCACTACTTTTTATTACCGGAGAATGGGGGGGGGGGGGGGATAGAAAATTCTACTTTGAATTATTTAGGTTTTTTAAAGAGTGGGTTGTGTTTGTGCTTCTCCTACCTTTCAGCATTTATAGAACATGCTGCCCCACATACAAAGTCAAGACCACTTCCTTTTGTGTGACACTAGTAGTTTGGGGTTAATATTTTGTGTAAGAACAGCTGCATATGAGTAAAGTTAACCCAACCACAGTGAGGAGGATGTTCATATACTGGAACTGTCCTGCCAAATAAATTTTGCCCCCGTTATGGTCTGTTTTAATTTGGAGTGGGCAAGGTAACCTCTTGCTTGGTGCAACTATTTGTTTCAAATAAAAACATTTAGACAAAATTCTCAGTTATGTTAACTTTATTAATAGGCTGCAGTCTCAAAAATCTTTCTCTTCATCATCAGATGTTTGCAGAACTTTTGGCCTTTTAGCTTGAACCTGGACCTGAAAAAAATAAGCACTGTAAGGAAGGAAAGGCAATGTCTGCAAAAACATTCAAACTGAAAATCGCTTTTTTATTAGGGAATCAGTATGAATAACTTGGGCAGTTTTTATTTGTACCTTGTTTTGTTTTCTCCTCAAATTCCTTTTACCATCTTTCTTGATACTATGACGCCCTAACCCTCAATTAAAAATTGTAAATCAGGCCAGGAGCAGTGGCTCAGGCCTGTAATCCCAGCATTTTGGCAGGCTGAGGCAAGAGGATTGCTTGAGGCCAGGAGTTCAAGACCACCCTGCAACATAGCAAGGCCCTGTCTCATTAAAAATAAATTTAAAAATAAAATAGTAAATCAATTTGGCCCAAGATCACATGGTGGGAAAGCCAAAATTTCAGCCCCAGCTTGCCTAACTTGAAAAGTAGACTGCTGGCTGGGCGTGGTGGCTCATGCTTGTAATCCCAGCACTTTGTGAGGCCAAGGCAGGTGGATCGCCTGAGGTCAGGAGTTCGAGACCAGCCTGACCAACATGGTGAAACCCAATCTCTACTAAAAATACAAAAAAATTGGCTGTGCGTGGTGGCACATGCCTGTAATCCCAGCTACTCAGGAGGCTGAGGCAGGAGAATCACTTGAACCCAGGAGGCAGAGGTTGCAGTGAGCCGAGATCGCACCATTGCACTCTAGCCTGGGCAACAAGAGCGAGACTCTGTCTCAAACAAACAAAAAGAAAAAAGTAGACTGCTATGTCCACTGTGTTATATAAACTGGTCACTCTACCACCCCCCATTCTTTTTCTTTTTTTTTTTTGAGATGGATTTTGCTCATTGCCCAAGCTGGAGTGCAATGGCGCGATCTGTCTCCCGGGTTCTTCTGCCTCAGTGTCCAGCTTGTCTCCCAGGTTCTTCTGCCTCAGTGTCCTGAGGAGCTGAGACTACAAGCATGTGCCACCATGCCCAGCTAATTTTGTTTGTATAATTTAGTAGAGACGGGGTTTCTCCATGTTGGTCAGGCTGGTGTCAAACTCCCGACCTCTGGTGATCCCCGCACCTCAGCCTCCTAAAGTGCTGGGATTACAGGCGTGAACCACTACACCTGGCCTACCACCCCACCATTCTAACAAGCATTAAGGTAGCTTCAGTTACAAATCTCTCAAAAGTCCCCATCATTCCACATTTATGACCTATTTAATTGATACATAATTAAATAGTACCTACATGTATATCATATATGTATCTGGTATAGAAAAACAAATTTACCTTTACTCCATCTATAATATGATATTCCTGTTGTAGTGCATTCTGAAGTTCTTCTTCTGAAGAAAACTGAACCCAACCCAAACCTCTGTGAAAGCCAGTCTCCTTGTCCTAAAAATTCAAAATATAGGAAAAGATTAATCATGAACTTGAGAAAGTTGCTATGAGCTCCAAATCAAACTACCAACTTTTTCATCTGCCAAAAATCAGATTTTTTTTTTTTTTTTTTTTTGAGGCAGGGTCTTGCTCTGTCACTGAGGCTGGAGTACAGTGGTATGAGCCGGACTCCCTGCAGCCTCAACTTCCTGGGTTCAAGCAATCCTCCCACCTCAGCCTCTTCAGTAGCTGGGATCACAGGTACATACCACCATGTCTGGCTCATTTTTTATATTTTTTGTAGAGACAAAGTCTTGCCATCTTACCCAGGCCGGTCTCAAACTCCTGGCCTCAGGCAGTCTTCCCATCTGGGCCTCCCAGAGTGCTGGAATTACAGGCGTATGCCAGCATGCCCAGCCAAAAATCGATCACAGACATAAGTGTCACTAACCTTGCTTTACACCCTTCCCGATTACCCAAAGCTAAATCCCTGTTGTTAAACTTCCTGTTTTCCTTGCTGCCATTAGAGAAGATATGGGTCATGAGCTTTCTGTGTCATTCTAGATGCAAACCATACTAACAGTAATAGCTAAGGGAAATTTTGATCAGTACTTTTGTTCTAAGCCTCGTTTCTGGAAACTAGAAAATTAAGCCTCAAAGGCTTGTTGCACTCATTTCTGAATCCAGTCACCCTCATCACCACCACGACTATCATATGTTCCTAATGAAAAACAAAAAAAGATAGTATTTAGCCCTTACTTAACCTAGTTATAGACTTCTGGTTAATTTAAACAATTTTGCTACTTTCCCTTGTGCAAAAGTTTCAACCTATACATCACATACAGAAAACAGATTCTAGAGTGCTTGGATGTACCCTGCCCCTCCAGCCCTTCAACAGAAAACAGGTATTAAGATGTCTAGTCCCTGTAGATGACAAACTGGTCCTCATTAGTCTCATTCAAGTTATGCTGTGCTTTGCCAAAAAAAAATCAAAATCTTACAATTGCTCCTATACTTCAAGGATACCTTTATAAGGAATAACCTAGAATACAAGAGAAGTTTCTGGTGATGTCCCAATGATCCATTCATTGTAGATAAGACAATTTCTAAAGCATTCCTTTACTGTCATGTGACCACTTCCACAGTCAAAGGCATTAAGTTTATAAAACAGGCCAGGTGCAGTGGCTCAATCCCAACACTTTGGGAGGCTGGGGTGGGAGGATGGCTTGAAGTCAGGAGTTTGAGACCAGCTTGGCCAACATGGTGCAACTCCATCTCTACTAAAAATACAGAAATTAGCCAGGTGTGGTGGCACATGCCTGTAGTCCCAGCTACCTGGGTGACTGAGGAAGGGGGATCACTTAAACTCGGGAGGCAGAGATTGCAGTGAGCTGAGATAGCGCCTCCGCACTCCAGCCTGGGCGACAGAGCAAGGCTGTCTCAAAAAAAATAATAACTCAGTCCAGGTGTGGTGGCTTATGCCAGTAATCACAGCACTTTGGGAGCTAAGGTGGGTAGACTGCTTGAGTCTAGGAATTGCAATATGGTGAAGCCCAATTTCTACAAGGAATACAAAAACTAGCCGGGTGTGGTGGCACATGACTGTAGTCCCAGCTACTCAGGAGGCAGAGGCAGGAAGGATCCCTTGAACCCAGGAGGTCAAGGCTGCAGTGAACGTGATTGTGCCACTGCACTCCAGCCTGATGACAGAGTGAGACCCTGTCTCAAAATAAGGAACCAGGATTTCCAACTTGAGTACAATGAATTTAACAAAAAATTATTTTTTGTCATATTTTATTTTGTTTTACCAACATTAAAGCTGCCTTTTATTTAAATCTAAGATCTATTCTTTCCAGGTCCTATTTTATTTATGGACCAAGAAAAACCTATTAATTTTTTTTGCAAGGAACTTCTAATTTTAATGCTCTTGAAAAAATTGAAGTTTTCATGCTTATAGAAAACATTTCATCTCCTTAATACATGTGCCCAACTTTTCTATTCAACTATATAAAATTCCATTGCATCAGTGACTTAATATCTAATCAATCCCAGTGATGAACATTTAGGTTTTTTCTTCTTACTTGACATTAAGCAATGCTGCTTTGGAATATTCTTGACCACACATTTCTGTAGGATAAATTCTTAGAAAAGTAATTGCTAGATCAAAGCAAATATAAATTCTTAACTTTGGTATTTTGCCAACTACACATCAGAACTGAAGGTATCAGTTGAACTTCTCAACAACTTGAGTGCCAGATTCCCTACACCTTCACTGGCACTATATATAACTAATCTGTTAGTCTTTGGGAGTCAAGTAACATTAAACCAAGAATTAAGAATTTAAGTTCCTTTATGTTGTTATTTTACCACAGCCCTTATAGTGCTGCAAGGAAAAAAAGGTTTCAGTCAAGTGTGTGTAAACTATGTACTCACATCACACCCTAAAAAAGCCCACAGAAAAATACAGTCCAGGATAAATTTACAGGCTGATTTCTAGATCCTCCCAAGAAAGCAAAGGAAATGTAATATAAAAATACTGTTATTAGTTATAAATCTAAAAAAGAAAATGGTACTCAATGAAGATAAAACTTATCCTCTGCCAATTATTAGAAATCTCAAGTCCTTATTAGAATACTGTAGTAGGCAGAATTCTAAGATAGGCCCTATGATCTCCATGCATTCCCCATGTCACACCCTATATAATCCCCTCCCCTTGAGTGTAGGCAAGACCTGACTTGCCTCTAACCAAAAGAATAGAGCGAAAGTAATGGGATGTCACTCCTGTGATTATGTTCAATGTAAGATGCCATCTTAGCATACTGGAGAAGCCCTTGCTGGCTTTAAAGAAGCAAGCTGCCATGTTGTAAGACAGCCTACAGATAAACCAGGTAACAAGGAACTGCAGGGAGTTCCTAGGTGAGAGCAGCTCCCAACTCAGAGCCAAAGGTCAGCAAGAAAACAGACCTCAGTCCTAGTTAAAGATGAATTCTGGCCAGGCGCGGTGGCTCACACCTGTAATGCCAGCATTTTGGGAAGCCCAGCAGGTGGGTCACTTGAGGTCAGAAGTTCAAGACCAGCCTGCCCAACAGAGGGAAACTCCATCTCTACTAAAAATACAAAAATTAGCTGGGTGTGGTAGCGCGTGCTGTAGTACCAGCTACTCAGGAGGCTGAGGCAGGAGAATGGCCTGAACCCAGGCAGCAGACGTTGCAGTAAGCCAAGATTGCGCTACTGCACTCCAGCTTGGGCAACAGAGCAAGACTCCATCTCAAAAAAAAATAAAAAAAAAAAAATTTTGTCACCCACATGAGGGAGCTTGGAAGTCAGTCTTTTTCCCCAGTGGACCCTTTGATGAGATGCACTACAGCCCCAGCTGACACGTGGAATATATAGCTATGTGAGACCCTAAGAAGAGGACCCACCTAAACTGTGCTCAGCTGTGAGATATGTGCTGTTTTGAGCCATTATGCTTGTGGTATTTTGTTATACAACAATAAAAAAACTAACACAAATACCTATGATAAAGCCTTTTCACTTTTTAATCAGTATCACTCAAAATGTTATCAATGGACTGTAGGACAGGCACAGTGGCTCACGCCTGTAATCCCAGCACTTTGGGAGGCCAATGCAGGATGACTGCCTAAAGCCAGGAGTTCAAGATCAGCCTGGGCAACATGGCAAGACCCCCATCTCCATAAAAATAAGCCAGTACAGTGGCTCACACCTGTAATCTGAACAATTTGGGAGGCCGAAGTGGGCAGATAGCTTGAGCCCAGGAGTTTGACGAGACCAGCATAAGCAACATGGCCAAACCCCATCTCTACAAAAAATACAAAAATTACCCAGGTGTGGTGGCGCATGCCTGTAGTCCCAGCTACTCAGGAGGCTGAGGTGGGAGGATCACCTGAGCCTGGGAGGCAGAGGTTGCAGTGAGCCATGATCGCATCACTGCACTCCACCTGGGGTTATAGAG
This sequence comes from Piliocolobus tephrosceles, assembly GCF_002776525.5. Taxonomy (NCBI): domain Eukaryota; kingdom Metazoa; phylum Chordata; class Mammalia; order Primates; family Cercopithecidae; genus Piliocolobus; species Piliocolobus tephrosceles. The sequence goes on from NC_045439.1 coordinate 28,810,782, forward strand.
CAAGACCCTGTCTCTTAAAAAAAAGAAAATGAAAAAAATTTTTCCAGCCTGGGCAGTATGGCAAAACCCTGTCTCCACTAATACCAAAAAAGTTAGCTGGGCATGGTGGCACATGTCTGTAGTCCCAGCTACTCAGGGGGCTGACGTGGGAGGATCACTTAAGCCTGGGAGGCAGAGGCTGCAGTGAGATCAGGCCACTGCACTCCTGCAGGGGGACAGACCAAGACCCTGTCACAAAATAGATAAATAAGAGTTTTTTAAAACACTTTAAGCTTTTTTTCTTTTTTAACAATTTTTGTGAGTGTATAGTAGGTGTATATATTTATGGAGCACATGAGATATTTTGATATTGGCATGCAATGTAAAATAAGCACATCATGGAGAATGTGGTATCTATCCCCTCAAGCATTTACCATTTGACTTACGGGGTATCCAAACCCTCAGGCATTTATCCTGAGTTACAAATAATCCAATTACACTCTTTGAGTTATTTTAAAATGTAAAATTATTATTGACCATAGTCACCCTGTTGTGCTATTAAATAGGTCTTATTCATTCTATTTTTTTTGTACCCATTAGCCATTCCCACCTCCCCCTACTTTTTCTTAATACTTACAAAAGGTACAATACACTTTTTTACATGGCCAAACTGTGCAAAGTATTCTTTCAGCTGACCTGTGTGGCAGAAGAAAACATATTAAAAGCAGTTACTATATTTTGGATTCTCTTAGATTGTAGAAAGAAACTAACAGTGGTCCCAGGGTCACCAGACTTCTTGTGGACAGGAACTACTTTGCATTTCCCTAAAGGCTTAAGATTTAGGAAGCAGCTATGGTACTGACTATAAAGTCACAATGTACCAGACTTGGTGGTGAGGAGGGGAGATGGACAGACAAGTTGTTGAGTTGGCTGCAGTCTCCATCCTCAGCAAACATCAAGTGTTTTCATCATATCAGTTACTGTGCTATGTGGACTATGATCCCTGTGAGCGAATCACAAAGAAGAAAAAGACCAATTACAGTCCAGTGTGTTTCCAGGTATACTGAAGATTTCCAAATAAAATCCCAACTTACTGGTCCTTCACAATTTAGTAAAATGAGTTGACCTCACCTACCCTTCCTGCCTTATTTCCCACTGCTGGTCCCTAGTTACTCTCTAGTACAACAAATTGAATTATCTGTATCTGTCCTGCGGATTACCCTCTTTGCATATGTTGTTCTCTCCCCTCTGTATGTTGGTAATCCTATCTCTCCCTGCCTAACTTACAACTATAAGTATTCTTCAAGACCCAAATTAAATACATCCACTGAGTATTATTTTATTGGGCTCCTATCACAATACAAGACAATGTACTAGCCCTGTAGGACTTCAAACATTTGGAGTATATAAAGACTAAAAACTACATGATCTGTTTCTCTTGTGAACTACAGTGCCTGTACTTCACTGAATTACTTTTTATAATATCTATTTAGTTCTCCTAGTTCACCAAAACCTCACTGGTTAACAACTGCCTATATTTGTTCTAAGTCTCTTCATCCCCGCCACTACTACACTGTTAAGCTCCCTCAGCATATAAACCACCATGTTTACCGTGACCAATAAACAGTAGGGCCTCAATATTGGCTAAATGAATAAGTAAATGTCCACTAATCCTTCCAACAATCCACAGAGACTAAATTTTGAAGGGATCTAATGTTTAAGTCAAACCAACTGGCAAGATCAAGGTCTCACAGAATATGATACTGGAGAACAAAATGATGTTAAACATATGTTTTATACCAGATAATTAAAGTCCTAGAAGATACTGATTTCAAAACAAACCAGCTCTGGAAGGTAACCCTCTTCCTAAATTGCCTAAAATGGTGAAGGAAAAACAGCTGCAAGCACCAAGAAGAATGCCTACCACAGAATAGATACTCAAATAAATATTTGCTGAATCAATGGAACAACCAAGAGAAACTGTTTCGAGGTTGTACATACTGCTCACTCTTTTTAAGGGTTTTAAACTAGCCCTTTATTGTCTGGAAACTTACATCCTCAAGATGCTAATGAAACTCCTCAGCCTTTCCATACAGGGCCTATGGGAGACTTTACTGGGCTTGTCTTCACCAACCACACGTTTAAAAGATGAGGAACAAACCAACCTATTTCCCATTCTACTACTCACATCTGAGCCACAAAAAACTAAGAAGAAACTAAATCTTGCTCCATTTTGTTTAAAGGGGCTGACCTGAAACATGAATATCTACAAAAAAAGTGACCACGAATGTTTACATGTTGGTAAGCAAATATAAAAACCTCATCTCAAAACTGCAACTGACAAAAATTGAAGGTGGTGAAAGATTTTAGAACTAATTATTCCAACCTTTATCTCAAGACTAGGCCCCTCCCGTAAGTTTCCATTTTAGTTATCGTGAAAATAACTATCATTTGCTGAGTACTTACACTGTATCTAACGCAAGTCTAAGAAGTTTGCATATAAACTCACTCCTCTCAACAATCCTATGAGTTGGGTATTATTGACTACATTTTATTGATGAGTAAACTGAGGCCCAGTTGTGAGTCCTTTTCCCATACTAACTTCAGTTAGTCAGGTGATACAACGATTAAATGGCCAAGCTGGAATTTTAACCTCAGCGGTCTAGCTTCGGAGTCCACTTCTCAGCCACAATGATAGACAACCTCTGTCCAATTAATTGCCTGACGGAAACTTCACAAGTTTCTCAAACTCAACACATTCAAACTTTACTCACCTTCTCTTGGCTTGCTCCTAGCTTCTAAACAAGCAATTCACCAAAGCTAAAAACTCAGAAATCATTCCTCCCTTTCCTTTATTCCGTACACTTCCCCCATTTAAGCCATCACGAAACGGCATCTAATTTGCTTTTAAAACATGAATGGATCTGACCACCATCCTTCTTCCATCGCCCTAATTCAGGTCCTCACCTTTTAAGTAAATTAATGATACTGCTTTTTAGCTCCTCTCCATGCCTACAATCTTGCCACCTTGAATCCATCCTCCACACTACAGTCAAAATTATCCCTTCTAAACTGTAAATCTTGGTTACCAAGTAATAAATCTTTACACCAAGTCACTCCTAAAGGCAAGAGCTGGTGCATTCGTGACCCCAAAAGCTCAAGGGACATCCCTAAACGGTTAACTGCAAACAAAATTTCTTTCTGCTCACTTGCATGCTCAGGAGCAGTCTCCTAATTCTGCCACCACGCTGACTTAAGTACCCCGCAAAAAGCAGAAGCTTTGAGGATCGCTTGGCCATAAAAATTCCGCTACTCCCACATCTCCATCACTCACTCGACGCCGCAGTCCAAGGAATTTTTCTCACAAAAGCAACCGACCGATCGATATTTCTACGCAGAGCCACAGCACCCCTCGCTGCTGAGGCCGCCATCTTTAGACTAAAGGACCTCCTTGAAGCGAGGCCGCGGCCCCGGAAAAAATTTCCGGATCCGGAACACGAGAGAATCTGCTTCCGGATCAGAGAGTACAGGTCGCGAGATGGGGAAGATGGCAGCGGCCATGGGCTCTGTAGCGACTCTGGCGACTGAGCCCGGGGAGGATGCCTTTCGGAAACTTTTCCGCTTCTACCGTCAGAGCCGGCCCGGGACCGCAGACCTGGAAGGGGTCATCGACTTCTCGGCGGCCCATGCAGCCCGTGGCACGGGTCCTGGTGGCCAAAAGGTACAGAAAAAGCGGCGCGCGTCTCTCCATCGCTTGCGCCGCTTCTTGGAGGGACTTCCGTGCCTTCCTCACTTCTTTTCACCTCCAGACCGGTTGTTGTTGAACGATTCCTGTCCTCCTTTGGCGGCAGAATCGAACTCCCCACTGTCACACTAGCAATAACGCGTTGAGATGCTCGTTTCTTTAGGCGGCCTTTCCTGGCAGGGGGGCTCGGTCAGAAGAGCCTGGGAATCCGTGTTTGTTTCTTACTGTAACTGTCTCCTCACATTTCTTTTTGGGTTTTTGTAAAACCCCATAGAAAGTCTTCATACACGGTAGGGTAGCGTTCTGCAGCTTGAAAAAATGACTCCCGAGGAATCCCAGAACTGACAGATGTGGCGCTGTTTGTTAAGCCGCGGTGGGTAAAACTAGTCCCTGTCTTCTCCTCTGGGCCTTTTAGAAGGAGGTCATTGAAGGATTCTGAGAATCTCTTCGTGTTAAAAATAAATGGCAAACAAGTATATATGGAATACAGGCACCGTTATTTCTCTCTACTTTTCCCGCATGGAGATTAAGAAAGGGAACACAGCCCGGGAGCGGTGTCTCCTGACTGTAATCCCAGCACTTTGGAGGCCAAGGCGGGTGGATCGCTTGAACCTAGGGGTTCGAGACCAGCCTGGGCAACATGGCAAGACCCCCGTCTCCACCAAAAATACAAAAAATTAGCCAGTCTCATAACCTGGTCTCAAGTAAATAGATTTAAAAAAATTTTTTTTTTTTTAGGGAACATAATAGACAAGAGGGAGAACTGGGAACCAAAACTGTAGTTCAGTATACATTTTCTTTCTTTACAATCCACTTTAACGTTGAGGATATGCAGCCCCTTAATTTGCTCTTGGTGTTGTCCACAGATGTCTAGATGAGGCATTCTTTCCAAGCTTCCTAACAGCTCTGATAAAATTGGGATGCTACAGTATTAAGTATTAATGATTGCATACTTGAGCTCAGCTTTTCAGCACCTTCATTTGTTAGGAAAACAGTGGTCTTAGAGTTGTCAAAATACAGAAAGTCCACACCCCAAGAATAATATACTTTTCTTTCCAGAGCCCTTTAGACTCCCATTCAGCTCCTTTTACCCGCATTTTACCATAATATGTACATGCTTTTTAGAATGTCAGCCATCAGAGAATGAACCATTATGTGTCTAGTACAGGACCTAAAACAGTACTGAGTAAGTACAGTATGTGTTGAGTACATGAAAGCTTGGGTGTTTTGTTCCCCAGCTCAAAGCACATTAAAGTAGTAATTAAGAGAGGTTAACTATTACAAGCCAGCTGATGAGACTAGTGGGGAAAGTGGTGGTTAACAGTCTGGCAAGGGAGGAAGCAGAAAACCTTTTATAAAAACCTTATATAAAAAGTGGTGTGGTTCAGTTTAGCATATGATAGAATAGGTCCACTAACATCACCTCCAAGAGTGTGTTAAATTATAGTGCAGTATTAAGTATGGCCTATTTAAGAAATCAAGACAAAATGCTTGAAAATGTTTTATCAGCCCCTAGGTACCTGGAAAACTCAGCTGATCAGTACTCTCAGAGGGTTTGAGACTGGTTATACATCAGCCAACTTTTGGTATTTTGTCCAGGAATCTCCACACTTGGAGAAGTTGATAAAATATCATTCTCTTTGAAAGAGAATGTTTCATATTATATATACGTGTGTGTGTGTGTGTGTGTGTGTGTGTGATATATATACATTTTGTTGTTGTTGTGGTTGAGACAGTGTTTCACTGTGTCACCCAGGCTGAAGTGCAGTGGCGCGATCTCGGCTCACTGCATCCTCCGTCTCCTAGGTTCAAGCAATTCTTCTGCCTCAGCCTTTCCAGTAGCTGGGACTACAGGCACGCACCACCATGCCTGGCTAATTTTTGTATTTTTAGTAGAGAGAGGGTTTCGCCATGTTGGCCAGGCTGGCCCCAAACTCCTGACCTCAGGTGATCTACCTGCTTTGGCCTCCCAAAGTGTTGGAATTATAGGCTTGAGCCACCGCACCCAGCCTGTTTCATATGTTTTAAGGCAAGGCAGACCCTAGGTTTATTATTCAGGGAAGAATAAAGGTTTTTTCCGTTAATGTTTTGACATCAGTGACTGAATAGTGGGTCTCTTAACCAATGTAATGAGCCATCCATTAGATACTCATGTACAAAGAAAACTTCAGCCCCTGAAGTACTAAATTCATTTCTAAGTAATTAACAGAAGCAGAAGTTGTAGTATCAGTTGGACATTTCATCTAGAAGAGGGCAAACAGGATTTTTTAGCTTTTACTTTTAGCAAACAGGATTCCCAGTGTCTCATTGAAACATTTTTTCTTTCTGTTTACAGCACTCTCATTCTTTTTTTTTTTTTTTTTGAGACAGAGTCTTGATCTCTTCCCAGGCTGGAGTGCAGTGGCGCGATCTCAGCTCACCGCAACCTCCACCTCCTGGATTCAAGCAATTCTGGTGCCCCAGCCTCTCAAGTAACTGGGATTTCAGGCACCCGCCACCACACCCAGCTAATTTTTGTATTTTTAGTAGAGATGGAGTTTCACCATGTTGGCCAGGCTGGTCTGGAACTCCCGACCTTGTGATCTGCCTGCCTCAGCTTCCCAAAATGCTGGAATTACAGGTGTGAGCCACTGGGACTGGCCTTCTCTTTTCATTCTCTCACCCTGCCCAGCTTGGTGTTCCTTATAGCTCCGTTTAAATACCAGCTCTATTCAAGTGTCTCAGAAGCGTTACTGTTAGCCCTACCTGAAGTAAATAGCTTTGTGACTCAGGATATTTCAGTACACCAAGCACCTTTCATGATTCAGTCCCATAAGAAGTTGCAAAGGTATGATATCATAGGAAAAAGTAGTTCTGAAAGCCAAAATTAGCCTGCTTAAATTTTCTTATTACCATCTTGCCTCAATTTTGGGTAACTCTCCTATTACTATATAGATGAGAAACTGAGGCTCTAAGACATTACATTACTCATCTAAAATGCCTAGATCAAGTAAACAGTACAACTAAAATTAACCCCAGACTTAATACTCTTTGCTTTGGCCAGGCACAGTGGCTTACACCTGTAATCCCATTGCTTTGGGAGGCTAACACAGGAGGATCACTTGAGCTCAGGAGCTTGAGGCTGCAGTGAACTATGATCATGCCACTGCACTCTAGCTTGAGCAATAGAGCAAGGTTCTGTATCTTAAAAAAACACAAGAATCCTAACTTTGCCTCATACAAGAAATGTCTTTGGAGGTTTGAGGTTCCCAGGGTTGACCTGCAAAATAGATTTAACTTCTGTTTCCTTCCTTTCAGGTGGTCAAATCTCAGCTAAATGTGTCTTCTGTCAGTGAGCACAATGCATATAGAGCAGGTCTTCAGCCCGTCAGCAAGTGGCAAGCCTATGGACTCAAAGGCTATCCTGGTGAGTGTAACTGACTTCAGAGAAGGCAATATCACTCAATCATTTGTATCTTCATGTCTTCAAAGAAGGTACTGTGAGCAAGTAAATAGACAAAGGATACACATAATAAACAGATAAGTGTTTCATTTCCAAACCGATTCTATACTGTACCTTGTCTAAGATGTCCGTTTCCAAAGGAGAGAACAGGAGTCAGCAGTGCCTGCAGATGTGGCTGAAAGTGGCATGACCATTGAAAAAATAAGGACATTGCCTCTGGGCTCCCTGCCGCAACTCTGAACATATGATTTGGCAGAAATGCTGTAAAGAATAATTTATCATATCATTGTAATAAATGTCATATAATAGTTATGAATAATTCATAATTGTCCCTCTAGTCACATTCTCAAATGGCATAACAACTTAAAACTTGTTGCTATCAAAGCTGAACATATTTAATAAAGAATTACAATTAATGACATCAAAAGTCCTCGCTGAGTGCAGTGGCTCACACCTGTAATCCCAGCACTTTGGGATGCCAAGGTGGGTGGATCACCTGAGGTCAGGAGGTCAAGACCAGCCTGACCAACATGATGAAATCCCATCTCTACTAAAAATACAAAAATTAGCCAGGCGTGGTAATGCATGCCTATAATCTCAGCTACTTGGGAGGCTGAGACAGGAGAATCGCTTGAACCTGGGAGGCGGAGGTTGCAGTAAGCCAAGATCGCGCCATTGCACTCTAGCCTAGGCAATAAGAGGGAAACTCTGTCTCAAAAAGAAAAAAAGGCCAGGCGCTGTGGCTCACACCTGTAATCCCAACACTTTAGGAGGCCCAGGCGGGCGGATCACGAGGTCAGGAGATTGAGACCATCCTAGCTAATAAGGTGAAACCCCGTCTCTACTGAAAATACAAAAACAAAATTAGCCGGGCATGGTGGCAGGCCCCTGTAGTCCTAGCTACTCGGGAGGCTGAGGCAGGAGAATGGCATGAACCTGGGAGGCAGAGCTTGTTGAGCCGAGATGGTGCCACTGTACTCCAGCCTGGGCGACAGAGCGAGACTCCGTTTCAAAAAAAAAAAAAAGAAAGTCCTAATGGGGACAAGTGAGGTGGCTCACACCTATAATCCCAACACTTTAGAAGGCCAAGGTGGGAGGATCACTTGAGCCCAGGAATTTGTGACTAGCCTGGGTAACATAGTAAGACCCTGTCTCTACAAAAAAAAAAAAAAAAAAAAATTTCCCACTCTGTCACCCAGGCTGGAATACAGTGGCACAATCTCAGCTCACCGCAACCTCCACCTCCCAGGTTCAAGTGATTCTCCTGCCTCCTGAGTAGCTGAGACTACAGGTATACATCACCATGCCCAGCTCATTTTTGTATTTTTAGTAGAGACACAGTCTCATGTTGGCCAAGCTGTTTCGAATTGCTGACATCAAGTGATCCGCCCGCCTCAATTTCCCAAAGTGCTGGGATTACAGGCGTGAGCCACCTCACCTGGCCAAAAAAAATGTTTTTAATTAGCCAATTGTGGTGGCATGCCTCTGTAGTCTCAGCGACTCAGGAGACTGAGGTAGGAGGATTGCTTGGGGTGCAGTGAGCCGAGATCATGCCACTGCCCTCCAGCCTGGGTGACAAAATGAGACCCGTCTCAAACAATTCTAATAGACTTGTCTGCAATTTTTAATTTAGTAATGTTGGGTAGCTGGTTTTACAGAGAATGAAATTCAGAAAATAATGAAGAATATTTTCTAGGCTCCTAGGGCCATTGTAAAAGTTAACATTGCACTTGTGATTTCAAATATAGGTTAAAAGTAAGAGAAATCTTTAAAAAGAAATGTTAGTTTTCATTGTGCCAATGGCCAGGACTCTGTGGTACAGCTCTTAGTACATTATGACCACTGAAATACTTGTTAATAGCATGGGAAGATGTAACAACCTGGCTCCTCTTGAGCTTGGGTAAATGTAGAGCATGCATCACCAATAGTCTTGGTCTTGGAGGCCACTCTTCACCTTTCAGCTCTAGCACTTTTTTTTTTTTTTTTTTTTTTGAGACAGTCTTGCTCTGTTGCCTAGGCTGGAGTGCCGTGGTGCGATCTCTGCTCACTGCAGCCTCCGTCTCCCAGGTTCAAACAATTCTCCTGTCTCAGCCTCCCAAGTAGCTGGGACTACAACTGCCTGCCTGTGTTTTTAGTAGAGACAGTGTTTCACCATGTTGGTCAGCCTGATCTGAAACTCCTAACCTCAGGTGATCCACCTGCCTTGACCTCCCAGAGTACTGGAATTACAGGCGTGAGCCACCATGCCCAGCCTCTAGTACCTATTTTTAAGGCCATGATTCTCTGTTGCTCTAGGCTTTCTCCCCTTAACAGATTGTTCATGCCACAAACTTAACCCCACTTGAGTTTTAAATTGTCTAAAGTGCTGTACTTACTTTCTGAGGCTTTCTAGGATTTACTGCTTAATTAAGCCACATCTTTTGGGTGAATGTCTCATATCCTTGGAGAGTTTATTCTGTCTCTTCTGCCGTTATAAGCTGTGTTTGTTTATTTATTTATTTATTTTTTACTTACTTTCCCTCATAAGCTGTATTTAATAGAAATATAATGTCCAAAATATGGGAGAGAACAGTCTCTTCTTACTCTGAGTTGATCAAAAGGATTTTGTTTATTTCTGGATCTGACTTAATCTGAAGGAAGCTGAATATACCACAACCTGTCTTCACACTCTTGTGTGAGGACATATTATCCTCTTGAACAAGAGGATAATAGGCCTGGAAACCAGAAGCAGAATCTAGGGAAGGAAAGACTTATGGGGGAACATCACAGCATTAATCATTGAAAAATTATCCTGCACAAGAAGTGGTGGGAAGCAGTGCACACCAGTGGTTAAGGCATAGGTTCTGGTGCCAGGCTACCTGGGTTCATATCCTGGCTCTGCCATCTACTAACTGTAAGACTTTGGGCAAGTTTTTTAATTATCTTGCCCTCAGTTTCATCATATGTAAAATGTATATAAAAATAGTACCTACTTCATAAGGTTCTTATGAGGATTAAATGTTAATGTATATGTTAACTGCTTAGGTCAGTGCATTTATCAAGCACTTAAAAATGATTTGGGGTTGCTCTAGGTGTCAGAACCCAAGACCAGTGACTGAAAATTATGGAGAGGCAGAGTTTTTTTGGTTTTTTGTTTTTTGTTTTTTAACCTGGAAAACATGCAGATGCAAGATAGGCAGATTTTGGTTTTGTTTGTTTTCTTGAGACAGGGTCTCATTCTGTCACCCCGTGGGGTGCAGTAGCACAATCATGGTTCACTGCAGCCTTGGCCTCCCAAGCTCAAACGTTCCTCCCACCTCAGCCTGCCTCGTAGCTAGAACCATTGGCTTGCACCACCATGCCCAGCTAATTTTTTTTTTTTTTAATTTTTTGTAGAGATGCGGGTCTCACTATGTTGCTCAGGCTAGTCCGGAACTCCTGGACTCAAGTGATCCCCCTGCCTCAGCCTCCCAAAGTGCTGGAATTACAGACCCACACCCACTGTGCCTGGCTGGGAGGCAGATTTTAACCCAATAAAAAGAAGACAACCGTTGTCTGAAGTGGACTGCCTAAAGAGATATTAAATTTCCTGTCACCATTCAAGCTTGGACTAAACCAGAAGTATTATTCCTTTAGTCTGATATGTTTTGGAGTATTATAATATTCTTTATTTCATGAAATTGTGATGATAGCAGATGGTAGGTTGTGGAGGGGAGGGGTTCCTATCTTTTTCCAAAATGTTGATGATCCTATCATTCTCCCAAATTATTTGGAGAATTGTACAGATAAATGAAACACAAAATCCAAATGTATTTTGGAGCTACTTTAGAGGACATGAAAAATCAGATTACTGGTAAAAATCTTTGTCTGTATGAGGTTTCCTTGATGCCAAAAACCCATTGACTTTGATCATTAATTAGGTTTAGTTTTGAGTGTATGCTATTGATAATATTAAAGGTGGAACAGGATTAATCAACTATAATGAGGAACCTGTCCACATTGAGTATCTCTAAGCTGTCTAGTTTTTTTTCTATATCTGCAAGAATCTAGACATAGAATTTTCAGTGCTTTTAGTAAGATTTAGTACGGTAGAGGAATCTTCAGGTTATTTTCTATGTATTTCTATGATGGCATAACCTCCTTTCAACTGAACCACATGTGGTTTTAAATCTCTTTGAAATTCTGATAGTGGACCATTGATGATACTGTTCAGAGATTCATTGGTTAGAGCCTAGTATTTATAATGCAAAGAGCATAGGTTTGTTGCTTGGATGGGCTTACTGGTTTTGCTTATTCCAAGGCCACAAATCCAGCTTTGTTTGTTGTACCCCAGATTGTTCGTTTGTCTTATCCCAAATGTGTGCTAGCCGTGTGATGGGCCAGGAGAGAGGGATGAATCAGTGAAGTCATGTTACCCCTCTGAATTTCTGTTCTCTTACCTGCAAAACTGGATTATTAATTTCCTCATGGAGTTACTGAAGATTAATGAGATCGCATAAGATTGCTAGTGCAGTGTCTGACACTTGTAGGCATCTAGCTACTTTTAGCAGCTACTATAATTAATGCCTTAGGAATAAACTTATTTATTGTTAATTGCTGTTATTAAACTTTATCATTATTCTATGTCTAAATTATATGCCAATGAGAAGAGAGGAAGACTAGTTAAGTAATAACAAAGTTGTTTCTGTTTTAGGCTCTTGACCCAGTGTCTTTACTGTCTGCTTTCATAGTAATTCTCCCTAAGGATATTTCCATAAAATGTGTCGTTACTGCTAATAGTCCACACCAGGAATTGGCAAACTAGTTTTATTATAAACACAGTTTATTGGAATACAGCCACACCTTTTCCTTTACTTACTGTGTATGGCTACTTTCTGGCTACAGTGACAGAATTGAGTGCTAAAGAGACCAAATAAGGGCTCACGCCTGTAATCCCAGCACTTTGGGAGACCAAGGCAGGCAGATCACTTGAGGCCAGGAGTTCAAGAGCAGCCTGCCAACATGGCGAAATGCCGTCTCTACTAAAAAATAAAAAATAATTTAAAATACAAAAATTAGCCAGGTGTTGTAGTCCAAGCCTGTAATCTCAGCTACTTAGGAGGCTGAGGCAGAAGAATCACTTGTCCCCGGGAGGTGGAGGTTGCAGTGAGCCTAGATTGTGCCTGGGTGACAGAGTGAGACTCTGTCCCAAAAAAATAAAAAATAAAATAAATAAAGAGACCAAATAATCATCGTAGCCTAAAGTCTTTACTATCTAGTTCTTGACAGAAAATGTTTGCTGACCTATGGTATAGACTAGATCTGGAGTTCAACCAGGAACTGAAGACCTTCAAATTATTGCCAGCATTTAATTCAGAAATCCTTAAGTTTTAGTCTGTTCATCTGTTTTTAAAATCCTTTTGCAAGGGGAAGATTACACTAATATAGTCTTGGCTTTTATATAATTGCTTGGATTCCTTCTTGTTCCTCAGGACTTGTCCAACCATGCTTACTCTTGCTGAGATGACCTTGCTATTTATGTTATTGGGAAAACTGAGTCCTTCAGGCACAAACCCTTTCAGCCTTCAATGGCCCCCACACTTACAAGCAAATGTTCTCATTTTTACCATCCAGTCGTAGAGAAGGAGGAGTTCTTCTAGTTCAAAGCCAGTCTCTACCTTCTTGATCCATCTCACCTTCTTAAACCTCTTCCACCTTTCAAGACCTTGCTCTATTTCTTTCCTCTCTCTTGTTTCCAACTGGCTCTTCCCTGTTGACTCTTTCTTCACAATCTGTAAGCATACTTAGGTCTTGCCAGTCCTTAAAAACCAAAAACTGCCTTCTTAACTCTTTGTTTTTCTATGACTGCCTAAGCTTTTATTTTCTTTCATAGCTGGTCTTACAAAAATGAGTTTAACTTGTCTTTATTGCCCCCTCTCCAGACAAGGTTTTTTATCTCTTTATCTCTAATTCTTTTTTTTTTTTCTTTTGAGACAGTCTGTTTTTGTCACCCAGGCTGAAGTATAGTGGTGCAACCTCGGCTCACTGCAACCTATGCCTCCGGGGTTCAAGCGATCCTCCCAGCTTAGCCTCCCAAGTAGCTGGGACTACCTGTGTGTGCCACCGCGCCTGGCTGATTTTTGTATTTTTTCTAGAGACAGGGTTTTGTCTTACTGCCCAGGCTGGTCTCAAACTCCTGAGCTCAAGTGATCTATCTGCCTGCCTTAGCCTTTCAAGTGCTAGGATTACAGGTGTCAGCCAAGCTACCATGCCTGGCTTCTAATTCTTTTTTTTTTTTTTTTTTTTTTTACGGCAAATGATTTTATTTGTAATTTCTACCCCCTCAGTGCCTCCTCCCAAAACCTGCACATGAATTTACAAACATATTAACATATAAATAATGAGAAACATCCTGACCAGGGTCTCCTGGTTATCTCTGCTGGAGATTAAGACTGGAGAGGGTGCTATCTTCACACAGACTTCTAGTGACATCGAGAGTCTCTTGGTGGCTGTTTTGGGCCCACAGCTGGCTTTTTCAACACCTCCAGGTTCAACCACCAGTCTGAGTGCTGTGCCCAAGGTAGAGCCCAGGAACTGCGAGCATGTGCAGCTCCATTGCCCATCATTGTTCCAGCTGAGCTCATGCTAGAAGGGATGCTTCCTCTCCTGACAGTGCTTCATGGTGGCCAGCCTGCTCCTGCTGGCACTCAGAGCCTCAGTACCGAGCCACCTGGCAGCACCCACAGATGTTGAACTCCTGGAGCTACTTCTCAATCACTGTGCAGGAAGGGTAATGCTACTAGAGTAGGTGTAAGAATTCAACTGTTCCCCACATCTCCATTGGTGTTATAGTACCAGGTCACAGTTAGGATGGGTCACTACTCTTCTTTGGGGTCCATGGGAAGCTGCTGAATTGCAAGCCAATGCAAGCTTTGCTCTCTCTTCTGGAGGTTTCTTTGGCTTTGGGCCACCAGCCCCACAGCACCAGCTACAGGTTGTCCGGGTAATTGTCCTCAGTGAGGGCATTGAGATGTACCACCTGGAACCCAGGGGTCATGCCTCTTCTGTGCTCCCACAGCAACTCATGAAGGAGTCTTCCCAATCCTCTTCCTCAGTGCTTGTCAAAAGCATACCTGAATATCTGAGTACCATTTCCATCTGCATCTACTTCCATTTGGGCCTCAGAGGAGTACCTCTCCACCAGAAGGGTATCTTTGCTCATCTGTCAGTGTATTCGGTCTTTATCTGACTGCATACTGCCTCCACTACTCTCTCCCACCAGAAGCTACAACCACTGGTGACAGGAACAGAGCTCTCATCGAGGGTAAAGTCCCTGGCTAGTGCAGCTACACACGTGGCTCCCTCTCAGCCACTGAGCTGAGCTGTGTGATGTCCAGTTTGAAGTCAGTCATGGCCAGGCCTATGCTCTCAGCCAGCAGTGCCACCCCCATGGGAGACGGGTGCTGGGGAAAGGCCAGGGCTAGGGTCAGGCCAGGCAGGCCCCCGGTAGGACAAGACTGGGCCCAGCTCACCTTGTGTCTGCCAGACCTGCCATGCAGTGACCTCTAATTCTCAAGGCAGTGCCTGGTACGGACCAGCCTGGCCAACATGGTGAAACCACGTCTCTACTGAAAATTTAAAAATTATCTAGGTACAGTGGCAGGCACCTGTAATCACAACTACTTGGGAGACTGAGGCAGGAGAATCCCTTGAACCCAGGAGGCGGAGGTTGCAGAGAACCAAGATCACACTACTGTTCTCCAACCTGGGCAACAGGGTGAGACCCCCATCTCAAAGAGAAAAAAACAGGAAAGAAAGTGCCAGGTACATATTGTGTGTTTGATGAATGAATGAATCTTTGCCATGCATAGGATTCCAGTTAAATATTATTATTAATCTTTTGTTTTTGAGATGGAGCCTGGCTCTGTCGCCGAGGCTGAAGTATAGTGGCGTGATCTTGGCTCACTGCAACCTCCGTCTCCTAGGTTCAAGTGATTCTCCTGCCTAAGCCTCCTGAGTAGCTGGGATTACAGGTGCCTGCCACCGTGCCTGGCTAATTTTTGTATTTTAGTAGAGATGGTTTCACCATGTTGGCCAGACTGGTCTCAAACTCCTGACCTTATGTGATCCTCCTGCCTTGGCCTCCCAAAGTGCTGGGATTACAGGTGTGAGCCACCACACCTGGCCTGTTATTAATGTTTTACAGAGAAAAATGAGGTTAGATTGCTGTCAATGTCACAAAGATCTTTAACACACATGCTGTAGTTGTTTACAAACACTGAGATATTGCAGAGACACTAACTGCAGGAATTTGCAAATACTGAGATATTACAGAGATAGTAACTGCAGGAAGCAACTATCACCCCTACAGCTGGGAGGAATAACAAAAGAGCTTGGGATTACTACAGTGAGAAGCTTGGAAAAGGGACTACATGGAACCTGGTGTTTAGACTTCTGAGGAGAGGACATAATGAGGCTGATTCTAGTGATGTGGAAAAACTACATTAGAACCAACTTCTGCCCTCCAGTCTTCCATTAGTGACCCTTATAGGCACAGGTTAGCAGAGAGCCAGCTGGCAAATAAGAAATGTAGTTGGCAGGGTCTCAGCCCCATATTATGAAGCTAAGTATAGAAGAGTGGATTTGAAACTGAGAGAAAATAGACCAATAATCAGCACGCCATTCATTAGATGATGACTTTCAAATCTATGTTTTAGCTAAAACTCATTATAAGATTTCATATAATCATGCCTGTAATAAAGGAAATAGGGAGGTAAAGAAGGTCTTGGATGACTCTAAGTAGCAAGACCTGATAAAAATTAGAAGTGTACTTTTGCCACTTCCAATTCTAAAGTTTCCTTTGGGATAACATAGTTAACCTTGTGGAATATGTGTTTCTCTTGAGAATACCCAAAAAGCCAGACACATTTGCATAGTGGTAGATGTCTAATGTTCATCAAAACCTACCTGTTCGTTAACTTGAAGCATGACCAAAAACATAAGGGGAGTAAATAACAAAATAGTGAGTATAAAGATGTCGAAATTATTTGAATAACTGATGGAGAATTTCCCCCTCTTCTTTTTTTCCCACTCATCTTTTGTATAGGGTTCATTTTTATCCCAAACCCCTTCCTCCCAGGTTACCAGTGGCACTGGGTGAAACAGTGCCTTAAGTTATATTCCCAGAAACCTAATGTATGTAACCTGGACAAACACATGACTAAAGAAGAGACCGAAGATCTGTGGGAACAGAGCAAAGAGTTCCTGAGGTAAGTCTTGTCAATCAGAATGAAGTGTTAATACTTAGCTCAGATCATCACAGGTCTTTGCAGGAACTGTTCTGTAACAATGCAATAAAAGTGACTGGCTGGGGTTTTTTTTCCCCTCATTGTTTCCAAGCAAAAACAGCACAATTGTATTCTTTCCCCAGGAACATTTGGACAGATGCTTTGACAGTTACAGTAAATTGAGATCCATTTTAAAGACTTGCTTATCATAGCTTAGATAATTGAGTTCATCCTCATTAATCATCGCATGATCCATTTCCATTAGCTTCAGCCATTGTTTTCTACTTAAAGTGAGTTCCTTTGAAGGCTTGTGGTATCCTAGGAAAAGTAACATGGAAAGCTCTTTGCTTCTACCCTCCTAGATGGGTTCAGTGGTACTAGCCGTTTTATGATAGGTCAGTTGTTCCTCATGAGAAGAACTAATATTTTCACCTTCATGCTTCAACATTCGTTCATTCATTCCACAAATATTTAGTGAGGGTCATTAGTGTGTCAGGCATGATGCTAGGCATTGGGCACACAAAGATAAAGGCACCCTCCCTGCACTCAGCAGTGCATAGTCTCCGGCAAGAATGCGTTACCTGTGGGAATAATTATTGTAGAGCTCAGAAAGTGTTATGATGGGGTTTAGAAAAATACTGTGGGAGCATAGAGGAGGAAATAATTATTCCAGGCAGGGTAGAAGTATGAAAGAAGAAAAAATGATTTTTTGTTTGTTTGTTTTTGTTTTTTGAGACAGTCTCACTCTGTTGCCCAGGCTGGAGTGCAGTGGCGTGATCTCAGTTCACTGCAACCTCTGCCTCCTGGATTAAAATGATTCTCCTGCCTCAGTCTCCCGAGTAGCTGGGATTACAGGCACCCGCCACCATGCCTTACCACTTTTTGTATTTTTAGTAGAGATGGGGTTTTGCCATGTTGGCCCAGCTGGTCTCAAACTCCTGACCTCAAGTGATCCCCCAGCTTTGGATTCCCACAGTGCTGGACTACAGGCGTGAGCCACCAAGCCCGGCCTGAAAAAGTGATTTTTTAATTGGGTTATCCTCTTTTCACTGTCCATTTGAACTGATCTTCAAAAATGAGTAGGGGTTTACCAGTCGGAAAAGTCAGAAGTCTCTACTGAGTAGAGAAAGCAGCCTGAGCAAAGATACAATATTTAAGACAGAATAAATTGTCCTGTGAGACAAGACCATAGGATGCGTACTTTCTTACGTTTATTCAATAGATATCTATTGAGTTTCTGCTATGTGTCAGACACTGCTTGAGTGTTAAGAGATTCAAAGGCAGATAAAAAAAACATTTCCTGTCTTCAAGAAATTTGTACTTTAGTTATGGACAAAAACATAGAAACAGATAATTAGATACAATTTGGGTCTGGGCTTATTGGCTCATGCCTGTAATCTCAACACTTTGGGACGCCAAGGTGAGAAGATCACTTGAGGCCTGGAGTTACCAGCCTGGGCAACATAGCAAGACCCCACCCCTATGGAAAAAAAAAAATTTTTTTTGAGACGGAGTTTCACTCTTGTTGCCCAGGCTGGAGTACAATGGCATGATCTTGGCTCACTGCAACCTCCACCTCCCAGGTTCAAGCAATTCTCCTGCCTCAGCCTCCAGAGTAGCTGGGATTACAGGTATGTGCCATCACACCCGGCTAATTTTGTATTTTTAGTAGAGATAGGGGTTTCTCCATGTTGGTCAAACTGGTCTCAGACTCCTGACCTCAGGTGATCCTCCCGCCTCGGCATACCAAAGTGCTGGGATTACAGGTGTGAGGCACTGCGCCTGGCTCAAAAAAATTTTTTTTTAATTAGCTGGGCATAGTGATGTGCGCCCGTAGTCCCAGCTACTCTGCAGGCTGAGGAGAGACTGTCTCTAAAATAAATAAATACATACATACATACATACAATTTGGTAGATGCGGGGATAAACATTATAGGATATAATGGGAATGGTCACTTAAGTAGCTAGGTTGGAGGTAGATTATAGAAAATGTTTCCTGGGGCCGGGCGCGGTGGCTCAAGCCTGTAATCCCAACACTTTGGGAGGCCGAGACGGGCGTATCACGAGGTCAGAAGATCGAGACCATCCTGGCTAACACAGTGAAACCCCGTCTCTACTAAAAAATACAAAAAAAAAAAAACTAGCCGGGCGAGGTGGCGGGCACCTGTAGTCCCAGCTACTCGGGAGGCTGAGGCAGGAGAATGGCGTAAACCCGGGAGGCGGAGCTTGCAGTGAGCCGAGATCGCCCACTGCACTCCAGCCCGGGCGACAGAGCGAGATTCTGTCTCAAAAAAGAAAAAAGAAAAAGAAAATGCTTCCTGGAAGCCATGGGTAGGCAGAATTGGTAAAATATGAAGGAGGAGAGGTGGATTTGGGCCAGATGGTAAAGGGTTTAGTGATATAGAGCAGGGGCCAACAGACCCAACCACGTGACCCAACAGTGCCCAACCACAGGGCCACAGACCTAGACAGCCGAGCATTACTGCCTGAGCTTCGCCTCCTGTCAGATCAGCAGCAGCATTAGATTCTCATAGGAGCACGAACCCTGTTGTGAATTGTACATGCAAGGGATCTAGGTTGCGCACTCCTTATTGAGAATCTAACGCCTGATGATCTGAGATGGAACAGTTTCATCCCCAAACCACCCCCCATCCCCACTCCATCCGTGGACAAATTGTCTTCCATGAAACTGGTCCCTGGTGCCAAAAAGGTTGGGAACCACTGATGTAGAGCACCAGTTCTGGAGTCAGACTGACTGTTCAGATCCCAGCTCCACCACTTAATAGCTGTGACCTTGAGCAAGTTCCTTCACCTTTCTGTGTCTCATAACAGTCTTTTCCTTATTGAATAGTATGAGAATTAAACAAGATAATACGTGAGAAGTCCTTAAAAGTGCCTGTTAAAACCATTTTACCAACTTTGTGTCCTGTTTGATGTTACGTGGCCTCATGTTGTAGTTTTCAGAAACTCTAATGCCGATTCTAACAGAGTAAAGAGAAGATTTTCTTAAGGGGAAAGAAGTAAAATTCCGTGGTTTTTCTTTAA
The DNA here is from genome assembly GCF_002776525.5 of Piliocolobus tephrosceles. NCBI lineage: Eukaryota > Metazoa > Chordata > Mammalia > Primates > Cercopithecidae > Piliocolobus > Piliocolobus tephrosceles. Next base: position 28,830,238 of record NC_045439.1, read on the forward strand.
ACCTTGGTCTGTAGGTTATGGTGTCAACAGGAGCAGTGAGGAAAACCCTGTCCATAAGCTTTTAGTAGTGTCTTCTTCACAACTGAGAGCAAGGGAAAGGAAGATCATGGTTGAGTGAAATTAGTCCGAGAGAACCTACTGCTATTAAACCAGCCTGTGTTTTCAAGTAATTGATTTTTTTCCTTCTGATATATGACTCTGCAGAAATCACAGCTGTCTTTTAAGATAGCTCAGATGAATCTCTGTAATAAATCATCCTGTAAACAGTGGTGAGATAACCTTTTTTTTTTGTCTAATAAATTAGCAAAAATAAAATATTTGGTGGTCATACCTTATGTTGTCAAGGGTTGGAAGAAATTGATATGCTCAGACATTGTACTGGCAGTATTGAAAATCGATTAAGGCCAAGTTTTCATTGTGTCACTATGTGATACGTGCTTCAGTTTCCTCATGTGAGAAATGAAGGTATTGGACTGGATAAGCCATTCAAGGTAATTGAATCATGGGCAGTCAGGGTCATGTGGACAGTACATGGCAGCTCTCCCAACTTTGCCAGTCTCTCAGAACGGGAGAGAGTCTGTTATTCAAAAGAGATCCCCTGGAGATTTTGATTAGGTTTCATAACATCCTCTGACATTGAGAACCACTGAAGTAAAGGACCTCTAAGATCCTTTTGGTTTTAATTTTCTAGAATTCTGTGGTCAGGGAAGAAAAAACTTTATTTATTTATTTATTTATTTATTTATTTATTTATTTATTTATTT